>NC_090334.1:2648852-2952983 GCF_035084215.1 Heptranchias perlo | reverse complement strand
TTGCCTGCTGCGTTTCCTACATTACAACAGTGACTACACTTCAAAAATACTTAATTGGCTGTGAAGAGCTTTGGAACGTCCTGAGGTCGTGTAAGGTGCTCCTCATTATGGCCATTCAATAAATAATGTGAAGCGCCATGTGATGTTTTACTACATTAAAAGTGCTATATAAATGCAAGTTGTTGTTGTATATCCCATTTATTTATTCACTGTAATATGTTAATTATCTTGATGTCTATAAAAATTTTACAACGTTTTAGTTACGTGCTCCTGCTGGTTCGTGCTCAGTACATCTTGAGTCTTGCTAAAATATACTCCTGTATCCTCTCCCCTCCCCTGCACACCAGTGTCAGCTTGGCTCACTTGGTAGCACTGTCGCCTCTAAGTCAAAAGGTTGTAGATCTCATGCCCATCCAGGATTTGAGCAGATGATCTAGACTGACACTCCAGTACAGCAATGAAAGAGTACTGCATTGTTCAAGGATCCTCCATCAACAACAACAACTTGCATTTATATAGCACCTTTAATGTAGTGAAACGTCCCAAGGTGCTTCACAGGAGCGTTATCAGACAAAATTTGACATTGAACCATGTAAGGAGATATTAGGACAGGTGACCAAAAGCTTGGTCAAGAGGTAGGTTTTGAGGGGCGTCTTAAAAGAGGAGCAAGAGGTGGAGACGTCTTCGGCAGCTGAAGGCACGGCCGCCAATGGTGGAGCAATGAAAATTAGGGATGCCCCAGAGGCCAGAATTGGAGGAGCTTAGAGATCTTGGTGGGGATTGTAGGGCTGGAGGAGGTTACAGAGATATGGGGGGGAGGGGCGAGGCCATGGAGGGACCCTCCATCACATACGATGTTAACCCGATGCCCTGTCTGCCTGTGCCAATGGTCTGGGTGGATGATGAGATGTTTACTGGCCAACATTCCTTCCTCACCAAGACCAACTAAGACAAACTAACATTGTTTAGCTGATTGCTGTTTGCCGAACCTTGCTGCAGGCAAAATAGCTGCTCTGTTTGCCTACTTTAATAGAAACTGCACTTCAAAGTAATTCATTGTATGTGAATTGCTTTGAGACATGATAAGAGGAGTCTTTCCTTTATTATCACTAAAATTGACTAGTGTTTCCTGCTTTAAAATTCTCAGCCTCAGACCTTGAGACTGTGGTTTTAAAAAAATTATTTTGATGAATGCAATCTTTGAATGATCTACTGGAGATCTCTGCTGATATGTGAAGAGGTAGTGGGTGCACTGATACCCAAGACTGTGCAGTGTACGATAGCAGGGACAGTTTGGGAGGAGAGGGATTAATTAAACATTTAGTTTTAAAAAGCATGCCCGTGGGTTTCAAAGAATCATGGCATTTTTAATTATTGTTTTTAGATCTCCTGCACCATTCATCAAAATACATCCACGAAAGTGATCGTGGACTTCCTCCCAGACCCCACCAAACTTACCCCTTGTATCTCCCATCTTTTCCTGTAATCATTGACTCACACTCAGTTACAAAAGAACCAGAGGGGAGATACAAGGAGAATTTTTTTACGCAGCGAGTTGTTATGATCTGGAATGCACTGCCTGAAAGGATGGTGAAAACAGATTCTATCGTAAGTTTCAAAAGGAAAAATTTGCAGGCCTACGGAGAAAGGGCAGGGGAATGGGATTAATTGGATAGCTCTTTCAAAGAGCCGGCACAGGCACGATGGGCCAAATGGCTTCTTTCTGTGCTTTAAGATTCTATGATTCTAATTCTGTGGGCACCAGCTGACCTCCAGTACCTGAGCCAGCATTGACAGCACTCACACATTCTTCATGTGTGAGTGCTGTCAATGTATGTTAACAGGTTATTCAGGGCATTACAGCTGAATTCAAAACCTAGCCATACCTGACATCCACATACGTGCACTTTCCAGCAGGAGTCATAGATAGCAATCAGAAGGTGGAACCCTAGCTGATTTTTATTTTCCCCCTCCCCTGACCAGGGACTTTGCGTTCAGTTAAAGTACTTCCACTACCATCCCACTTAAGATGAACTATCCCAAGACAGACGAAGGATCGAAAAAGTGTTGGAAGAAACATTGCTAACACAGTAATGAACAGAATTGAGTCACTTGACCTTGGTTAATAACTCACACCAAGTCCCGTTCACCCATCACCTCTGTACTCGCTGACCTGCATTGGCTCCCGGTCCAGCAACGCGTCAATTTTAAAATTCCCATCCTTGTTTTCGAATCCCTTTATGGCCTCGCCCTATAACCTCCTCCAGCTCTACAAGCATCCGAGATCTCTGCACTCCTCCAATTCTGGCCTCTGGAGCATTCCCAATTTTCCTTGCTCCACCGTGCCTTCAACTCCTGGATCCTAAGCTTGGGAATTCCCTCCCTAAACCTCTCTGCCTCCCGATATCTCTCCTCCTTTAAGACCCTCCCTAAAATCTATCTCTTTGACCAAGCTTTTGGTCACCTGTCCTAAAATATTTTTTACATGGCTCGGTGTCAATTTTTGTCTGATTATGCTCCTGCGAAGCACCTTGGGACGTTTTACTACATTGAAAGGCGCTGTATAAACGCAAGTTGTTGTTGACAAAGTACTTCTACTGCCATCCCAGTTGAGATCAACTATCCCAAGACAGGCGAAGGATCGGAAAAAGTGTTGTGAGAAACATAGCTAACAAACAGAAATGAGCCACTTGATCTTGGTTAATAGGTGTGTTTTATGGGGACACAGGGCAGTGAGGTGGGGAAGGTAGCATTCCCCTCCCCCACCACTAATCTTGAGGTGCTGACTCAAGCTGGGGTATCGTCCCACAACTGCAAGCAGTTCTCTGGCAACTTGCCCTACTTGTCATTGTTCATGATGCTGGGGTGAAAAGGGTTATATTACAAGGCCAGGTTGCATTGACGAGGCTTGTAGTCACTTGAATAGAGAAGATTAAGGGCTGATCTAATTGAGGTGTTTAAAATGATTAAAGGATTCAATATGGTAGATAAAAAGAAACTCTTTCCTCTGGTGGGGGAGGCCGTAACAGGGGGAATAACCTTAAAATTAGAGCTAGGCCATTTAGGAGTGATGTCAGGAAGCACTTCTTCATACAAAGGGTAGTGGAAATCTGGATCACTTCCCCCCCCCAAAAAAGCTGTTGAGGCTGGGGGTCAATTGAAAATGTCAAAACTGAGATTGATAGATTTGTCTTGGGGGGGGGGCGGATAATGGTATTAAGTGTTAATTGTATTCATATGATTTATATCAATTAGTGTTAATTGTATTCAGGTGATGTGTATCAACTGGGACTCGCTTGTATCCATATATAAGAGAACTTATCTGGAATGGCGTCTGTAATGTGGATCTCTGTGAATAAAGGCTTGGAAGCAACTGAAGACCAGGCTCTAGTATTCTATGCTTCACCACCAGGTTATCCAATTTAGAACCTTAAAGGTTACGGAACCAGGGCAGGTAAATTTTTTTTTTAACATAGAATGTACAGCACAGAAATGGGCCATTCAGCCCAACTGGTCCATGCCGGTGTTTATGGTCCACACGAGCCTCCTCCTTCCCTCCATTCCTTTCTCCCTCATGTATTTAATCGAGCTTCCCCTTAAATGCATCTATACTAGTCATCTCAACTATTCCTTGTGGGAGTGAGTTCCACATTCTAACCACTCTCTGGGTAAAGAAGTTTCTCCTGAATTCCCTATTGGATTTATTAGTGACTATCTTATATTTATGGCCCCTAGTTCTGGACTCCCCCCGATCTTCTCTATGCCTACCCCATCAAACCATGTCCTAATCTTTAAAGACCTCTATCAGGTCACCCCTCAGTCTTCTCTTTTCTAGAGAAAAGAGCCCCAGCCTGTTCAGTCTTTCCTGGGAGGTATAACCTCTCAGTTCTTGTTTCAACCTAATCTTTTTTGCACCTTCTCCAGTGCCTTTATATTGTTTTTATAATATGGAGACCAGAACTGTTCATAGTACTCCAAGTGTGATCCAACCAAGGGTCATAAACATAAATAGGCCTCCGGTAATTTTTTTTTACATTAATGTAACACTGACAGCAAGTTGGAGTTAAGATACAGATCAGCCATGATTTAATTAAATGGCGGAACAGGCTCGAGGGGCTGAATGGCATACTCCTGTTCCTGTGTTCCTATGTGTGAGCTGCGAGCCTCGAGCCTCGCCTGTGTGGGCTTTGCAGGCAAGCCTCATCCTGTTCAAATCTGAACACAGGCCAGGGATAGAACTTGGGATTCTCCCAGTCTGGGTGGCTCCATTCCATGTCGCATAGTGCCTTTCCAGCAAAGGCACCACAGAGAGATCCTGTTTTAAAAAGGACTTCATCAATATTGCAGTAACTATGGGGGTAGATTTTGACTTTATGCGATAGTGTAAAACGGGTGATAGGGAATTGGCAGCCTGTTTTACATCTCTCATGATTTTCATTTCCATTGAAAATCCACCTCGATGTTAAAAATCTCATCATCCTAGCTTCAAATCCCTTCATGGCCTCGCCCCCTCCCTATCTCTGTAACCTCCTCCAATCCGACAACCCTCCGAGATCTCTGCACTCCGTCAATTCTGGCCTCTTGCGCATCCCCGATTTCCTTCGCTCCACCATTGACGGCCGTACCTTCAGCTGCCTCGGCCCTAAACTCTGGAATTCCCTTCCTAAACCTCTCTACCTCTCTCCTCCTTTTTAGATGCTTCTAAACACCTACCTCTTTGACCAAGCTATTGGTTACCTGTCCTAATATCTCTTTATGTGGCTCTGTGTCATATTTTGTCAGATAATACTCCTGTGAAGAGCCTTGGGACGTTTTACTACATTCAAGGCGCTATATAAATGCAAGTTGTTGTTGTTGAATGCAATGGAAATGAGTCCCAATCTCCCCAGTGAGTCTATTCCATGATCTGCCACTCTGAGAAAAAGTCTTCCCATTTTTTTATTTGAGAGGATGTGTAGAATTATATGCCGTTTATTTATTGGAGAGGTTGGGGTATGTCAGATAGTTTTGTATGAGTTAAATAGTGCTGAATTAAGCAAGAATAAATTGCACAGCTCATTCTTGGTACTTTCCTCTTGCAGTCTGTATTCAAGAGATTCTAAAATTCATTGTTAACCGTGGCTCAGTGGGTAACACTCTCACCTCTGAGTCAGAAGGTCGTGGGTTCAAGGCCCCACTCCAGAGACTTGAGCATGTAATCCAGGCTGATACTCGAGTGCAATACTGAGGGAGAGCTGCACTGTCTTTCGGATGATACATTAACTGAGGTCCCATCTGCCCTCTCAGGTGAACGTTAAAGATCCCATGGCACTATTTTGAAGAACAGAAGAGTTCTCCTGGTGTCCTGACCAATAGATACCCTCAGATAATGAAGCAGTCCGTGCCCGCATGCAGCAAGACCTGGACAATATCCAGGCTTGGGCTGATAAGTGGCAAGTAACATTCGCGCCAGACAAGTGCCAGGCAATGACCATCTCCAACATGAGAGTGTCTAACCACCTCCCCTTGACATTCAATAACATTACCATCACTGAATCCCCCACCATCAACATCCGAGGGGGTCACCATTGACCAGAAACTTAACTGGACCAGCCACATAAATACTGTGCCTACAAAAGAAGATCAGAGGCTGGGTATTCTGTGGCAAGTGACTCACCTCCTGACTCCCCAAAGTCTTTCCACCATCTACAAGGCACAAGTCAGGAGTGTGATGGAATACTCTCCACTTGCCTGGATGAGTGCAACTCCAACAACACTCAAGAAGCTCGACACCATCCAGGATAAAGCAGTCCATCCACAAACCTAAACATTCACTCCCTCCATCACCAGCGCACCGTGGCTGCAGTGTGTACCATCTACAAGATGCACTGCAGCAACTCGGCAAGGCTTCTTCGACAGCACCTCCCAAACCTGCGCGACCTCTACCACCTAGAAGGACGAGGGCAGCAGGCACATGGGAGCAACATCACCTGCACGTTCCCCTCCAAGTCACGCACCATCCTGACTTGGAAATATATCGCCGTTCCTTCAACGTCGTTGGGTCAAAATCCTGGAACTCCCTACCTTACAGCATTGTGGGAGAACCGTCACCACGCGAACTGCAGCGGTTCAAGAAGGCAGCTCACCACCACCTTCTCAAGGGCAATTCGGAAAGGGCAATAAATGCTGGCCTTGCCAGCGACATCCACATCCCATGAATGAATAATAAAAAAATATATTTATTTCTTAACCAACATCACTTAAACAGACTAACTGGTCATTATCACATTGCTGTTTGTGGGCAAATTGGCTGCCACATTTTCTACGTTACAACAGTGACTACACTTCAAAAGTACTTCATTGGCTGGAAAGCGTTTTGGGACGTCCTTAGGTTGTGAAAGGCGCTACATAAATATAAGTATTTTCTTCCTATAAAGGTAGCTTGCAATATAAAGGCCGTACGTTGTTCTTAGGTTTGGAGCAAGTGCACAATATCTGGAACAGTTTCGAGTAGTGTTAGCATCCGAACCAGATTCTGCTTCCTCCTGTCCCTTCCCAGCCTATTTGAGCTGCTGAATGTGCACAAAATCCAGGACAGAAATGTTGATGCTCAACTGTTCCTTAATTGCAAAAGAAAAAAGAAAATGAGCTTAACTCTTTAATCACAGGGGATACTGAAGTTTTTTTTAAAGAAAAAGTTGAAGTAATGAATTGAAAAAAAAAAGGAGCAGCCACCAACCATTGAAGTCCATCAAAGTCTTTCTTAGCAATTCCCTTTTTTAGCCACTTCAGAAGAATATTTCCACCAGTCTTGAAAGAAAGAACTTACATTTATATCGCGCCTTTCATGACCTCAGGACGTCCCACAGTACTTCACAGCCATTGAAGTACTTTTGAGGTGCAGTCACTGCTGTAATGCAGGAAACGTGATGGTCAATTTGTACACAGCAGGGTCCCACAATAGCAATGTAATAATGATATCACTGGATTCTCACAAACACAATTGTGAAGTGGACAAATGTTCTGCAGAGAGTTCAGCAAAGCCGCTTGTCTTCAAAAGGATTTTCTTGTTTCATACAATCAATTATTTCTTTGTAAAATTAGATTTACACTTCACATCAGTAAGAAATTAAACAACTAAAGTTCTGTTAAGAAAATCGCCTAACCATTTAATAAATTGCATGGTCATTCCAACTCATCAGAAATGAAATGAGAGGCCCGTTTCATGGATGCACTGCTCGCTTTTAAACACGGCTATGTCGCAGGAAGCCCCTAGGTTTAGTTCTTCACCTGACCTGAGTTCGTTGACCTCAGCACAAGGATCATTACAACTGACGTCAATATGTTCCCAGCCGAAGGAGGAAACTTTTACAATCGAGTACGCAAGGAGCCATTCTTTGTATGTAAGCCTAGAGACAACAATAACTTGCATTTATACAGCGCCTTTAACGAAGTAAAACATCCCAAGGAGCTCTACAGGAGCGTAATCGGACAGTGTTGTTAGTGAGGTGGAAGGGGGTATTGAAGATGAGTCTGATCCTCGCCTCACCAAATATCCACTTCCCTGCTGCAATCACCGGATAATGACCAGAGTTCCTGATTCTGATCACTCAGTAACACCTGTTGGAATGTGTGTGTGTTGATGTGCCTGACTACAGGATTCGGCTTGTCTGCGATGCTCATCCCTCCCCTTCAATACACTATCAACTGTCCTGGCTCAGATATGAAGAGTGGTTATTTGGAGGGGAGTGAGGTAGTAGGTGGCTGGAGTTACCAGCTTGAACCTCCTCGGACATGAATTACCACTTTCAAGATTGGAAGAAAGCAAATGAAGGCAAGAAAAATTGACAAAATACAATTTGGTGAGCCTTTTAAAAAAAAATCATTCTCTGGTCGTGGGTGTAGCTGGCAATGCCGGCATTTATTGCCCATCCCTAGTTACCCTGAGAAGGTGGTGGTGGAACTCACCCAAATGTCTGTGGATGCTGGAAATTTTCAAGATTGAGATCAACAGATTTTTATGAGGTAGCGGCATCAAGGGATATGGAGCAAAGACGGGAGAATGGAATTGGGGTACGGATCAGCCATGATCTAAGGCTCTGTGCAATGGGAGCAGCACTTCTTCCCCTTTGTATTCCAACCCCCCGGAGATAAAGGCCAACATTCCATTAGCCTTTTTAATGATACAATAAAAGTTCCGATGCACTTTGTTTCCAAGTGTGCTCACTGTCAATCAATACCACACAGTTCAATTACTTAAACCTAATACAAGGTTTCCCACGCCTTTGTGAATGGATATTATATGTCTTGACAGTTACTCCTGGTGTACACATATGCACATGAGTGCAAAGATCAGATCTATAATTCCTCCACCTAAATTCCAGCTTTGTACTGTTACATAAGAACATAGGAACAGGAGTAGGCCATTCAGCCCCCTCGTGCCTGCTCCGCCATTTGATAAGATCATGGCTGATCTGTGATCTAACTCCATATACCTGCCTTTGGCCCATATCCCTTAATACCTTTGATTGACAAAAAGCTATCTATCTCAGATTTAAATTTAGCGATTTGAGCTAGTATCAATTGCCGTTTGCGGCAGAGTTCAAACTTCTACCACCCTTTGTGTGTAGAAATGTTTTCTAATCTCGCTCCTGAAAGTTCTGGCTCTAATTTTTAGACTGTGCCCCCTACTCCTAGAATCCCCAACCAGCGGAAATAGTTTCTCTCTATCCACCCTATCCGTTCCCCTTAATATCTTATAAACTTCGATCAGATCACCCCTTAACCTTCGAAACCCCAGAGAATACAACCCCAATTTGTGTAATCTCTCCTCGTAACTTAACCCTTGAAGTCCGGGTATCATTCTAGTAAACCTACGCTGCACTCCCTCCAAGGTCAATATGTCCTTCTGAAGGTGCGGTGCCCAGAACTGCTCACAATACTCCAGGTGCGGTCTAACCAGGGTTTTGTATAGCTGCAGCATAACTTCTGCCCCCTTGTACTCCAGTCCTCTAGATATGAAGGCCAGCATTCCATTAGCCTTATTGATTATTTTCTGCACCTGTTCATGACACTTCAATGATCTATGTACCTGAACCCCTAAGTCCCTTTGGACAGCCACTGCTTTTAACTTTTTACCATTTAGAAAGTAACCTGTTCCATCCTTTTTTGATCCAAAGTGGATGACCTCACATTTGTCTACATTGAATTCCATTTGACACGGTTTTGCCCATTCACCTAATCGATCAATATCGCTTTGTAATTTTGTGTTTTCATCTACACTGCTCACAATGCCACCAATCTTTGTGTCATCGGCAAACTTAGATATGAGACTTTCTATGCCTTCATCGAAGTCGTTAATAAATATTGTGAATAATTGAGGCCCCAAGACAGATCCCTGTGGGACTCCACTAGTCACGCCTTCTGGAAGTCCATATAAATAACATCCATTGACAATCCCCTGTCCACTGCTTCAGTCACCTCTTCAAAAAATTCAATCAGGTTTGTCCGGCACAACCTACTTTTCACAAATCCATGCTGGCTCTCTCTGATTAACTGAAAATTCTCGAGGTGTTCAGTCACCCTATCCTTAATTATAGACTCCAGCATTTTCCCCACAACAGATGTTAAGCTAACTGGTCTATAATTCCCTGGTTTCCCTCTCTTTCCCTTCTTAAAAAGCGGAATGACGTGTGCAATTTTCCAATCCAGAGGGACAGTTCCTGAATCTGGAGAACTTTGAAAGATTATAGTTAGGGCATCTGAAATGTGCTCACCTACCTCCTTTAAAACCCTGGGATGGAAAAAATGTGTACTTTTTCAGCATCCTGAGTTAGTTGGCAGCATCATTTGCATTTTTCTGGCGCCTTTCATGACCCCATATTCTTTGACCTTAACTTTGGAAAATCGAAGCCATAATTTCTGGCCCCAGCCATAAACTCCATTCACTTGCCACTGATCCCACCCTCACTCACTGGTTGCTTCTTTCTGCTAAAGGGGGAGCAGGAGTTGCTACAGCTGGCCTCAGAAGGTAGTGATAATTAGGTGGTGGGTTACCGCTCATGATCACTATCCAGTGACCCCTGCTGGAAAGTAGCCATTGGTAAGGGTAGGATTGAGCACCACTGACTCCCCATCAATGGTCTAGTAGCTGCCAACAGGCCATTATTCCATACAAAGAATGACCACAAGGACAAGGTGAAGCAGTTGCCTGGGACCTGTGCCACCTTAACAAGCATTAATACAGAGTTACATAGAGTCGACAGCACAGAAACAGGCCATTTGGCCCAATTGGTCTATGCCGGGGTTTATGCTCCACACGAACCTCCTCCCACCCCTTTTCATCTAACTCTTTCAGCATATCTTTCTATTCCTTTCTCCTTCTTGTACTAAACTAACTTCCTCTGAAATGCATTTATGCTATTTGCCTCAACTACTCCTTGTGGTAGCGAGTTCCACATTCTAACCACTCTTTGGGTAAAGAAGTTTCTCCTGAATTCCCTCTGGATTTATTAGTGACTATCTTTTATTTATGACCTCGAGTTTTGGACACCCGCACAAGTGGAAACATTTTCTTCACATCTACCATATCATAAACCTTTCATAAGCTTAAAGACCTCTATCAGGTCACACTCAGCCTTCCCTTTTCCAGAGAAAAGAGCCCCAGCCTGTTCAGCCTTTCCTGATAAGAATATCCTCTCAGTTCTGGTGTCATTCTTGTCAATCTTTTTTGCACCCTCTCCAATGCATCTATGTCCTTTCTATAATATGGAGACCAGAACTGTGCACAGTACTCCGTGTGGTCTAACCAAGGTTCAATACAAATTTAACATAACTTCCCTGCTTTTCAATTCTATCCCTCCAGAAATGAACCCCGGTGCTTGGTTTGCTTTTTTATGGCCTTATTAACCTGCGTTGCGACTTTTAGTGATTTGTGTATCTGTACCCCGAGATCTCTCTGTTCCTCTACCCCATTTAGATGCTTATTATCCAAGCACTATGTGGCCTCTTATTCTTCCTACCAAAATGTATCACCTCACACTTATCCATATTGAAATTCATTTGCCAATCACAAACCTATTCTGTAAGTTTATTAATATCGTCTTGTATTTTGTCACAGGCTTCCTTTGTATTAACTATATTCCCCAATTTGGTGTCGATCACAAATTTTGAAATCGTACTTATGATTCTTGAGCCTAAATCATTTATGCAAATTGTGAACAACAATGGTCCCAGCACTGATCCCGATGGAACATTACTTCCCAGCTTTTGGCAGTCTGAGTGGATAACTTCATCGTCGCTGGGTCAAAATCCTGGAACTCCCTTCCTAACAGCACTGTGGGAGAACCTTCACCACACGGACTGCAGCGGTTCAAGAAGGTGGCTCACCACCACCTTCTCAAGGGCAATTAGGGATGGGCAATAAATGCCGGCCTCGCCAGCGACGCCCACATCCCATGAACGAATTTTTAAAAAACCTTAACCCCTAATCTCTGTTTTCTGTTTTGTGGCCAGTTTACCATCAATTCTGTGACCTGTCCCCTGACTCCACATGCTCTGAACTTCATCATGGGTCTACAATGCAGTACCTTATCCAAGGTCTTCTGAAAATCCAAATATATTACATCTACTGCATTACCTTTGTCCACTCTTTGTTAGTTCTTCAAAAGGATTCAATAAGGCTGGTTAAGCATGACCTTCCCTTTTGAGATCCATGCTGACTACTCTTTATTATAGAAACATAGAAAATAGGAGCAGGAGTAGGCCATTTGGCCCTTCGAGCCTGCTCCGCCATTCAATATGATCATAGGAACAGAGGAACATAGGAACAGGAGTAGGCCATTCAGCCCCTTGAGCCTGCTCCGCCATTTGATAAGATCATGGCTGATCCTCTATCTCAATACCATATTCCCGCTCTCTCCCCATACCCCTGTTGACCGGAGGTCACCGGTTACGGTTATTGGCTTAGTACAAAGAGAAGAGTCAATTCTCTCTTAATTCTCAATTCGCTTTTTTAACGTTATTAGATCATGTACATACAGCTTATACGTCTGGTTAGATATAGGCATGCAGTTTACAGCAGGTTATACAGTTTTATACTCAAACTAGGATTTAAACGCACACCCCTAGGTTTCTCTGACTAACACTCCCTGAGTGGTCACAGAATAGAAAGGATATTATATTACCCGGAAAGGAGAGCTGACGCTGGCCAGGCGTTCCGTTCTCTCTCTCTTGACGTCGTCTCTACGTCCCTGACGTCATCTCTACGTCCCTGACGTAGGGTCTCCCACTTCTGCGATGGTTAGTCTCTGGAGTTTCGCACCCAATGCCACCAAGCCTGCAATTCTCCAGTTTTAACTCCAAGCCTGTCTTTTCGAATGATGCTGTCTTTCTCCTGTTGGCTTAAAGTTCCTCGAGTGGTCGGTGTCATCCCCTGATTGGCTCTGTTCCAAGGGGTGAGATAGCATCACCTCATTACTCCTTTTCGAAATAAGGACTGGTGTCTCATCGCATCTCCTTTGTCCCTTAGAAGCGTAACTAATTCAAACTGGTTCCGGCCAGCTCAGACCAGTGACTGAACTCCAGGTCACTTCAGTTCAAAAGTTAGTCTCTTTGCCTGAATGTTAGCAATTCGAAATAAACTCAGTCGTTTTCTGCAGCCCCTGGCCAACACCCCGTGATGCCTTTTGAGTCTAGAAATCTATCGAGCTCCTTCTTAAATATATTCAGTGACTTGGCCTCCACAGCCTTCTGTGGTAGAGAATTCCACAGGTTCACCACCTTCTGAGTGAAGATATTTCTCCTCATCTCAGTCTTAAATGTCCTACCCCGTATCCTGAGACTGTGACCCCTTGTTCTGGACCCCCCAACCAGGGGAAACATCCTCCCTGCATCCAGTCTGTCTAGCCCTGTCAGAATTTTATACGTTTCAATGAGATCCCCTCTCATTCTTCTAAACTCTAGTGAATACAGGCCGAGTCGACCCAATCTCTCCTCATACAACAGTCCTGCCATCCCAGGGATCAGTCTGGTGAACCTTCGCTGTACTCCCTCTATGGCAAGTATATCCTTTCTTGTGTGCAGTTTTGGTCTCCTTACACAAGACTCCAGGTGTGGTCTTACCAAGGCCCTGTTTAACTGCAGTAGGACATCCTTGCTCCTGTACTCAAATCCTCTTGCAATGAAGGCCAACATACCATTTGCCTTCCTAACTGCTTGCTGCACCTGCATGTTTGCTTTCAGTGACTGGTGTACAAGGACACCTAGGTTTCTTTGTACATCAACATTCCCCAATCTATCACCATTTAAATAATACTCTGCCTTTCTGTTTTTCCTTCCAAAGTGGATAACTTCACATTTATCCACATTATACTGCATCTGCCATGTATTTGCCCACTCACTCAACTTGTCTAAATTGCCTTGAAGCCTCTTTGCATCCTCCTCACAACTCATGATCCCACCTAGTTTTGTGTGGTTAGCAAACTTGGAAATATTACATTTGGTTCCCTCATCCAAATCATTGATATATATTGTGAATAGCTGGGGCCCAAGCACTGATCCCTGCGGTACCCCACCAGTCACTGCCTACCATCCTGAAAAAGACCCATTTATTCCTACTCTCTGTTTCCAGTCTGTTAACCAATTTTCAATCCATGCCAGTATATTACCACCAATCCCATGTACTTTAATTTTGCACACTAACCTCTTATGTGGGACTTTATCAAAGGCCTTCTGAAAATCCAAATACACCACATCCACTGGTTCTCCCTTATCTATTCTGCCAGTTACATCCTCAAAAAACTCCAGTAGGTTTGTCAAACATGATTTCCCTTTCATAAATCCATGTTGACTTTGTCCAATCCTGTTGATATTTTCTAAGTGTCCTGTTATCACATCCTTTATAATAGACTCTAGCATTTTCCCGACAACTGATGTTAGGCTAACCGGTCTGTAGTTCCCTGTTTTCTCTCCCTCCTTTTTTAAATAGTGGGGTTACATTTGCCACCCTCCAATCTGCAGGAACTGTTCCATAATCTATAGAATTTTGGAAGATGACAACTAATGCATCCACTATTTCCATGGCTACCTCTTTTAGTACTCTGGGATGCAGATTATCAGGCCCTGGGGATTTATCGGTTTTCAGTCCCATTAATTTCTCCAGCACTTTTTTTTACTAATACTAATTTCCTTTAATTCCTCCTTCTCACTAGTCCCTTGGTTCCCTAGCATTTCTGTGAAGTTATTTGTGTCCTCTTCCGTGAAGACAGAACCAAAGTATTTGTTTAATTGCTCTGCCGTTTCCCTGTTCCCCATTATAAATTCTCCTGTTTCTGACTGTAAGGGACTTACATTTGCGTTCACTAATCTTTTTCTTTTTACATACTTGTAGAAGCTTTTTCTGTCCGCTTTTATGTTCCTTGCAAGTTTACTCTCATACTCTGTTTTTCCCCTCTTAATCAAACACTTGGTCCTTGTTTGCTGCATTGCAAACTGCTCCCAATCCTCAGGCTTGCTACTTTTTCTGGCAACTTTATATGACTCCTCTTTGGATCTAATACTATCCTTAATTTCTTTTGTTAGCCATGGTTGGGCTGCATTTCCTTTTGTGTTTTTGCACCAGAAAGGAATGTATAACTGTTGCAATTCATGCAGTCATTCCTTAAATGTTAGCCATTGCCTATCCACCGTCATGACTTTCAATAAAGCTCCCCAATCTATCACAGCCAACTCACTCCTCATACCTTCATAGTTTCCTTTGTTTGGATTTAGGACCTTAGTTTCGGATTGGACTACTTCACTTTCCATCTTAATGAAAAATTCAATCATGTTATGGTCACTCTTCCCAAAAGGATCCCGCACAACAAGCTTATTAATTAACCCCTTCTCATTGCACAATACCCAATCTAGGATAGCCTGTTCCCTGATTGGCCGAAAAAAAATCTCTGACACACTCCAGGAATTTATCGTCCACAGTATTATTGGTAATTTGGTTTGGCCAGTCTATATGTAGATTAAAGTCACCCATGATTACTGTAGTACCCTTGTTACATGTATTTCTAATTTCCTGTTTGATGCCGTCCCCTACATTACCACTACTGTTCGGAGGCCTATAGACAACTCACACCAGTGTTTTCTGCCCCTTGGTGCTTCTTAACTCCACCCAGACTGATTCTACATCTTGATTTTCTGAGCCAATATCCTTTCTCACTATTGCTCTGATTTCATCCTTTACTAACAATGCCACTCCACCTCCTTTTCCTTTTTGCCTGTCCTTCCTAAATATCGAACACCCTCAAATATTCAGCTCCCAGCCTTGGTCACCCTGCATCCATGTCTCCGTAATCGCAATTATATCATATCCGTTTACAACTATTTGCGCTGTTAATTCATCTACCTTATTACGAATGCTTTGTGCATTCAGATACAGTGCCTTTAGATTTGTCTTTTTAACATTTTTAGACATCTTAACATTTTTTTGTACTATGGCCCTATTTGTCTTATTACCATTTTTTCTTACCCGGACCCTATTTGTTGTCTTTTGTTTGTACGCTCTGTCCCTTCCTGACCCAATCTGGTTATCCTTACCCCAATCACTTTCCTGCACTGCTTCTTTATCTTTTCTCTGCAGCATTCTAGATTTCTCTCCACTGGGACCCTCCCCCTACTTATTTAGTTTAAAGCCCGATCTACCTCCCTAGTTATTGGATTCGCTAGAACTCTGGTCCCAGCACGGTTCAGGTGTAGTCCATCCCAACGGAACAGCTCCCTCTTTCCCCAGTACTGGTGCCAGTGCCCCATGAATCGAAACCCACTTCTCCCACACCAATCTTTGACCTTATGCCAATTTGCCTGTGGCTCAGGTAATCCAGAGATTATTACCTTTGTGGTTCTGCTTTTAATTTAGTCCCTAGCTGCTCAAACTCTCTCAGCAAAACCTCCTTCTTAGTCCTACCTGTGATGTTGGTACCTACATGGACCACGACAACTGGATCCTCCCCCTCCCACTCCAAGTTCTTCTCCAGCCCGGAGGAGATGTCCTTAACACTGGCACCGGGTAGGCAACATAGCCTTCGGGACTCGTGCTCCTGGCTGCAGAGAACAGTGTCTATCCCCCTAACTATACTTACACCCACGACATCCACCTTTTTCTTCCCTCCACTTGAACGGGTTACTGTACCACGGTGCGATGGTCAGTTTGCTCGTCCTCCCCGCAGCCCCTGCACTTGTCCACAAGGGTTGCAAGAACCTCAAATCTATTAGACAAGCGCAGGGACTGAGGCTCCTGCAATACGACCTCCTGGATCCCCGTACCTGCCTCACTCGCAGTCACACCCTCCTGTCCCTGACCACATGTCAATTCTAAAGTATTTAATCTAAATCATAGCTTTCTCCCTCCCTGATGTCTTGCAATGTCCACAGCTCAGACTCCAGCTCCTCAGCTCGGAGCCGAAGTTTCTCGAGCTGCAGACACTTACTGCAGATGTCGTCGCCCTGGACAAAAACATCCACAAGCTCCCACATATTGCAGCAGCAACACATCTCCTATTCTCCCATTATTTTATTTTTTTAATTCATTAATTTAGTGTTAATCAAATTATTTACCTTGTTTAATTAGATTAATTAAATTAAGTTTAGTTTTTAAAATTTAGTTATATGCTGTATGCTAACTTAAAGCTCAGCCCACAGTCCCTCCCAATCACTTACCTGCCTCACCTGTGACGTCACACTGCAGTTTTCTCATGTTGCAGGTCTGCTGCTTTTATCCCCGGTCTCGGTCTGCTGCTGCTCAGGTCCGCCGCTGTTCTGCGGAAAAAGCTAGGAAAAGCAAGGCAAAGCAGGACCTCCTTCCCCCACTTCACCGAACTCCCACACTTAGCAAACTCTCAAGCCGTTCGCTCTGTGCCCGCTGCACTCATTTTCGGTTTCTATATTTTTTTCTATGACATCTTTGAGTAAAGATTCCATTATCTTTCCTTCCACCGACTTAAGCTAACTGGTATACAGTTCCCCGGATTTGTCCTATCTTCCTTTTGAAATAAAGGAATAACATTAGCTGTCCTCCAATGCTCTGGCACTATTCCTTTTCCCAATGAATTTTTATATACGTGTAACAGTGGCTCTGCTATCTCTTCAGATAGGCAAAATCATACAGCACAGAAGGAGTGAATGTTTAGGGTGGTGGATGGGGTGCCAATCAAGTGGGCTGCTTTGTCCTGGATGGTGTCGAGCTTCTTGAGTGTTGTTGGAGCTGCACTCATCCAGGCAAGTGGAGAGTATTCCATCACACTCCTGACTTGTGCCTTGTAGATGGTGGAAAGGCTCTGGGGAGTCAGGAGGTGAGTCACTCACTGCAGAATACCCAGCCTCTGACCTGCTCTTGTCGCCACAGTATTTATGTGGCTGGTCCAGTTAAGTTTCAGGTCAATGGTGATCCCCAGGATGTTGATGTTGGGGGATTTGGCAATGCCGTTGAATGTCAAGGCGAGGTGGTTAGACTCTCTCTTGTTGGAGATGGTCATTGCCTGGCACTTGTCTGGCATGAATGTTAGTTGCCACTTATCAGCCCAAGCCTGGATGTTGTCCAGGTCTTGCTGCACGTGGATACAGAATGCATCATTATCTGAGGGGTTGTGAATGGAACTGAACACTGTGCAATCATCAGCGATCATCCCCATTTCTGACCTTATGATGGAGGGAACGTCACTGATGAAGCAGCTGAAGATGGTTGGGCCTAGGACACTGCCCTGAGGAACTCCTGCAGCAATGTCCTGGGGCTGAGCTGAATGGCCTCCAACAACCACTACCATCTTCCTTTGTGCTAGGTATGACTCCAGCCACTGGAGAGTTTTCCCCCTGATTCCCATTGACTTCAATTTTACTAGGGCTCCTTGGTGCCACACTCGGTCAAATGCTGCCTTGATGTCAAGGGCAGTCACTCTCACGTCACCTCTGGAATTCAGCTCTTTTGTCCATGTTTGGACCAAGGCTGTAATGAGGTCTGGAGCCGAGTGGTCCTGGCGGAACCCAAACTGAGCATCGGTGAGCAGGTTATTGGTGAGTAAGTGCCGTTCGTGTACATCTTGCCCTCAGTCAGCCTTTACCTATCTCTTGCTGTGTCTCTTTTAAAATCAATCTCCACTCTATATTTGAAATCTATTCCCGTTTTCTGAGATGTGTTTTCAATGCAGTAGCAGAGCTTTAAGCCAGATCCGCACCACTCTAAATGGACCCCGTGCTTTGTAAGATCTTGCATTACTCTTGTCAGAAACTGCCCTGACATTCCAACAGTCTTTGGCTTCCCATTAGCTAAGTTTTTTTCTTCTGTGCACCTGTGTGGGCTTTCATACAATGTATTATTTAATAATAAGTGTGTAATTGGCAAATGAATTTCAATATGGACAAGTGCGAGGTGATACATTTTGGTAGGAAGAATAAGAGGCCACATAGTGCTTAGATAAAATAAATGCATTATCTTGGGTTTTCACAGGCTTTCTTTATTTGAAAGCTCTGAATCAATCACCCACTTGGGCAGCTGCCATGAATCAGACCTGTTTACTCTTGTTTGAATCCCAACGTCTTTTCAACTTTCTAACCTGCAGCACTAACTCAGACTCAACGACCATAGGTACAGGAAGATCCTCTCGTTTGTTTTCATTTCTGAGCTTGGACAGTGAATATTGATAGACCATTCAATCATCTTATTGTGGTATAGCCTTCAGGCACAGAAGGAAAGAAGGAACTTGCATTTATATAGCACCTTTCACGACCTCAGGACGTCCCAAAGCGCTTCACAGCCAATGAAGTAATTTTGAAGTGTAGTCACTGTTGCAATGTAGGAAACGTGGCAGTCATTTTACGTACAACAAGGTCCCACAAACAGCAATGGGATAAATGACCAGATAATTTTTTTATTGTGATGTTGGTTGAGGGATAAATATTGGCCAGGGAACAGGGGAGAACTTCCCTGCTCTTCTTCGAATAGTGCCATGGGATTTTTTATGTCCAACTGAGAGGGCAGACGGGGCCTCAGTTTAACATCTCATCCGAAAGACGGTCCCTCTGACAGTGCAGCACTCCCTCAATACTGCACAGGACTGTCAGCCGAGATTTTGTGGATCAAGTCACTCTTGTGCTACACAAGAGGTTGTTACACAAGATTAGGGCTCATGGGATTGGGGATAAGATATTAGCATGGATTGAGGATTGGTTAATGGACAGAAAACAGAGAGTAGGAATAAACAAGTCATTTTCAGGTTGGCAGATCATAACTAGTTGGGTGCTGCAACGATCAGTGCGTGGGCCTCAGCTGTTCACAATCTCTATCAATGACTTGGATGAGACCAAGTGTAATGTATCTAAGTTTGCTGATGATACAAAACTAGGTGGGAAAGTAAGCTGTGAGGAGCACACAAAGAGGCTGCAAAGGGATATAGACAGGTTAAGTGAGTAGGCGAGAAGGTAGCAGATGGAGTATAATGTGGGGAAATGTGAAATTATCCACTTTGGTAGGAAGAATAGAAAAGCAGAATATTTTTTTTAAAAGGTGAAGGACGAAGAAATGTTGGTCGTCAGAGGGATTTGGGTGTCCTTGTACACGAATCACAAAAAGTTAATATGCAGCTACAGCAAACAATTAGGAAGGCAAATTATCTAAGGAAGGATATACTTGCCTGAGAGGGGGTGCATCGAAGGTTCACTGGATTGATTCCTGGGATGAGAGGGTTGTCCTATGAAGAGAGGTTGAGTAGAATGGGCCTACACTCTGGAGTTTAGAAGAATGAGAGGTGATCTCTTGACGGCTTAACAGGGTAGATGCTGAGAGGCTGTTTCCCCTGGCTGGAGAATCTAGATCTAGGGGTCATAGTGTCAAGATAAGGGGTCGGCCATTTCGGACCGAGATGAGGGAAAATGTCATCTCTCAGGGCTATGAATCTTTGGAATTCTCTACCCCAGAGGGCGGTGGATGCTGAGTCATTGAGTATATTCAAGGCTCAGATCGATAGATTTTTGGGCACCAAGGGAATCAAGGGATATGGGGATCAGGCAGGAAAGTGGAGTTGAGGTTGAAGATCAGCCATGATCTGATTGAATGGCAGAGCAAGCTCAAGGGGCCGTATGGCCAACTCCTGCTCCTATTTCTTATGATCTTAATCACCGCATAGTAATTCGGAGTAGGAATGCTGGCAAATTTCTGTTCCCCCTCACTAAGGAGGCGTCCTTTGCTGTAATTGAGATCAGCTAACTCAGCACGGATCAGGGATTATGCCTAGGAATCTGTTAATCCTTGGATAGAACTCACTGAGCCAATGCATGTGTGTGGTCGAACCGCAGCACTGTGATAAACTTGCAGCAGGAACTGGTGGTGCTGGTAGAAAGCAGTGACTCAGTGCTCCAATAAGATTCAGGAAAATGTATCCTGGACTGAAAATTTAACAAAAGAACTTGGATTTCTACAGCGTCTTTCACCACCTCAGGATGTCCCAAAATGCTTTACAGCCAATGAAGTACTTTTTTTAAGTGTAGTCACTGTGGTCATGTAGGGAAACACGGCAAGGTCCAGAAACAGCAATGTAATGATGACCAGATAATCTGTTTTTTAGTGATGTTGGTTGAGGGATAAATATTGGCCAGGACACCGGGGAGAACTCCCCTGCTCTTCTTCGAAATAGTGTCACGGGACACTTTTACATGTACCTGAAAGGGCACACAGGACCTCGGTTTAACGTCTCATCCAAAAGATGGCACCTCCGACAATGCAGCATCCCCTCAGTACTGGCACCAGCAGTGTCAGCCTGGATTTTGTGTTCAAGTCTCTGGAGTGGGACTTGAACCCACAACCTTCTGACTCAGAGGCGAGAGTGATACCCACTGAGCCACAGCTGACAAGAGTTTATTGCTCAATCCTAATGTTACTACTCGAACAAACGCACAATTTACTCATTATATGTATTGATGTGAGTAACAGTGGCCTAGAAATCCATTGGCGCAGTGCTCGTTTTACAGACGTAAAACAGGCGCCTCAGGGTCCACGAAGGATGTGAGCGCTCATTTTGCGCTGCCCGCCATGTTGGAATGGGCTGCATAGCAGGTGTCCAGGGTGCCTGAAACTGGCGTTAGGCACTTTGCATCTGCAGGTACAAAAAGTAATCAACAAGGCTAATGGAATGGTGACCTTCATCTCAAAAGGGCTGGAATAGAAAGGAGTGGAAGTTATTTTACAGTTGTATAAAGCTCCGGTCAGACCCCATCTGGAATACTGCGTTCAGTTCTGGATACGCATCTCGGGAAGGTTATATTGGCCTTGGAGGGTGTTCAGGGCAGATTCACTGGAGTGAAACCAGGTATTAGAGGGTTAAATTATGAGGGTAGGTTGCATTGACCAGGCTTGTATTCACTTGAATATAGAAGATTAAGGGATGATCTCATCGAGGTGTTCAAGATGATTAAAGGATTTGATAGGGTGGATAGAGAGAGACTATTTCCTCTGGTGGGGGGAGTCCAGAACAAGGGGACATAACCTTAAAATTAGAGCCAGGCTGCTCAGGGGTGATGTCAGGAAGCACTTCTTCACACAAAGGGGAGTGGAAATCTGGAACTCTCTCCCCCACAAAAAGCTGTTGAGGTCAGGGGTCAAATGGAACTTTCAAAACTGAGATTGATAGATTTTTTTTGTTAGGTATCAAGGGTTCTGGAACCAAGGTGGGTAAATGGAGTTAAGATACAGATCAACCATGACCTGATTGAATGGCGGATCAGGCTCGAGGGGCTGAATGGCCTCCTTATGTTCCTATGCAAATCGGGGGTCCAACTCTCTGCCAAATTGAATTGTGAATGACCACAGCGTGCTCGTGCATTGCGGTCAGTTTCTTCAGGCATGGTAGAGGCTGCCACCCGGAAGGTAAGTGGAACATTTTTTTTACTTGTCTTGTTGTGGAGCCAGGAGTCGGATGCTCCTCCAGGCTCCACATTTAAACCGCAGGCCGACTCTCTCCCAATTGCCTTCCCTGAGACCTTCAACCGGCGTTCGAGCTCACCGATTGAACCATCCCCTGTCTCCAGGGCCCTGATTGAGTGCGATCCAATTTCTAGGCCATTGTCGACAGATGGGACTAAATTACTCAGCTTGCTCCTCATGCGGAACAATTGCATCTCAGATGAGGCAGCACTGCTGTCTTAAATCTGCTGTTCGCAATGTGATTGTCACCTCAGTCAAGGGTGGACAATTCTTTAACATTTCTTCTGTGCTATTTATACCTTCAGCTGCCTCGGCCCTAATCTCTGGAATTTCCTCCCTGAACCTCTCCGCCTCTCCAACTCTCTCCTCCTCCTTTAAGACACTTCTTAAAACCTACCTCTTTGACCAAGCTTTAGGTCACCTGTCCTAATACCACCTTCTTTGGCTCATTGTGAGCTTTTATCTGATTACGCTCCTGTGAAACACCTTCAGATATTTTACCACGTTTAAACGTGCGATATAAATGCAAGTTGTTGTTGTGTTTGTACCAGATCTCATTCATCGTACAGACTTGGTAAGGAGACATAAAGAGTATAATGGATAATTAGAAATTATTTCAAAGCAGTAATCTAATCAAGTGGTTCAGATGACACAATAAACTGGGAGAACATTGTTCAAACAGTTTCCATCTGTCATCAGAATCCTGAGATTAGATTGCTGCCTTGAAATCTGTCCAGGTTATTTGTTATTTTTTTTAATAATGTATATCGTTCATATTACGGAGTAAGGCTTAGTCAGCTTTGGGTTAGTGTTTGTGCTGACGGTCTGTGCACTTCTTGTCATTGATGAATGAGATTGTTGCAGCAAAAGTAATCAAGAAATAATTCCCAGTTGAAATATTCTGCAGCCGCTATTATACATGTGTGTTTTTGTAAATTTGTGGCATTCCTGTATTTTACAGAGCTCCCTGTTTGTGTGAATAATAGAGTAACCCAGCTGCAATTAATATCAGGGCAAATGAATGGTCGGTTAAAAGAACAGGACTCTTGCTGGAATTCAGCAGACAATGACGCCACCTAGTGTCAGTTATGAAAATAAGGTCACTCATTTACAGCCCATTTTAGCATTCCATCTTATAAATAACAATTTGCCTTTAATGTAGTAAAACGTCCCAAGGTGCTTCACCTGAGCGATTATCAAATAAAATTTGACAATGATCCACATAAGGAGATATTAAGACAAGTCCAAGAGGTAGGTTTTAAGGAGCGTCTTAAAGGAGGAGAGAGAGGTAGAGAGATGGAAAGATTTAGGGAGGGAATTCTGGAGCTTGGGGCCAAGGCAGCTGATGGCACGGCCACAAATGGTGGAGCGATGACAATCGAAGATGCGGAAGAGGTCAGAATTGGAGGAGCGCAGAGATCTTGGAGAGTTGTAGGGCTGGAGGAGGTTACAGAGATCGGGAGGGGTATTAGTAACCATTGAGGATTTTACTGCAGGCTCCTGTATGTTTTGTCTTTTCCATTTTCCTCCCCTTTCCAAGGGCACTGAATGGAAGCAGTGACCTCCAGTACCTTGCCCAAGAGGCTATTGCTCACAGTGAGCCTGGACAGCGAGTGTTGGCCAACTGTTTGATTTTTAAAAAAAATATTCATTCTCAGGATGTGGGTGTTGCTGGCGAGGCCGGCTTTTATTGCCCATCCCTAATTGCCCTTAAGAAGGTGAGGGTGGGCCTTCTCCTTGAACTGCTGCAGTCCTTGTGGTGAAGGTTCTCCCACAGTGCTTTTACGAAGGGAGTTCCAGAATTTTGACCCAGCGACGATGAAGGAACAGCGATATATTTCCAAGTCAGGATGGCGTGTGACTTGGTGGGGAACTTGGTGGTGGTGTTGTTCCCATGTACCTGCTGCCCTTGTCCTTCCAGCAGGTCGCGGGTTTGGAAGGCGCTGTCGAAGAAGCCTTGGCAAGTTGCTGCAGTGCATCCTGTCGAAGGTACACACTGCAGCCACAGTGCACCGGTGTGGATGATTAAGCTGGTGGATGGGCTGCTGCTTAAGTGGGCTGCATTGTCCTTGATGGCATTGAACTTCTTGAGTGTTGTTGGAGCTGGACCCATCCAGGCAACTGATCATAAGAGGGCGAGGAGCAGGAGTGGGCCATTTGGCCCTTCGAGCCTGCTCCTCCATTTAATGAGATCATGGGTGATCAGATTTTTACCTCAACTCCACTTTCCCGCCTTTTCCCCATATCCTTTGACTCCCTTGCTCATCAAAAATTTGTCTAACTCAGCCTTGAATGTATTCAGTGACTCAGCCTCCACAGCTTTTTGGGGTAAAGAATTCCAAAGATTCACGACCCTCTGGGAGAAAAAATTCCTCCTCATTTCCGTCTTAAACGGGGGACCCCTTATTCTGAGACTATGCCGCTAGTTTTAGATTCCCCCATGAGGGGTAGCATCCTCTCAGCATCTACCCTATCGAGTCCCCTCAGAATCTTGTATGTTTCAATAAGATCTCCTCTCATTCTTCTAAACTCCAATGAGCATAGACCCAACTGTTCAATCTTTCTTCATAAGACAACCCTTCCATACCTGGAATCAACCGAGTGAACCTTCTCTGAACTGCCTCCAATGCAAGTATGTCCTTCCTTAAATAAGGGCACCAGAACTGTATGCAGTACTCCAGGTGTGGTCTCACCAGCACCCTGTACAGTTGTAGCATGACTTCCCTGCTTTTATACTCCATCCCCCTAGAAATGAAGGCTAATATTCCGTTTGCCTTCCGGATTACCTGCTGCACCTGAATGTTGACTTTTTGTGTTTCATGTACGAGGACACCCAGATCCCTCTGTACCCCAGCATTTTGTAGTATTTCTCCATTCAAATAATATTTTGCTTTTTTTTTCCTCCCAAAGTGGATGACTTCACATTTTCCCACATTATATTCTATCTGCCAAATTTTTGCCCATTCGCTTAACCTGTCAATATCCCTTTGCAGACACTTTGTGTCCTCATCGCAACTTTCTTTTCCACCTATCTTTGTATCATCAGCAAATTTGGCCACAAGACACTCTGTTCCTTCATCCAAGTCATTGATATATATTGTAAATAGTTGAGGCCCCTGCGTCACCCCACTAGTTACAGATTGTCATTTTGAAAATGACCCTTTTATCCTGACTTTGTTTTCTGTTCGTTAGCCAATCCTGTATCCATGCCAGTATATCACCCCAAACACCATGAGCTCTTGTGCAGTAATCTTTTATGTGGCACCTTATGGAATATCTTTTGGTGATCCAAATATACTGCATCCATTGGTTCCCCTTTATCCACCCTGCCCGTTACTTCCTCAAAGAACTCTAATAAATTTGTCAGACATGACAAATTTGAGTGTCTGGAACGAGCTGCCAGAGGCACTAGTAGAGGCGGGTATAATTTTGTCTTTTAAAAAGCATTTGGACAGTTACATGGGTAAGATGGGTATAGAGGGATATGGGCCAAGTGCAGGCAATTGGGACTAGCTTAGTGGTATAAACTGGGCGACATGGACATGTTGGGCCGAAGGGCCTGTTTCCATGTCGTAAACTTCTATGATTCTATTATTTCCCCTTCATAAAACCATGTTGACTCTCCTTGATTGTATTAGGAATCTCCAAATATTTTTTTTAATTTTTTTTATTCGTTCACTGGATGTGGGCGTCGCTGGCAAGGCCAGCATTTATTGCCCATCCCTAATTGCCCTTGAGAAGGTGGTGGTGAGCCGCCTTCTTGAACCGCTGCAGTCCGTGTGGTGACGGTTCTCCCACAATGCTGTTAGGAAGGGAGTTCCAGGATTTTGACCCAGCGACAATGAAGGAACGGCGATATATTTCCAAGTCGGGATGGTGTGTGACTTGGAGGGGAACGTGCAGGTGGTGTTGTTCCCATGCGCCTGCTGCCCTTGTCCTTCTAGGTGGTAGAGGTCGCGGGTTTGGGAGGTGCTGTCGAAGAAGCCTTGGCGAGTTGCTGCAGTGCATCCTGTGGATGGTACACACTGCAGCCACGGTGCGCCGGTGGTGAAGGGAGTGAATGTTTAGGGTGGTGGATGGGGTGCCAATCAAGCGGGCTGCTTTATCTTGGATGGTGTCGAGCTTCTTGAGTGTTGTTGGAGCTGCACTCATCCAGGCAAGTGGAGAGTATTCCATCACACTCCTGACTTGTGCCTTGTAGATGGTGGAAAGGCTTTGGGGAGTCAGGAGGTGAGTCACTCGCCGCAGAATACCCAGCCTCTGACCTGCTCTCGTAGCCACAGTATTTATATGGCTGGTCCAGTTAAGTTTCTGGTCAATGGTGACCCCCAGGATGTTGATGGTGGGGCATTCGGCGATGGTAATGCCGTTGAATGTCAAGGGGAGGTGGTTAGACTCTCTCTTGTTGGAGATGGTCATTGCCTGGCACTTGTCTGGCGCGAATGTTACTTGCCACTTATCAGCCCAAGCCTGGATGTTGTCCAGGTCTTGCTGCATGCGGGCTCGGACTGCTTCATTATCTGAGGTGTTGCGAATGGAACTGAACACTGTGCAGTCATCAGCGAACATCCCCATTTCTGACCTTATGATGGAGCGAAGGTCATTGATGAAGCAGCTGAAGATGGTTGGGCCAAGGACACTGCCCTGAGGAACTCCTGCAGCAATGTCCTGGGGCTGAGATGATTGGCCTCCAACAACCACTACCATCTTCCTTTGTGCCAGGTATGACTCCAGCCACTGGAGAGTTTTCCCCCTGATTCCCATTGACTTCAATTTTACTAGGGCTCCTTGGTGCCACACTCGGTCAAATGCTGCCTTGATGTCCAGGGCAGTCACTCTCACCTCACCTCTGGAATTCAGCTCTTTTGTCCATGTTTGGACCAAGGCTGTAATGAGGTCTGGAGCCGAGTGGTCCTGGCGGAACCCAAACTGAGCATCGGTGAGCAGGTTATTGGTGAGTAAGTGCCGCTTGATAGCACTGTCGACGACACCTTCCATCACTTTGCTGATGATTGAGAGTAGACTGATGGGGCGGTAATTGGCCGGATTGGATTTGTCCTGCTTTTTGTGGACAGGACATACCTGGGCAATTTTCCACATTGTCGGGTGGATGCCAGTGTTGTAGCTGTACTGGAACAGCTTGGCTAGAGGCGCAGCTAGTTCTGGAGCACAAGTCTTCAGCACTACAGCTGGGATGTTGTCGGGGCCCATAGCCTTTGCTGTATCCAGTGCACTCAGCCGTTTCTTGATATCACGTGGAGTGAATCGAATTGGCCGAAGACTGGCTTCCGTGATGGTGGGGATATCGGGAGGAGGCTGAGATGGATTATCCACTCGGCACTTCTGGCTGAAGATGGTTGCAAACGCTTCAGCCTTGTCTTTTGCACTCACGTGCTGGACTCTGCCATCATTGAGAATGGGGATGTTTGCAGAGCCTCCTCCTCCCGTTAGTTGTTTAATTGTCCACCACCATTCGCGACTGGATGTGGCAGGACTGCAGAGCTTTGATCTGATCCGTTGGTTGTGGAATTGCTTAGCTCTGTCTATAGCATGTTGCTTCCGCTGTTTAGCATGCATGTCGTCCAGAGTTGTAGCTTCACCAGGTTGGCACCTCATTTTTAGGTACGCCTGGTGCTGCTCCTGGCATGCTCTTCTACACTCCTCATTGAACCAGGGTTGATCCCCTGGCTTGTTGGTAATGGTAGAGTGAGGAATATGCCAGGCCATGAGGTTACAGATTGTGCTGGAATACAATTCTGCTGCTGCTGATGGCCCACAGCGCCTCATGGATGCCCAGTTTTGAGCTGCTAGATCTGTTCTGAATCTATCCCATTTAGCACGGTGGTAGTGCCACACAACACGTTGGATGGTGTCCTCAGTGCGAAGACAGGATTTCATCTCTACGAGGACTGTGCGGTGGTCACTCCTACCAATACTGTCATGGACAGATGCATTTGCGACAGGTAGATTGGTGATGACGAGGTCAAGTAAGTTTTTCCCTCGTGTTGGGTCGCTCACCACCTGCCGCAGGCCCAGTCTGGCAGCTATGTCCTTCTGGACTCGGCCAGCTCGGTCAGTAGTGGTGCTACCGAGCCACTCTTGGTGATGGACATTGAAGTCCTCCACCCAGAGTACATTTTGTGCCCTTGCCACTCTCAGTGCTTCCTCCAAGTGGTGTTCAACATGGAGGAGGACTGATTCATCAGCTGAGGGAGGACGGTAGGTGGTAATCAGCAGGAGGTTTCCTTGCCCATGTTTGACCTGCTACTACTTCCTTAATAATGGATTCTAGCATTTTCCCAATGACAGATGTTAGGCTAACTGGTCTATAGTTACCTGCTTTGTGTCTCACTCCCTTCTTGAATAGGGGTGTTACGTTTGCGGTTTTCCAATCCGCTGGAACTTTCTGGAATCTAGTGAATTCTGGAAGATTACAACCAATGCATCCACTATCTCTGTGGCCACTTCCTTTAAGACCCTCGGATGCAAGCCATCAGGTCCAGGGCACTTGTCAGCCTTTAGACCCATTAGTTTACCTAGTACTTTCTCTCTAGTGATAGTGATTGTTTTTAGTTCCTCCCTCCCCTTTGCCCCTTGATGATCCACTATTATTGGTATGTTATTAGTGTCTTCCACTGTGAAGACAGTTACAAAATATCTGTTCAATTCCTCTGCCATTTCCTTGTTTTCCATTATTATTTCCCCAGTCTCATCCTTTAAGGGGCCAATGTTTACTTTAGCTACCCTCTTCCTTTTTATATACTTGTAGAAGCTTTTACTGTCAGTTTTTATATTTCTTGCTAGTTTACACTCATAATCTATTTTCTCCCGCTTTATTATTCTTTTCGTCATCCTTTGCTGGTTTTCAAAGTTTTCCCAATCTTTGGGCTTACCAGTAATCTTTGCCATGTTGTATGCTTTTTCTTTTAACCTGATACCATCCTTTACTTCCTTAGTTAGCCATGGTTGGTTCACCCTTTTTGTGGAGTCTTTCCTCCTCACAGGGATATATTTTTGTTGCGAGTCATAAAATATCTTTTTAAATGTTTGCCAGTGCTTATCCACCATCATACCATATAATCTGTTTACCCAGTCCATTTTAGCCAATTCCACCCTCATTCCTTTATAATTCCCCTTATTTAAGTTTAACACAGTAGTTTCAGACCCAAGATCCTCGCTCTCAAACTGGATGCGAAATTCTATCATGTTATGATCACTGCTTCCCAAGGGATCTTTTACTTTGAGATCATTAATTAATCCTGTTTCGTTACCCATTACCAGATCCAAAATGGCCTGTTCCCTGACGTATTAGTCTAAGAAAACAGTCCCTAATACACTCTACAAACTCCTCCTCGGGGTTCCTTTTGCCAATTCGATTTGTCCAATCGATGTGAAAGTTAAAATCGCCCATGATTATTGCATTACCTTTTTTACAAGCCCCCCTTATTTCCTGATTAATATCTTGCCCTACAGTGTAGCTACTGTTAGGGGATCTATACACTACTCCCGCCAGTGATTTCTTTCCCTTGCTATTTCTTACCTCCACCCAAATTAATTCGACATCTTGATCTTCTGAGCCAAGATCATTTCTCACAATCATACCAATTTCATCCTTTATTAACAGAGCTACCCCACCACCTTTACCTTTTTTCCTATCCTTCTGAAATGTTAAATAACCCTGAATATTTAGCTCCCAACCTGGGTCACCTTGCAACCATGTCTCTGTAATGGCCACGAGATCATACCCATTTGTTTCTATTTGTGCCGTCAATTCATCTACCTTATAACGAATGCTGCACGCATTCAGATAAAGAGCCTTCAATTTTGTCTTTTTACCATTCTTTCCTACCCTGGCCCCATTTGCTAGTGCACTCCTATGTTTGTACACTCTGTCCCTTCCTGACACACACTGTTTATCATTACCCCCATCACTTTCCTGTACTACTTCCTTGTCTTTTCTCTATCAATCTAAACTTCACCCCACCTGAGCCCTCCCCCCCCCCCCCCTCTATTTAGTTTAATGCCTTCTCTACCGCCCTAGTTATTCGGTTTGCCAGAACACTGGTCCCAGCACTGGTTCAGGTGTAGTCCGTCCCAATGGAACAGCTCTCTCTTTCCCCAGTACTGGTGCCAGTGCCCCATGAATCAAAACCCCTGTCTCCCACACTAATCTTTGAGCCACGCATTCATCTCCCTGATCCTATTGACCCTGTGCCAATTTGCTCGTGGCTCAGGTAATAATCCGGAGATTATCACCTTTGTGGTTCTGCTTTTTAATTTAGTCCCTAGCTGCTCAAACTCTCTCAGCAGACCCTGTTTCTTAGTCCTACCTATGTCATTGGTACCAACGTGGACCACGACAACTGGATCCTCCCCCTCCCACTCCAAGTTTCTCTCCAGCCCTGAGGAGATGTCCTTAACCCTGGCAACACAGCCTTCGGACTCTCGCTCTTGGCTGCAGAGAACAGTGTCTATCCCTCTAACTATACTGTCGCCGACTACAACACATTCCTTTTTACTCCCCCCACTTGAATGGCCCCCTGAACCATGTGCCGTGGCCAGTTTGCTCATCCTCCCTGCAGTCCCTGCACTCATCCACAAGGGCTGCAAGAACCTCGTATCTATTGGACAAGTGCAGAGGCTGCAACACGTCTCCTGCCCTGTCATAACTATTTTCTTTGGCATTGAAGTAATCAATTAAATAATCAAATTATTTGTAGGTTGAACCAAGTACTGGCCTTGTTTAATTTATTAAATTAAGTTTAGATTATTAAAAAAAATTTAGTTTTATGCTGTAAGTTACTAAGCCCACAGCCCTAAGAAAGAAGAAAACAGAAGAGATCCTCACCACCAATCACCGACCTGCCTTACTTGTGACGTCACATTGCAGTTTTATATTGTAGTTGCTGTGACCCGCTCTCAGTACGCTCCTCTCCGCTCTGCTAACTGATCAAATGCACTTCACCCAATTACAGACTCTGTCAAAACCAGACTCTATCGATAGCTGCTACTCCATGCTACCTTTCTCCGTGCATTAGCAAAACCCTTCTGAATTTATGCTGGCTAGAATGCCAATCACCTGAGTCAGCCTCAGCTGACAGTAGATTACCAGTTCTAAGTGGAGAGTGTGCTATCACACTCCTGACTTGTGCCTTTTAGGTGGTGGAGAGACTGTGGAGAGGCTTTGGGGAGTCAGGAGCTGAGTCACTCACCACAGAATACCCAGTCTCTGACCTGCTGTAGTAGCCACGGCATTTATGTGGCTGGTCCAGTTAAGTTTCTGGTGGGATTACAAAGCTGAGACTCATCAAGTCCTCAATCATTCTCAGTGCCGAGTGGATGATCCATCTCGGCCTCCTCCCGATATCCCCACCATCACAAAAGCCAGTCTTCAGCCAATTCGATTCACTCCACGTGATATCAAGAAACGGCTTAGTGCACTGGATCCAACAAAGGCTATGGGCCCCGACAACATCCCGGCTGTAGTGCTGAAGACTTGTGCTCCAGAACTAGCTGCATCTCTTGCCAAGCTGTTCCAGTACAGCTACAACACTGGCATCTACCCGACAATGTGGAAAATTGACAAGGTATGTCCTGTCCACAAAAAGCAGGACAAATCCAATCCGGCCAATTACCATCCCATCAGTCTACTCTCAATCATCAGCAAAGTGATGGAAAGTGTCGTCGACCGTGCTATCAAGCGGCACTTACTCACCAATAACCTGCTCACCGATGCTCAGTTTGGGTTCCGCCAGGACCACTCGGCTCCAGACCTCATTACAGCCTTGGTCCAAACATGGACAAAAGAGCTGAATTCCAGAGGTGAGGTGAGAGTGACTGCCCTTGACATCAAGGCAGCATTTGACCGAGTGTGGCATCAAGGAGCCGGAGTAAAATTGAAGTCGATGGGATTCAGAGGGAAAACTCTCCAGTGGCTGGAGTCATACCTAGCACAAAGGAAGATGGTAGTGGTTGTTGGAGGCCAATCATCTCAGCCCCAGGATATTGCTGCAGGAGTTCCTCAGGGCAGTGTCCTGGGCCCAACCATCTTCAGCTGCTTCATCAATGACCTTCCCTCCATCATAAGGTCAGAAATGGGGATGTTCGCTGATGATTGCACAGTGTTCAGTTCCATTCGCAACCCCTCAGATAATGAAGCAGTCCGAGCCCACATGCAGCAAGACCTGGACAACATCCAGATTTGGGCTGATAAGTGGCAAGTAACATTCGCGCCAGACAAGTGCCAGGCAATGACCATCTCCAACAAAAGAGAATCTAACCACCTCCCCTTGACATTCAACGGCATTACCATTGCCGAATCTCCCACCCCATCAACATCCTGGGGGTCACCATTGACCAGAAACTTAACTAGATCAGCCACATAAATGCTGTGGCTGCAAGAGCAGGTCAGAGGCTGGATATTCTGCGGTGAGTGACTCACCTCCTGACTCCCCAAAGCCTTTCCACCATCTACAAGGCACAAGTCAGGAGTGTGATGGAATACTCTCCACTTGCCTGGATGAGTGCAACTCCAACAACACTCAAGAAGCTCGACACCATCCAGGACAAAGCAGCCGCTTGATTGGCACCCCATCCACCACCCTAAACATTCACTCCCTTCACCACCGGCACACAGTGGCTGCAGTGTGTACCATCCACAGGATGCACTGCAGCAACTCTCCAAGGCTTCTTCAATAGCACTTCCCAAACCCACAACCTCTACCACCAAGAAGGTCAAAGGCAGCAGGCACATGGGAACACCACCACCTGCACGTTCCCCTCCAAGTCACACACCATCCCGACTTGGAAATATATCGCCGTTCCTTCATCATCGCTGGGTCAAAATCCTGGAACTCCCTTCCTAACAGCACTGTGGGAGAACCTTCACCACACGGACTGCAGCGGTTCAAGAAGGCGGCTCACCACCATCTTCTCAAGGGCAATTAGGGATGGGCAATAAATGCTGGCCTTGCCAGCGACGCCCACATCCCGTGAACGAATAAAAAAATGGTACTGGATGGTGATCCGGAGCAGGAACTCTACCTGATGTTGTTTCCCATCACTAACGTAATGGACATTAGAGCGCGAGTACACTTTCCCTTGCACCTTCCAGCACAGACTCGAGATCTAACCTCGGACGCTTCTGGGCTGGATGGTTCTCTACCATGCTGCACTTTTACACTGAACCACTGGGGCTCTCAATCACTAATTCTTCAGCACTGGAAACACAAGGACACGTCTTTAAAATGTTTGACATGGTGCAAATAGATTTTGCAGCACAAACTTCCCCAAGATACTTTAGGAATTGCATTTGCAATGTATTTTAATGTTAAAAGTGCATCATCTTTCAAGCTCCATGTCATGAATAAAGCCAGACTTTTCTAATTGTATTCAATAAAAACAGAAAATTCTGGTCAGTGTATCTGAAAGAAAGAAAAAGCTTGCATTTATATAGTGCCTTTCACGACCTCGATGTCTGGTGGGGGAAATTCGAAAAAGGGGGCTTAACCTTAAAATTAGAGCTAGGCCATTCAGGAGTGAAATCAGGAAGCACTTTTTCAAAGGATCGGGGAAATCTTGAAATCTCTCTCCCAAAAGGCTGTTGAGGCCTTGAAAATTGAAATTTTCAAGATTGAGATTTTTATTAGGTCAGGGTATCGAGGGATATGGAGCAAGGGCGGGTAAATGGAGTTGGTACAGATCAGCCATGATCTAATTGAATGATGGAACAGGCTGGAGGGGCTGAATGGCCACTTTCTGTTCCTATAACTGTTACGCAATATCAGCTTCAGTTGTTCTCCAGAAAATAACAGCAATTGCCCCTTGAAAGTAATTTATTGATAGTGAGGCGCTTTGGGACATCCTTGAGGATATGAAAGGAGCTCTATGAATGAAAGCTCAATCTTTCTTTCTCTGCTTTCTGGTGAGGTGCCAGTTCCCAGCTAGTAAGTTGTGATTTTTGTTAAGTGCCCTACTGAGGTGCAATTTTAGTGACCCACTCTCCGGCCTTTGCTGCTTCCTCACTTCACTGATTGAGAGTTGTGCAAAAGGAAGCTGAAGGTTTCTGCTTCACTTATTTCCTTCTTAGAAGCCAGGTTCACAAAGATGTTGATGAATTATTTGGATCTTATGACAACTCACAAGATTACAGTCACAGTTACAGAGAGGCTGAAGAAGAAATATAACTGCTGCAGAAACATCAGCATTGATAATCCTGATGTGGCAGTTTGAGAACTTGAATTCAGTTAGAACAATCTGAAAATAAAAAGCTGCTTTCAGTAAAAGTGACCATAAAACTGTTGGATTGTCGTAAAAACGCAACTGTTTGGCTGATGTCCTTTAAAAAGAAAGAACTTGCATTCATATAGTGCCTTCAGGATGACCTCAGGATGTTTCAAAGTGCCTTCCAGCCGGTAAAGTACTTTTGAAGTGTATTCACTGTTGTAATGTTGGAAACGCGGCAGGCAATTTGCACACAACAAGGTCCCACAAACAGCAACGTGATAATGATCAGATAATCTGCTTTAGTTATGTTGATTGAGGGGTAAATGTCCCACCATGGAGGCCATCGCAGCCAAGCCTCGTCTTGCTTCCTACCCACGTCCAAACACACGGACTATCCAGCTTGAGTCAGCAGATAGCAATCAGGAGCAAGAGCCTTGAGTAACTTTTTTCTCTCCTTCGTTCAGCCCTCAGATCTTTGTAAGCCAAATTGCTTTCCTGGCTAAAATTAGTTGACTCAACATTTTCCTAAAACTTCTTTTCTCCAATTCTTCTGCTCACTACCGGTCCTTGTGCCGCATATTAGCACAGATATCATGAACAAGTGTGCAGCGTGGTACATTATTGAAAGTGCAAAGAGAATTCTGCAGTAGCTTTTTCACCACTTCATAAAGGAAGGGGACAACAGCAAATGTGTTTTTGTAGTTTAATACACAGCCTCATAAATATATTGTATATGTAAGAAAGAACTTGCATTTATATTGCACCTTTCATAACCTTAGGACATCCCAATGTAGTACTTTTGAAGTGTGGATCCTGTTGTGCAACCATCAATTTGCGCACAGCAAGGTCCCATAAACAAATTGGATAAATGCCCAGATACTCTGTTTAAGAGCTGTTGATTGTGGGATAAATATTGGCTGGGATTCTGAGGAGAATGCCCCTGCTCTTCTTCGAATTGTGCCTCGGGATCTTTTGCATCCACCTGAGAGGGCAGATGGGGCCTCAGTTTAACATCTCATCCGAAAGACGGCACCTCCGACGGTGCAGCACTCCCTCATTACTGCACTGGGAGTGTCCGTCTGGATTATCTGCTCAAATCTCTGGAGTGGGACTTGAATTCATGACCTTCTGACTCAAGAGGCGAGAGTGTTACCACACAACAAGGTCCCACAAACAGCAACGTGATAATGATCAGATAATCTGATTTATCACACTGCTTGTCCAACATCCAGTTCTGGATGAGCAAGAATTCCTTCCAACTAAACACTGGGAAGACCGAAGCCACTATCTTTGATCCCTGCCACAAATTCCGTTCCCTACCCACCGACTCCGTCCCTCTCCCTGGCCACTGACTGAGATTGAACCGGACCGTTCTCTCATCACCCCTGTGCTCGCTGATCTACATTGGCTCCCAGTCCAGGAACGCCTCGATTTTAAAATTCTCATCCTTGTGTTCAAACCCCTCCATGGTCTCGCCCCTCCCAATCTCTGTAACCTCTTCCAGCCCTACAACGCTGATCTACATTGTGTTACCAACTGAACCACAGCTGAAAGGGAAGGAAACCTGCCCTCCTTACCCGGTCTGGCCTAGATGGGACCCCAGTCCCACACCAACATGGTTGACTTGTAACTGCCCTCTGAAGTGGCCAAGCAAACCATTCAGTTGCAGCAGAATGCAGCCCCACCACCATCTTCTCAGGGCTCCCACTGGGGATGGGCATTAAATGCCAGCCTTGCCAATAGCACCCACACCCTGGGAATGAATATATATATTTTAAAAATTCCATATCATTGTGAAATTCCATAAATGCAAGCAACAAATTCAATTTAAGAAGCAAACACTGCTGGAAATCTAATTAGGGTAACGATGTTTTGTTATTTTACAATAATACAGCTGCTGCGTTTTCTCGTGACTGTTGTGCTGATCAGTGTATGAAGTCAGCACTGAGTGGGGGTGGAGAATCACAATTTATTTTGACTGTTTGCATCGAGCATTGGATTCAAATCAGGCAGAAGATGGATACCCTGCGAAGATAAATTCCTGCCAATTATTGCCTCAACAATGTACTTTAACCCCAATCTGGGCTGAGCCAGTCGTATCCCCTGTTATTTCTATTTCCCACCCTCATCATCCTTGGGAGTGAGATTACCCACTGTGTTCACATTTCAAATCAAGAAACATGATTTGATGACAGGCTCATTAAAATCAAATGAAACTCTCAGTGTCCAGTGCAGTAGGGAAAGATTATCAAAACAACAGCACAATTGCTGGCAGTAAGTAGTGAATTTACTGCAAGTATTTAGTTTTTGTCTGTGTAACAGGGCAAAATTCAGCAGTGGCGGGGGTGGGGGGGTGAAGTGGCACCATGGCATAAATATTTTCACATTTCTCTTAATAATGAAGCAATGATCTTTATATTCATGAAACTTGAAGAGATGACATTTGAAATAATTATGCAAAATAGTTCATTCACAGATGCAAAATAGGTTAATTAGAAAATTGATTTTCCCTACAACTCAAAGCTCAAAATCCCCATATTTACAAATCTTGGAGAGTACACTGAATATGATAATAGGGAGAACATATGAAATAATTATGACAATTATACCTAATTGGTAGATACAGATTAGCCTGATTATAACATAAACCTTTCCATGTAACTCAGATCCTGTGGGATACTTTTTGAGGCTAAGTACTATGGTCCTGATACTCATTTTAAAGGTTACTATTTAGTAAATAACACAAGAGGTTCTTAGAGCTGCACAAGAACAGCACGCAATGACTCCTCTCCCTAATGTTGTTTTCATTCATACAGGAAGCTCAGGAGCTTTTCTTGATAAATCAACAATAAATTGCATTTATATAGTGCCTTTCAATGTAGTAAAACCTCCCAAAGTACTTCACGGGATCCATTATCAAACAAAATTTGACACCGAGCCACGTGATGAGATATTAGGACAAGTGACCAAAAACTTGATCAAAGAGGTAGGTTTTAAGGAGCGTCTTAAAGAAGGAGAGAGAGGCGGAGAGGTTTAGGGAGGGAATTCCAGAGCTTAGGGCCGAGGCAGCTGAAGGCACGGCCACCAATAGTGGAGCAATTAAAATTGGGGCTGTGCAAGAGACCAGAATTGGAGAAGTGCAGAAATCTCGGAGGGTTGTAGGGCTGGAAGAGGTTACAGAGATTGGGAGGGGCGAGACCATGGAGGGGTTTGAACACAAGGATGAGAATTTTAAAATCGAGGCGTTCCTGGACTGGGAGCCAATGTAGATCAGCGAGCACAGGGGTGATGAGAGAACGGTCCGGTTCAATCTCAGTCAGTGGCCAGGGAGAGGGACGGAGTCGGTGGGTAGGGAACGGAATTTGTGGCAGGGATCAAAGATAGTGGCTTCGGTCTTCCCAGTGTTTAGTTGGAAGGAATTCTTGCTCATCCAGAACTGGATGTTGGACAAGCAGTGTGATAAATCAGAGACTGTGGAGGGGTCGAGGGAGGTGGTGGTGAGGTAGAGCTGGGTGTCGTCAGTGTACATGTGGAACCTGATGTGATTTCAGATGATGTCACCGAGGGGTAGCATGTAGATGAGAAATAGGAGGGGATCAAGGATAGATGGTTGGGGGATCCAGAGGTAATGGTGCGGGACTTAATCTGTGGGTGGAAGCCTACTTCCTATGGTGCAATGTGTATGAAAGACAATGTGGCTGCAGAAGTTTTCTGGCAGTCCCTATCCTTCACCTTGATTGTTTTATTGTTTTCCCTTTTAGAGAAGAGTAAGGGATGATCTGCTTGAGGTGTTCAAAATATTAAAAGAATTCAATAGGATAGATATGGAGAGGCTGTTTCCTCCGGAGACGGTATCCAGAACAAGGGGACACAATCTTAAAATTAGAACTAGGCCGTTCAGGAGTGAAATCAGGAAGCACTTTTTTTACACACATTGTAATAGAAATCTGGAACTCTCTCCCCCAAAAGGCTGTGGATGCTGAGGGTCAATTGAAATTTAAGACTGAGATCGATAGAATTTTGTTGGGTAAGGGTATCAGGACATATGGAACAAAAGCAGGTAAATACAGTTAAGCTACAGATCAGCCGTATCTAATAGAATGGCGGAGCAGACTCGAAGGGCTGAATGACCGACTGATGTTCCTGCAATTGGTTCCCATTTCTGTCCAATTTCTTTAGCTTCAAACAAAACCCAACCTGTATGATGGATTGAATTGCTCCCCTACCCTTTGGCAGTATATTTTCCATACCAAGTTACAAACACCATGTGACAATACACTTTGGAAAACATCAGTCAATAGCTGTTTAATAGCTGTAGAAATAGAGGCTATATGTTGCTCTTAATTTATCAGGATTACTAATGATTCTAGCTGTGGGTCTAGATCTCACCCGTGGCTCAGTGGGTGTCACTCTCCCTTGAGTCAGAAGGTCATGGGTTCAAGTCCTATTCCAGAGACTTGAGCACATAATCCAGGATGACACTCCAGTGCAGTACTGAGGGAGTGCCGCACTGTTGGAGGTGCGTCTTTCGGATGAGACGTTAAACCGAGGCCCCATCTGCCCTCTCAGGTGGATGTAAAAGATCCTATGGCAGGGGAGTTCTCCCCGGTGTCCTGGCCAACATTTATCCCTAAATCAACATCACTAAAAAAACAAATGATCTGATCATTTATCACATTGCTGTTTGTGGGATCTTGCTGTGCGTAAATTGGCTGCTGCATTTCCTACATTACAACAATGACTACACGTCAAAAAAGTACTTCATTGGCTGCAAAGTGCTTTGGGACATCCTGAGGTTGTGAAAGGCGTGATATAAATGCAAGTTCTTTCATTTTACTGGGACATGTGGCAGTGGAGCTCCAACCCACAACCTTCTGAGTCAGAGGCACGATGCTATCGACTGAGCCAAGCCTACACAATGAATGCCCAAATGAAAAAGCAAATAAGGTCTTAATGAGTGAGCATAATGACAGAAAGGTGTTGCTATGCAAGTTCTACTTGACTGTTTCTTTTTCGATTTTCCCCCTCTCCTGAAGGTGTTGGCTGATTCGAGGGTAGATTTTCACAGGCACAGGTGCAACCCTTCAATACCTTACACAAGTGGCTGTTCTCCACATTTTAGTCTAAGCAGAGGGGATGAGCATATGAACAATGACTGACAAGACCCTGGTATCCCACACAACTGTGGTGCCTTGTGCATCACAATATATACACTCCCCACCCCCCCAAAACCATGTGATCTCCTGGGAGAGGCAAAAAAAGATGAAAAGCCCAAAAGCAAAATGCTGCAGATGCTGGAAATCTGAAATAAAAACAGAAAATGCTGGAAATACTCAGCATGTCAGGCAGTGTCTGTGGAGAAAGAAACAGAGTTAACGTTTCAGGTCAAAGACCCTTCGTCAGAACTTTCCAGATTAAAAACCCAGGCCAATTAGGAAAAGAAATCTGGAAAATTCCACTCTGACCCCCTTTAGGCAATCGAAACTGGTCCAGGAGACCACTCTGATTAATGTTCCCAATCCAAGATGATCTCCGCCCCAGCCAGAAACAGGTCCAGCTCTCCCTTTAAGGAATTCAGCGAATCGGCGTTCAACACGTGAGGTTGCCCTGTTCACTCGGGTCCCAGATGCCTTGGGCCATAATTTGCTGTAGCAGGGCATCTGATAGTGTCTGTCATTAGTTAGATGTGCCCTTGCACACTTCGGTTTTTAATTTTTTTTGCGTGGCAATTTGCGAGCTGATAACGGGCGCAGCGAGGGAAGGAGGGCGTCTGGGACCTGAGTGATCAGGGCAAGCAACTGGGTATCTCCTCAACCAATCAGATTGAAGGATTATGAAATAAACATTGCAAGGACTGAGAAGGAAGTGTAAATTGGAGTGGGTGAATTCAATGTCAAATCAGGCACAGAAAGAGAGGGAAAGAAAGATTGGATTAAGAGAGAGAAAAAAGATACAGAAAGGAAAAGTAAAAAAAAATCAAAATTTATAAAATCTCCAACAATTAAAACCTGAAGGAATGAGCCCACACTTGTAATAGTTAATTTGCAGTACCAGAGAGGTTGATTGGCATTAATTAAGACTTCTCATCATTAAGAGGGTACTTCGACTTGAAATGACAAGACTGAACTTTCTGTGGCGAGTTTGGTTTGTACTTAGCGCACAAATACAGGAACTTCACACCAATCAATGCATTTCACTGGCGAGGCAGACAGCGAGATGCCATTTTCGTGAAGCTAATGGCGGAGCGGAGTAACTCGGACAGCAACTTTGGGATTTCCGCGTTTTACCGCACACCTGCCCTTCGCCTGAAGTTGCTGTACTGTTTGCGTAGAAATAATGGCGAGTGCAATTAGCCTCACTGTTATTTTGACAGCAAAATCTGGCCCCATTTCTCTCGCTGCGCTGTTATCAGCTCGCACTTTCAGCAACTTAGTGGGCAAAAATTAATCAGAGTATAATGCAAAGTAACAATTATATATTGCCACTGTGTATACGTGTACTCTAGCTACTTGTCGCCATGAAGGGAAATTTCTGATAATGTTCTTCCAGACCAATCTCAAAGGGTTTTCCTGGGAAGGGGGTCTAAAACCAGTTCTTAGAGTTCCTTGTCGCACATCCATGTCTGAAACGTTTTCAGCAAGAGTGCTTTATACTTACCTGATCCTAGCTTTAGCAAGAATATTGCAACGTAAAACTTGATTAAATGGCCTGTTGTCTTCCTAAGGCACTTGATACATTTATTTCTTCACTAATACTCCAGTATCTGCAAGGAAAATTAAACCTGTCGTAATCGTGCACAGAATTCACCAGTTCCCAATTATTATAACAGAAAATGACTGGACCATTCACCAAAGATTTAACGATCACCAACTCCAGTGCACAGTATCCCTTAAGTCGAACTGAACATTGCAAAATAACACTTGGACAGCGCCGCTATTATTGCTCGGTGCATTTGTAACTGGGCGTCTGCATCCTTCCAGGTTCATTTCTTTCTTTCCGCCTCACACCTGCTCTCTCTCGGACTGGGTGATTTTGTTCAGACTCTGCACACCTCTCTCTCTCTCTCGGACTGGGTGATTTTGTTCAGACTCTGCACACCTCTCTCTCTCTCTCGGACTGGGTGATTTTGTTCAGACTCTGTACACCTCTCTCTCTCTCTCGGACTGGGTGATTTTGTTCAGACTCTGTACACCTTCTCTCTCTCTCTCTCTCGGACTGGGTGATTTTGATCAGACTCTATACACCTCTCTCGTTCTGGGTGATTTTGTTTAGACTCTGTACACCTCTCTCTCTCGGACTGGGTGATTTTGTTCAGACTCTGTACACCTCTCTCTCTCGGACTGGGTGATTTTGTTCAGACTCTGGAGACCTTCTCTCTCTCTCTCGGGCTGGGTGATTTTGTTCAGACCCGGTACACCCCCCCCTCTCTCTCTCTCTCCCGTTCTGGGTGATTTTGTTCAGATTCTGTACACACCTCTCTCTCGGACTGGGTGATTTTGTTCAGACTCTGGAGACCTTCTCTCTCTCTCTCGGACTGGGTGATTTTGTTCAGACTCTGTACACCCCCCTCTCTCTCTCTCTCTCCCGTTCTGGGTGATTTTGTTCAGACTCTGTACACCTCTCTCTCTCGGACTGGGTGATTTTGTTCAGACCCTGTACACCCCCCTCTCTCTCTCTCTCTCTCCCGTTCTGGGTGATTTTGTTCAGACTCTGTACACCTCTCTCTCTCTCTCGGACTGGGTGATTTTGATCAGACTCTGTAGACCTTCTCTCTCTCGGACTGGGTGATTTTGATCAGACTCTGTAGACCTTCTCTCTCTCGGACTGGGTGATTTTGTTCAGACTCTGGAGACCTTCTCTCTCTCTCTCGGACTGGGTGATTTTGTTCAGACTCTGCACACCTCTCTCTCTCGGACTGGGTGATTTTGTTCAGACTCTGTACACCTCTCTCTCTCTCTCTCTCGGACTGGGTGATTTTGATCAGACTCTGCACACCTCTCTCTCTCTCTCTCTCGGACTGGGTGATTTTGTTCAGACTCTGCACACCTCTCTCTCTCTCTCTCGGACTGGGTGATTTTGATCAGACTCTGTACACCTCTCTCTCTCTCTCGGACTGGGTGATTTTGATCAGACTCTGTAGACCTTCTCTCTCTCGGACTGGGTGATTTTGATCAGACTCTGTAGACCTTCTCTCTCGGACTGGGTGATTTTGTTCAGACTCTGGAGACCTTCTCTCTCTCTCTCGGACTGGGTGATTTTGTTCAGACTCTGCACACCTCTCTCTCTCGGACTGGGTGATTTTGATCAGACTCTGTACACCTCTCTCTCTCTCTCTCTCGGACTGGGTGATTTTGATCAGACTCTGCACACCTCTCTCTCTCTCTCTCTCTCTCTCGGACTGGGTGATTTTGTTCAGACTCTGCACACCTCTCTCTCTCTCTCTCTCTCGGACTGGGTGATTTTGTTCAGACTCTGCACACCTCTCTCTCTCTCTCGGACTGGGTGATTTTGATCAGACTCTGTACACCTCTCTCTCTCGGACTGGGTGATTTTGTTCAGACTCTGCACACCTCTCTCTCTCTCTCGGACTGGGTGATTTTGTTTAGACTCTGTACACCTCTCTCTCGGACTGGGTGATTTTGTTCAGACTCTGTACACCTCTCTCTCTCAGACTGGGTGATTTTGATCAGACTCTGTACACCTCTCTCTCTCTCGGACTGGGTGATTTTGTTTAGACTCTGCACACCTCTCTCTCGGACTGGGTGATTTTGTTCAGATTCTGTACACCTCTCTCTCTCTCGGACTGGGTGATTTTGTTCAGACTCTGTAAATCTCTCTCTCTCTCGGACTGGGTGATTTTGTTCAGACTCTGCACACCTCTCTCTCTCTCTCGGACTGGGTGATTTTGTTCAGACTCTGTACACCTCTCTCTCTCGGACTGGGTGATTTTGTTCAGACTCTGTACACCTCTCTCTCTCAGACTGGGTGATTTTGATCAGACTCTGTACACCTCTCTCTCTCGGACTGGGTGATTTTGATCAGACTCTGTACACCTCTCTCTCTCGGACTGGGTGATTTTGTTCAGACTCTGCACACCTCTCTCTCTCTCGGACTGGGTGATTTTGTTCAGACTCTGTACACCTCTCTCTCTCTCGGACTGGGTGATTTTGTTCAGACTCTGTACACCTCTCTCTCTCTCGGACTGGGTGATTTTGTTCAGACTCTGTACACCTCTCTCTCTCTCGGACTGGGTGATTTTGTTTAGACTCTGTACACCTCTCTCTCTCTCGGACTGGGTGATTTTGTTCAGACTCTGTACACCTCTCTCTCTCGGACTGGGTGATTTTGTTCAGACTCTGTACACCTCTCTCTCTCGGACTGGGTGATTTTGTTTAGACTCTGTACACCTCTCTCTCTCGGACTGGGTGATTTTGTTCAGACTCTGTGCACCTCTCTCTCTCTCGGACTGGGTGATTTTGTTCAGACTCTGTACACCTCTCTCTCTCTCGGACTGGGTGATTTTGTTCAGACTCTGTACACCTCTCTCTCTCGGACTGGGTGATTTTGTTCAGACTCTGTACACCTCTCTCTCTCGGACTGGGTGATTTTGTTCAGACTCTGTACACCTCTCTCTCTCGGACTGGGTGATTTTGATCAGACTCTGTACACCTCTCTCTCTCGGACTGGGTGATTTTGTTCAGACTCTGTACACCTCTCTCTCGGACTGGGTGATTTTGTTCAGATTCTGTACACACCTCTCTCTCGGACTGGGTGATTTTGTTCAGACTCTGGAGACCTTCTCTCTCTCTCTCGGACTGGGTGATTTTGTTCAGACTCTGTACACCCCCCTCTCTCTCTCTCTCTCCCGTTCTGGGTGATTTTGTTCAGACTCGGTACACCTCTCTCTCTCGGACTGGGTGATTTTGTTCAGACCCTGTACACCCCCCTCTCTCTCTCTCTCTCTCCCGTTCTGGGTGATTTTGTTCAGACTCTGTACACCTCTCTCTCTCTCTCGGACTGGGTGATTTTGATCAGACTCTGTAGACCTTCTCTCTCTCGGACTGGGTGATTTTGATCAGACTCTGTAGACCTTCTCTCTCTCGGACTGGGTGATTTTGTTCAGACTCTGGAGACCTCTCTCTCTCTCGGACTGGGTGATTTTGTTCAGACTCTGCACACCTCTCTCTCTCGGACTGGGTGATTTTGTTCAGACTCTGTACACTTCTCTCTCTCTCTCTCGGACTGGGTGATTTTGATCAGACTCTGCACACCTCTCTCTCTCTCTCTCTCGGACTGGGTGATTTTGTTCAGACTCTGCACACCTCTCTCTCTCTCTCTCTCTCTCTCGGACTGGGTGATTTTGATCAGACTCTGTACACCTCTCTCTCTCTCTCGGACTGGGTGATTTTGATCAGACTCTGTAGACCTTCTCTCTCTCGGACTGGGTGATTTTGATCAGACTCTGTAGACCTTCTCTCTCGGACTGGGTGATTTTGTTCAGACTCTGGAGACCTTCTCTCTCTCTCTCGGACTGGGTGATTTTGTTCAGACTCTGCACACCTCTCTCTCTCGGACTGGGTGATTTTGATCAGACTCTGTACACCTCTCTCTCTCTCTCTCTCGGACTGGGTGATTTTGATCAGACTCTGCACACCTCTCTCTCTCTCTCTCTCGGACTGGGTGATTTTGTTCAGACTCTGCACACCTCTCTCTCTCTCTCTCTCGGACTGGGTGATTTTGTTCAGACTCTGCACACCTCTCTCTCTCTCTCTCGGACTGGGTGATTTTGATCAGACTCTGTACACCTCTCTCTCTCGGACTGGGTGATTTTGTTCAGACTCTGCACACCTCTCTCTCTCGGACTGGGTGATTTTGATCAGACTCTGTACACCTCTCTCTCTCGGACTGGGTGATTTTGTTCAGACTCTGCACACCTCTCTCTCTCTCGGACTGGGTGATTTTGTTCAGACTCTGTACACCTCTCTCTCTCTCGGACTGGGTGATTTTGTTCAGACTCTGTACACCTCTCTCTCTCTCGGACTGGGTGATTTTGTTCAGACTCTGTACACCTCTCTCTCTCTCGGACTGGGTGATTTTGTTTAGACTCTGTACACCTCTCTCTCTCTCGGACTGGGTGATTTTGTTCAGACTCTGTACACCTCTCTCTCTCGGACTGGGTGATTTTGTTCAGACTCTGTACACCTCTCTCTCTCGGACTGGGTGATTTTGTTCAGACGCTGTACACCTCTCTCTCTCTCGGACTGGGTGATTTTGTTCAGACTCTGTACACCTCTCTCTCTCTCGGACTGGGTGATTTTGTTCAGACTCTGTACACCTCTCTCTCTCTCGGACTGGGTGATTTTGTTCAGACTCTACACCTCTCTCTCTCGGACTGGGTGATTTTGTTCAGACTCTGTGCACCTCTCTCTCTCGGACTGGGTGATTTTGATCAGACTCTGTACACCTCTCTCTCTCGGACTGGGTGATTTTGATCAGACTCTGTACACCTCTCTCTCTCGGACTGGGTGATTTTGTTCAGACTCTGTACACCTCTCTCTCTCGGACTGGGTGATTTTGATCAGACTCTGTACACCTCTCTCTCGGACTGGGTGATTTTGTTCAGACTCTGTACACCTCTCTCTCGGACTGGGTGATTTTGTTCAGACTCTGTACACCTCTCTCTCTCTCGGACTGGGTGATTTTGTTCAGACTCTGTACACCTCTCTCTCTCTCTCGGACTGGGTGATTTTGTTCAGACTCTGTACACCTCTCTCTCGGACTGGGTGATTTTGTTCAGACTCTGTACACCTCTCTCTCTCGGACTGGGTGATTTTGTTCAGACTCTGTACACCTCTCTCTCTCGGACTGTGTGATTTTGTTCAGACTCTGTTCACCTCTCTCTCTCTCTCGGACTGGGTGATTTTGTTCAGACTCTGTACACCTCTCTCTCGGACTGGGTGATTTTGTTCAGACTCTGTACACCTCTCTCTCTCGGACTGGGTGATTTTGTTCAGACTCTGTACACCTTTCTCTCTCTCGGACTGGGTGATTTTGTTCAGACTCTGTACACCTCTCTCTCTCGGACTGGGTGATTTTGTTCAGACTCTGTACACCTCTCTCTCTCGGACTGGGTGATTTTGTTCAGACTCTGTACACCTCTCTCTCTCGGACTGGGTGATTTTGTTCAGACTCTGTACACCTCTCTCTCTCTCGGACTGGGTGATTTTGTTCAGACTCTGTACACCTCTCTCTCTCTCGGACTGGGTCATTTTGTTCAGACTCTGTACACCTCTCTCTCTCGGACTGGGTGATTTTGTTCAGACTCTGTACACCTCTCTCTCTCGGACTGGGTGATTTTGTTCAGACTCTGTACACCTCTCTCTCGGACTGGGTGATTTTGTTCAGACTCTGTACACCTCTCTCTCGGACTGGGTGATTTTGTTCAGACTCTGTACACCTCTCTCTCTCGGACTGGGTGATTTTGTTCAGACTCTGTACACCTCTCTCTCTCTCGGACTGGGTGATTTTGTTCAGACTCTGTACACCTCTCTCTCGGACTGGGTGATTTTGTTCAGACTCTGTACACCTCTCTCTCTCTCTCGGACTGGGTGATTTTGACTCTGTCCACCTTCTCTCCATTTCTATCTTCCATGACACAGTTTAGCCAATCAGCCGCCCGGAGCGGCTGCCATTCAGCGCAAGGTCAGCCAGTAGTGTGCGCGGAGGCTGCCGGCGGCCCGCCCGCCCAGTATTGACGGGGCCCCGGCCCGGCCCGCCCGCCCAGTATTGACGGGACCCCGGCCCGCCCGCCCGCCCAGTATTGACGGGGCCCCGGCCCGCCCGCCCAGTATTGACGGGACCCCGGCCCGGCCCGCCCGCCCAGTATTGACGGGGCCCCGGCCCGGCCCGGCCGCCCAGTATTGACGGGACCCCGGCCCGCCCGCCCAGTATTGACGGGACCCCGGCCCGCCCGCCCAGTATTGACGGGACCCCGGCCCGCCCGCCCAGTATTGACGGGGCCCCGGCCCGGCCCGGCCGCCCAGTATTGACGGGACCCCGGCCCGCCCGCCCAGTATTGACGGGGCCCCGGCCCGCCCGCCCAGTATTGACGGGACCCCGGCCCGCCCGCCCAGTATTGACGGGACCCCGGCCCGGCCCGCCCGCCCAGTATTGACGGGGCCCCGGCCCGGCCCGGCCGCCCAGTATTGACGGGACCCCGGCCCGCCCGCCCAGTATTGACGGGACCCCGGCCCGCCCGCCCAGTATTGACGGGACCCCGGCCCGCCCGCCCAGTATTGACGGGACCCCGGCCCGCCCGCCCAGTATTGACGGGGCCCCGGCCCGCCCGCCCAGTATTGACGGGACCCCGGCCCGCCCGCCCAGTATTGACGGGACCCCGGCCCGCCCGCCCAGTATTGACGGGACCCCGGCCCGCCCGCCCAGTATTGACGGGACCCCGGCCCGCCCGCCCAGTATTGACGGGGCCCCGGCCCGGCCCGCCCGCCCAGTATTGACGGGGCCCCGGCCCGGCCCGCCCGCCCAGTATTGACGGGACCCCGGCCCGCCCGCCCAGTATTGACGGGACCCCGGCCCGCCCGCCCAGTATTGACGGGACCCCGGCCCGCCCGCCCAGTATTGACGGGACCCCGGCCCGCCCGCCCAGTATTGACGGGGCCCCGGCCCGGCCCGCCCGCCCAGTATTGACGGGGCCCCGGCCCGCCCGCCCAGTATTGACGGGGCCCCGGCCCGCCCGCCCAGTATTGACGGGGCCCCGGCCCGCCCGCCCAGTATTGACGGCGCTCCGATCCGAGCGCTTCATTGATCTGCGCTTTTCCTCAATTTCGTTGATTAAAAACAATATAATGTACATGTGTTCTTGTCCTTTTTCACCCCGGGAAGTTTCTCATGCCATATGTGAGGATCTCTATTTAAACTGTAACAGTGTATTCACGTTTCCTCATCTAAAAAAAGACATGTCATCCCTCAAAGTATCTGCACTTATTTGAAACAAAATGCATCAAATCATGTCAAAATACAACCAAAAAAACCCACTTCCTAAAACCTTTGAAGCGCAGAGACTAATTGTTGGAGTATCTGCATAAATGTCCTGTCCTTGCTGCACGGTGCCTGGAGCCGACAGCTGATCGCCCTGTGCTTTGACTCTGGTCCTCCCTCCTCCTCCTCTCCCTCCCCCCTCCTCTCCTCCCCCCTCCCCTCCTCCCCTCTCCATCCCCTCCTCCTCTTCCCCCTCCCCCCTCCTCCTTTTTTGGTCATGCAGCCCCTGAAATGATGGCGAAGAAACCCCGTTGACAAGGCAAACCACATTGGCGGTGAGTCCCTTTTTAAAGTGTTACAATTTGTTTCTCTCGCTCTTCCCGCTGATCCGATACGTAAATGTATATTTGAAAAATAAGCAATGCCGAGAACAAACAAACAAATAAATAAAAAGAAGGAAACGATCATTTCTTGGCCGGGGGCAGTTGCTGTATTTTTGCCCCTGTGAACTCCCGCAGATCCCTCAGAATTCGAGTCGTTGTTACATTTTCTGTTGCTCCAATGTCTCATTTACAATAAAAATGGATCAGCCTCTGCAGCCAGGTCAGGATCGAAAACCAGATCGTGGAGGGAATAATAATAAATGAACAAACAAGCAAAATAAAACCTAACAAAAGGCGCGTGAGAAGTTCTTTGTTTATTGACACCTCCCTCTCGCAGTGTGTGAGAGGAGGAGGTGTTTCTCTCCGGACCTTTTAGTTGTGTTTTTTTGTTGTAAGAGATTATTTGCTGAGACCTGCACTGTTGTCTCGTCTTCTCTTCTCTTCCCTCCTCCTCCTCCTCCTCCTCCATTCATTCATTAAGGTCGAGCGATTCCCCGAAGCAGTGGGTTTTCCAATATGAGCTTGTTTTTTTTTTGGTGGAGCGGGGCGGGGGGGAATGACTCATGAGATTGGAGGTCAGATTACAAAAGGACCCTGTGATTTCACATGCAAAAGATCAGCATCAGAAATCAATGGCTGCAGCTCGCAACTTGGCTCTGGGGTTTTTTTTTTCTTTTCCAAAGCAATGCGGTAACTTGATTGAAAATTCGGATCCGGCCAGAGTTATGCAACGTCCTCCCCTCCCGTACAGTTTGTAAAACAGCCCCCTTTCATTCTGCAATAGGAATTCGGATTTCGATTTAAAAACATCCACATTAGCAGTTGAAGCCCATCAGACGTGCGGAGCTCACGTACATACAAGCAGGAGAATCATTACTGTTAACAGGCGTGTTGGAGTCAAGGAAACGTTGGGCCTTGTAACTTTTTTTTACATATTAAGAGCAAGCACCAAATCAATGCTTTGATCGCTGGAAATAAACCAGGGCCAGGTTAAATCATTAAAAAAAAACCGGTGTGTGAATCAATAAATAAGGTGGAGAAAATACTGTCAGCATTTCATAGTCTATTAATATTGTAACCTTTACAATGAGACCACACCCTAATTCTTTGTGCTGTTTTAAAATAAATGTACACAAAACTATACGTGCTGTGAAACTGCTTGGTGGATTTATTAAGTTAATGTATGAATACTAAAAATCTTTTTTAAAAATTACCCCCTTGCAAAGACTACATATCCTTTTTTTCTCTCTCTCTCTCCCCGCCTGAACAAAGTAACAAGATGTCGGCAGGACAAGGTGTTCAATGTGGCTCCTCTTGTATCAGACTGAGACGGATCACGTAGCCCCGTGTCCGATACAAGTGTTCCCCCCTCGCTCGATACACTGGATTGGAGAGACTCGGGACTGCGAGCTCGCCTTTGCACGGGATGGTATGTGCGAACCGTTCGGGTTTTAATGTTTTGTTGCCCCCAAATAGGTCAGATTATTTCAGTCTGGCCTCTCTTTGGCTGGTGATGGATTGGAGGGGGAGGGAGGAGTTGGAAATCGACGATAGCTCGAATGTATAAATCTTCCCCATCGTGACTTTGCTCCTAATTGGGTTAAACTTTTTACTGCTGATAGATTAACATAATTAAGCCCCCTCTTGTGTTTTTTTTTATTATATACGTTCTTGATTTATTGGATCTGAGGGATAGCGTGTACAGTGCGAGAGAAAATAACATCCAGAAATGTGATACAGGGTCGTAAATAACACTCTGCAGACATGAAATATACTTGTAATTTATTATCTCGCTTATCGTAAGATCGACGTCTGCAGTTTGCCCTTTTTGCATAAGAGGAAACAACTCGTAGGCTGAGGGATCCCGGATCAATGGTGTCCGTTTGCCATACAGGCCTTTACTCATTATCTATGCAATCAAATTGATTTCACTCTCTATTCCAGCCCCGGGCTGCAGATAGTTTTTTTTAAGTGCCCTGCTTCATAAAACTGGACATTTTGCAATCGTTATGCATTGGAATTCCGACTAATGTGGGAGGGGGACGGTCTGCAATGAGAAATTCAGAGAAAACACTAGGTATTACCATTGTTTCTATATTGAATCATACCGTTTGCAACGTCCAACCCTTTAACCCTTCGAGATCTCTGCGCTCCTCCAGTTCTGGCTTCTTGTGCATCCCCCACTCCCTTTGTCCCACCATTGGAGGCTGTGTCTTCAGCCGTCCAGGCCCTAAGCTCTGGAATTCCCTCCCTAAACTCTCGGTCCCTATCCAATATTTCACACCAGTGGCCATTTTCCATGTATAATGCATCTTGGCAGTGAGTGTTTGTAGATCATCCAGCCTGGGGAATGAGTGTGGTCCTGATGTCCAGACATGAGGTTTGCCAGCAGGACTTACTGGTCAGGGTGAATAGGCATTGGTGTCAGCCATGGCTCAGTGGTAACACTCTCGCCTCTGAGTTGGAAGGTTGTGTGTTCAAGTCCCACTCCAGAGACTTGAGCCCATAATCTAGGCTGACACTCCCAGTGCAGCTCTCCCTCAGCACCTGTTGGAGGTGCTGTTTCTCGATTGTGATGTTAAACCAAGGCCCCGTCTGCCCTCTCAGGTGGACATAGAAGATCTTATGACACTATTCGAAGAAGAGCAGGGTAGTTCTTCCTGGTGTCCTGGACAATATTTATCCCTCAACCAACATCACTGAACCAGATTATCTCAACATTTAGTTCAGTTGTTTGAGGGATCTTGCTGCGCACAGATTAGCTATCACGCTTCCCAGCTTTACAACAGTGACTACACTTCAAAAGTACTTCATTGTCTGTAAAGCGCTTTGGGACATCCTGAGGTCGTGAAAGGTGCTATATAAATGCAAGTCTTTTTTTCTTTCATTCTTCGCTGTGGAACTGAACTATTTTTTTCTCCTGTCAATTCCTGAAGACAGTAACTCACACTGAGATAATGGCTCCAAAACTGCCAGCAGCTTGTCAACGGCCAATCCTCATGCAGCTCACTGCAGAGGCCACTGAACACAGAGCAGGAGTGGGGACCATGGATGATTTTGTTTTTCACCCCACTTTTCTCCTCCGAGCTCGGCAGTGCGGATATGAACTGGAGATTATATGAGTTATGTGGAGATTGGTCAATTCATCACTTGGCTAGTCTGCGATGGCCTCCATGCTAGTACAGCTGACTGCTACCACTATTGCCCATTGCATTTGTCAATCCAGTGATAAGATGAAGAGAAATGGGACTGTCTGGGTTGAGGGACTGATTCCCTAATTGTTAAACATACAGAGTAAATGTTTTCTTTTATTTTTGAACATTGCATTATATGACCATGGAGGTTGCATTTAAAACAAATATATTTTTCTTGCCAGTTTTCTTTTGCTCACTACTGGTCCTTGTGCCATATATTATACAAATATGAGAAGTGTTCAGTTTTGAAAATGCAACGGCCTGCATAGCTCAGTGGAAACCACATAGTGTATTTAATGACAGCTCCAGAATTAAACACTTAAAAAAATAAGTAATTACAAGTAGGACTGCACTTCCAGTGGTCCATGGGAACAGAGCTTTGCCTATGATTAGGTCTGCATCATCTGACTTCCACACAAACGTGACAGGGTGAGGTGACCAGACATCATAAAATGGCCATGGTATTTGTCAATCTATTGATCCAGAGACAAGATGAAGAGAAATGGGACTGTCTGGGTTCAGGGACTGATTCCCAAATTGTTAAAAATAGAGTAAATGTTTTCTTTTATTCTTGGATAAATATATATTTTTCTTATCAATTTTCTCCCCTCTCCACCTTTCCCCAGGCATTGGCTCTTTGCCGGATTCTGATTTTACGGAGCCTGACAGTTGATATTGTCAAGCTAAACAATCACAGCCAAGCCTGAACCTGTCCTAACCTGATGTCCATACAAACACACTTCCAGAAAGGGGTCGATGGACGGTGGTCAGGAGCAGGAACGATTTTTCCTCTCCTCAAGTTAGGGACCCAGAGGTTAATTGTAGTGTTAATCCTGTCACCTGGGCAGTCGGGGGACCGAGGGCAGTCGGGGATCAAATCCAGGACCAGCCTGGTCTGTACTGCTGAGCTACTGACTGGGTAAACCCGTTGAGCCATTGCGTGGGATTGGGGGGCACTTCCTTAAGTCGTTTAATGGTTGAGTGCGGGGAAATTGTAGATTGGTAAATGTTTGTAAATTTCTAGCTCCAGGTCAGATGAAATCAGCATGAAATGACTGCCTATCTCTTTTTTTTGTATTTGAGATAGACTCAAAACTTTTCTATGTACCAGCTGATCTCCCATGCATTGCTGAGGGAAAGTTCAATGACACAATGCTTTATAAGTATAGGACTGTTATACCATGTAATGCACAATGTATTATTCTGCTGCTAATTGGTAAGTAAACAGAGGACAGGTCATTTCGAGTTTAATTGCTGTTTGGTCAGGGAAGGTGGCAGATTGGAATGTGCTTGTCAGGTTCAGGCTGGAGTTAGAAGCCCTCTCCTCAGATTTGTAACAGAGTGCTCGATGTATTTTTAATAAATCACCAGTAGATGCCCGGTGGTGTTGCTCACATTAAATTGGCTGATATACTGTTCTTTAGGACACGAGTGTTATATCATGTGCTGCACAAGGTATTGTTCTGCTGTGGTGGAGCTGTGTCCCTTTAAGCCACAATTTCCAATTGTTAATTAAATACAGGTTGAAGTCAATTTAAGTTTAATTGTTGATTTGTCAGGGAACTTTGCAGCTCAAAATGTGCTGGTCAGTTTCAGGCTACAGGTCAGAAGTACCCAGATGTTTTTTATATCTGTAACAAAGTGATATCTGGATGTATGTTATATAGTAACAGATCCACCACGGTGTTACGGTGAGTTAGAGCATATACTGTTCTATAACAATAGAGGCCTTATCAACGAAGTGTGATGGAAAAATGTGACACTTGCAGCAAGTGCGTGTATGAGTAAAACTTTAAATGTTATAGATAAGCAGGCAGGGACGATACCAGAGATAAACTTTAATTTATAAAGCGCCTTTCGTGAGCTCAGGACATCCCAAAGCTCTTTACAGCTAATGAAGTGCTTTTGAAGTGTAGTCACTGTTGTCATGTCGGAAATGTGGCAGCCAATTTGCGCACAGCAAGATCCCACAAACAGCTATATGATAATGACCAGGTAATCGGTTTTAATGATGTTGGTTGAGGGATAAATATTAGCCAGGACACTGGGGAGAACTCCCCTGCTCTTCTTCAAAATAGTGCCATGGGATCTTTTACATCCACCTGAGAGGGTAGATGGGGCCTCGGTTTAATGTCTTATTTGAAAGACGGCACCTCTGACAGTGCAGTACTCCCTCAGTACTCGACTGGAGTGTTAGCCTAGATTTTGTGCTCAAGTTCCTGGAATGGGACTTGAACCCAAAACCTTCTGACTCAGAGGCGAGAGTGATACCCACTGAGCCAAGGCTGACATCTGGGAATAGATAGAGAGATGGATTTTGTTTTTAAAAAAACCCCAAATGAAATTTTAGCTAATTTTATTCCATTGCTTATTCTATCAAGCAGCTGTGATACTGGAAGCACTGTTACAGGCCTGTCCTGCAGTGGAAGCATCTTGCAGCCAAGTGTGTTGGGCTGGAATGTACACTCCTGGAATCAGTGACAGTAATTGATTTCTGGCCCACACAGTAAGCAATGTGGCAGAGATTCTGAAATGCTCAAGAGGCTGCATAAAGAGCGACTCTGTAAATCTACAGTGCAATTATAGAGCTACCCAATTAAGGGAGGGATTTATAATATAATGTTAATATGGGCTACTGTAGTTAACTCTATTTTGTGAGTGTACTCCTGAGATTACGTTCCACTTGGGGACTGACAAGATGGATGCCGAAAGCAGACGGAAGTATTTCCCATTCATGTTACAGATTTTTCTGTAACTCATCAACACAAACCACTCTAAACATTTTTCTTTGATTCCTTTTCGCATTAAGCAAGCTAGATCTGCTAAGCTGTTCCTTGTAACTCCTCTTCCCCTTCCTTTTCCCCACACACCTGTGAATGGATTCTTCCAGCAGGCCGTACACGTTTACATTGTGTGGCATGTGGTCATTTGAGACGACAAGTTCAACCTCTCAGCTACTCTCACGAATGCTGAGTGTGTGTTCATACATTTGGCACAAATGCATTTGATTACTATATACAGAAGACGTTTCTCCCTATCTATTTTGTCAAAACCTCTCATGATTTTGCACACCTCCATTGAATCTCCCCTTAACCGTCTCTGCTCGAAGGAGAACAATCCTAACTTCTCCTGTCTCTCCACATAACTAAAGTCCCTCATCCCTGGAACCATTCCAGTAAATCTCTTCTGCACCCTCTCCAAGGCCTTTACATCCTTCCGAAAGTGTAGTGCCCAGAATTGGACACAATACACCAGCTAGGGCCTAACCAGTGATTTATAAAGCTTTTTTTAAAATTCATTCTCGGGATGTGAGCATTGCTGGCAAGGCTGGCATTGATTACCCAACCCTAATTGTCCTTGAGAAGGTGGTGGTGAGCCGCCTTGAACCACAGCTGTCCATGTGCTGAAGATGTTCCCACAGTGCTGTTCATTCCAGGATTTTGACCAGCGATGATTAAAGAACAGCCGATATATTTCCAAGTCAAGATGGCATGTGACTTGTGATCATGCACCTGCTGTCGTTGTCCTTCTAGGTGGTGGAGGTCGCAGGTTTGGGAGGTGCTGTTGAAGAAGCCTTGGGGGGTTGCTTCAGTGTGACCTGTAGATGGTATCCACGGTGCACTGGTGGTGGAGGGAGTGAATGTTTAAGGTGATGGATTGGCTGGGCGATCAAACGTACTGCTTTGTCCTGGATGGTGTCAAGCTTCTTGAGTGTTGTTGCAGCTGTTGTGTTGTTGCCATAACTTCCTTGCTTTTGTACTCTATGGCTCTGTTTATAAAGCCAAAGATCCTGTATGCTTTTTTAACAGCCGTACCAACTTGTCCTGCCACCTTCAAATATATATTTAAAAAGGAAATTTTGTTTTTTTTCTTCCTGAATGAACTACAGGTTCAAATTCAAATTGGAGGGTATGACATGATAGCTATTACTGAGACATGGCTGCAGGATGGTCAGGATTGGGAACTAAATATACCGGGTTATAAGGTCTACAGGAGAGATGGGGAAAATGGAAGAGGGGGAGGAGTAGCCTTAGTGATTAGAGATGAAATCACTTCAATGATGAAGGAGGATATAATGAGAGGTAAGCAGCCAAGAGAGACCTTATGGGTTGAATTGAGAAATAGGAAAGGATCGAAGACTATAGTGGGAGTTGTGTATAGGACCCCTGGCAGCAGCTCTGAAGTGCTAGATTGTATAAATGCAGAGATTAGACAAGCGTGTAAGAAAGGCATAGTGGTCTTAATGGGGGACTTTAACCTTCACATAGATTGGGAAAAGCAGACTAGCAACTGTCAGAAAGGTAGTGAATTTCTTGAGTGTATCCGGGATAGTTTTCTACAGCAGTATGTCCCAGAGGCAACAAGGGGGCAAGCCATACTACATTTAGTAATGAGTAATGAACCAGATTTAGTTAACAGCTTAACTGTGCGTGAACATCTATCCAATAGCGATCATAACATGATCGAGTTCAATGTAGTGTTTGAAAGGGAAAAAAGTGAATCAGTTGCTGAGATTCTAGACTTGGGTAAGGCCGACTTCAATGGGATGAGACAGAGACCGTCCACAGTAAACTGGGCAAATCTGTTAATGGATAAAACGACAGATGATCAGTGGGAAATGTTTAAAGAAACATTTAATATGACACAGAATCAGTTTATACCCCTGAGGGCAAGAACTCTACTTGACAAAAAAAACAGCCATGGACAACTAAAGAGGTAAGGGACAGTATAAGACATAAGGAAAGGGTGCAAAAAATGGCACAGATCCTGGCGAATGGGAGAGATACAAAGGGTCACAAAACAGATAGAGCTACAAAAAGAGAGTATGAAAAGAAACTTGCAAGGGATATCAAAACCAATACGAACAACTTTTATAGTTATATTTGGAAAAAGAGGGTGGTGAGGAGCAGTGTTGGCCCCTTAAAAACTGAAAGAGGGGATATTGTCATTGACAATGGGGAAATGGCAGACGTGTTAAACAATTATTTTGCGTCAGTATTTACAGTAGAAAAAGAGGATAGCATGCCGGAAATCCCAAGAAAACTTATCTTGAATCGGGGACAGGGACTCGATAAAATTAGCATAAGTAAAGCAACAGTAATGAAGAAAATAATAGCACTAAAGAGTGACAAATCCCCAGGACCAGATGGTTTCCATCCCAGGGTTTTAAAGGAAGTAGGTGAGCACATTGCAGATGCCCTAATTATAATCTTTCAAAGTTCTCTAGATTCAGGAACTGTCCCTCTAGATTGGAAAATTGCACATGTCACTCCGCTTTTTAAGAAAGGAGAGAGAGGGAAACCAGGGAATTATAGACCAGTTAGCCTAACATCTGTTGTGGGGAAAATGATGGAGTCTATAATTAAGGTTAGGGTGACTGAAGACCTCGAGAATTTTCAGTTTATCAGAGAGAGCCAGCATGGATTTGTGAAAGGTAGGTCGTGCCTGACAAATCTGATTGAATTTTTTGAAGAGGTGACTAAAGTAGTGGACAGGGGAATGTCAATGGATGTTATTTATATGGACTTCCAGAAGGCATTTGATAAGGTCCCACATAAGAGACTGTTAGCTAAGATAGAAGCCCATGGAATCGAGGGAAAAGTACGGACTTGGTTAGGAAGTTGGCTGAGCGAAAGGCGACAGAGAGTAGGGATAATGGGTAGGTACTCACATTGGCAGGATGTGACTAGTGGAGTCCCGCAGGGATCTGTCTTGGGGCCTCAATTATTCACAATATTTATTAACGACTTCGATGAAGGCATAGAAAGTCTCATATCTAAGTTTGCCGATGACACAAAGATTGGTGGCATTGTCAGCAGTGTAGATGAAAACACAAAATTACAAAGCGATATTGATAGATGAGGTGAATGGGCAAAACTGTGGCAAATGGAATTCAATATAGACAAATGTGAGGTCATCCACTTTGGATCAAAAAAGGATAGAACAGGGTACTTTCTAAATGATAAAAAGTTAAAAACAGTAGATGTCCAAAGGGACTTCGGATTCAGATACATAGATCATTGAAGTGTCATGAACAGGTGCAGAAAATTATCAATAAGGCTAATGGAATGCTGGCCTTTACATCTAAAGGACGAGAGTACAAGGGGGCAGAAGTTATGCTGCAGCTATACAAAACCCTGGTTAGACCGCACCTGGTGTACTGTGAGCAGTACTGGGCACCGCACCTTCGGAAGGACATATTGGCCTTGGAGGGAGTGCAGCGTAGGTTTACTAGAATGATACCCGGACTTCAAGGGTTAAGTTACGAGGCGAGATTACACAAATTGGGGTTGTATTCTCTGGAGTTTCGAAGGTTAAGGGGTGATCTGATCGAAGTTTATAAGATATTAAGGGGAATAGATAGGGTGGATAGAGAGAAACTATTTCCGCTGGTTGGGGATTCTAGGAGTAGGGGGCACAGTCTAAAAATTAGAGCCAGACCTTTCAGGAGCGAGATTAGAAAACATTTCGACACACAAAGGGTGGTAGAAGTTTGGAACTTTCTTCCGCAAACGGCAATTGATACTAGCTCAATTGCTAAATTTAAATGTGAGATAGATAGCTTTTTGGCAATCAAAGGTATTAAGGGATATGGACCAAAGGCAGGTTTATGGAGTTAGATCACAGATCAGCCATGATCTTATCAAATGGTGGAGCAGGCACGAGGGGCTGAATGGCCTACTACTGTTCCTGTGTTCCTCTTCTTTTACCTCTTTGGGATGTGCGCCAATCCTTACCAAGAGAATGGGTATACAGCTCACTGTAAAGCCTCCCCCGATGCTGATGTTCCGGTTATTGGTTAATAGGAATTAAGCAGAGCAACCATGGTTGACTGTCGCTCTTGTTGTACAACCAGCGTGGGTGTGATTCAGCACCTTCCTGCAGTGGGATGGCTGAGATAGGAAACTCTCCACATGAGAACTCATCATAAAATCTTACATTACAGAAGGAGGCTATTCGACCCATCGTGCCTGTGCCGGCTCTTTGCAAGAGCTACCCAAATAGTTCCAGTCCCCTGCTCTTTCCCGATAGCCAGGCACATTTTTCCTTTTTCAAGTATATATCCAATTTCCCTTTGTAGGTTCACCTACATGATTCCCTAGTAGCCAGAGAATCACCTGCAATGGCTTCTCTTCCCGCTCCTGCACCGTTACTTCCGGAGTCCTCCTTGGCCCCCTCCTATTTCTCATCTACATGCTGCCCTTCGGCGACATCATCCGAAAACACAATGTCAGAGTCCACATGTACGCTGACAACACCCAGCTCTACCTCTCCACCACCTCTCTCGACCCCTCCACTGCCTCTGATTTGTCACACTGCTTGTCCGCCATCCAGTATTGGATGAGCAAAAATTTCTTCCAACTAAATGTTGGGAAGACCGAAGCCGTTGTATTTAGTTCCCGCCACAAACTCCGTTCCCTACCCACCGACTCCGTCCCTCTGCCTGGCCACTGTCTGAGGCTGAACCAGACCGTTCTCAACCTTGGCGTCCGATTTGACTCTGAAATGAGCTTCCGACCACACATTCGCATCATCACTGAGAGCACCTACTTATCCATCTCTGTAACATTGCCCATCTCCACCTCTGCCTCAGCTCATCTGTTGCTGAAACCTTCATCCATGCCTTTGTTACCTCTGGACTCAACTATTCCAATGCTCTCCTGGCCGGCCTTCCATCTTCCACCCTCCATTAACTTGAGCTCATCCAAAACGCTGCTACCTGCATCCTAACTCGCACCAAGTGCTCGTTTACCCACATTGGCTCCCGGTCCTGCAATGCCTCGATTTTTAAAATTCTCATCCTTGTTTTCAAATCCCTCCATGGCCTCGCCCCTCCCTATCTCTGTAACCTTCTCCAGCCCTACAACCCTCCCAGATCTCTAGCCTCCTCCAATTCTTTCTTCTTGCACATCCCCGATTTTAATTGCTCCACCATTGGCAGCCGTGCCTTCAGCTGCCGAGGCTTTAAGCTCCGGAATTCCCTCCCTAAACTTCTCCGCCTCTCCATCTCTCTCTCTCTCCTCCTTTAAGATACTCTTTACAACCTAGCTCTTCGACCAAGCTTTTGGTTACCAGCCCTAATATCTCCTTATGTGGATCGGTGTCAAATTTTCATTGGATCTTAGAAATGTACGGTACAGAAGGAGGCCATTCGGCCCATCGTATCTGTGCTGGCCGAAAAAGAGCTGTGCAACCTAATCCCGCTTTCCAGCTCTTGGTCCATTTCAATGTAGGTTACTTCAAGTGCACATCCAAGTACTTTTTAAATGCCATCAGGGTTTCTGTTTCTGCCCCTACCACCCTTTTAGTCAGTGAGTTCCAGACCCTCACCATCCTCTGGGTGAAAAAATTTCTCCTCAGCTCCCCTCTACTCCTTCCACCAATTACTTCAAATCTGTGCCACCTGGTTATTGACCTCTCTGCTAAGGGAAATAGGTCTTTCCTATCCACTCTATCTAGGCCCTTCATAATTTTATACACCTTAATTAAATCTCCCCATAGCCTCCTCTGTTCCTAAGCAAACAACCCGAGCCTATCCAATCTTTCCTCAGCTAAAATTCTCCAGTCCTGGCAACATCCTCGTAAATCTTCTCTGCACCCTCTCTAGTGCAATTACATCCTTCCTGTAAAGTAGTGACCAGAACTCTGCACAGTACTCAAGCTGTGGCCTAACTAGTGTTTTATACAGTTCTAGCATAACCTCCCTGCTGTTAGATTCTATGCCTCGGCTAATAAAGGAAAGTATTCCATATGACTTCTTAACCACCTTATCGACATGTCCTGCTACCTTCAGAGATCTGTGGACATGCACTCCAAGGTCTCTCTGTTCCTCTACACTTCTCTATCCTACTATTTATTTGCCTTGTTTGCCCTCCCCAAATGCATTATCTCACACTTCTCTGGATTGATTTCCATTTGTCACTTTTCTGTCCATCTGACCAGTCCATTGATATCTTCCTGCAGTCTACAGCTTTCTTCCTCACTATCAACCACACGGCCAACTTTTGTATCATTTGCCAACTTCTTAATCATGTCCCCTACATTTAAGTCTAAATTATTGATATATGCCACAAAAAGCAAGGGACCTAGTACTGAACCCTGCAGAACCCCACTGGAAACAGCCTTCCAGTCACAAAAATATCTGTCGACCATTACCCTTTGCTTCCCGCCAATGAGCAAATTTGGATCCAACTTGCCACTTTCCCTTGGATCCCATGGGCTTTTACTTTTCTGACCAGTCTGCCATGTGGGACCTTGTCAAAATCCTTGCTAAAATCCATGTAGACTACATCAAACGCCCTACCCTCATCAACCCTCCCTGTTACCTCCTCAAAAAATTCAATCAAGTTAGTCAGACACGACCTTCCCCGAACAAATCCATGCTGACTGTCCTTGATTAATCCTTGCCTTTCTAAATGACGATTAATACTGTCCCTCAGAATTGTTTCCAATAACTTGCCCTCCACCAAGGTTAGGCTGACTGACCTGTAATTACTCGGTCTATCCCTTTCTGCCTTTTTAAACAATGGTACAACGTTAGCAGTCCTCCAATACTCTGGCACCGCGCCTGTCGCTGGAGAGGATTGGAACATGATGATCAGAGCCTCCGCTATTTCCTCCCTTGCTTCTCTTAACAGCCTGGGATACATTTCATCCGGGCCTGGCGATTTATCTACTTTTAAAGATGCTAACCCCCTTCATACTTCCTCTCTCACTATGTTTATCCCATCCAATATTTCACACTCCTCGTCCTTAACTACAATGTCTGCATTGTCCCCCTCTTTTGTGAAGACAGACGCAAAGTATTCATTCAGAACCACTCCCATGGCATCCACCTCCACACACAGGTTGCCATTTTGGTCTCTAATAGGCCCTACTCTTTCCTTAGTTATCCTCTTGCTCTTTATGTATTTATAAAACATCTTTGGGTTTTCCTTAAATTTACTTGCCAATATATTTTCGTGCCCTCTCTTTGCTTTCCTAATTTCCTTTTTTAATTTCACCCCTCTGTACTCCTCTAGGCTTTCTGCAGTATTGAGCTCTTGGTATCTGACATAAGCTTCCCTTTTTTGCCTTATCTTACCTTTTTTGCCTTATCTTACCTTTTTTGCCTTATCTTACCTTTTTTGCCTTATCTTACCTTTTTTGCCTTATCTTACCTTTTTTGCCTGATCTTACCCTTTTTTGCCTTATCTTACCCTTTATGCTCCTTGACATCCAGGGGGCCCTCGATTTGGGAGTCCCACCCTTTTTCTTTGTGGGAACGTATTTGCTCTGAACCCTCTATCTCCTCCTTGAATGCCTCCCACTGCTCTGACACTGATTTACCTTCAAGTAGCTGTTTCCAGTCCACTTTTGCTAAATCACATCTCAGCTTAGTAAAACTGGCCTTTCCCCAATTGAGAACTTTTACTCCTGGTCTATCTTTGTCTTTTTCAAAAACTATACTAAATCTAACAGAATTGTGATCACGACCACCAAAATGCTCTCCCACTGATACCCCTTCCACCTGTCCAGCTTTATTCCCTAAAACTAAATCCAGAACTGCCCCCTCTCATGTTGGGCTTACGACATACTGGCTAAACAAGTTCTCCTGAATGCATTTTAAGAATTCTGCGCCCTCTATACTTTTCACACCGTTTGTATCCCAGTTAATATTCGGGTAGTTGAAATCCCCTACTATGACTGTCCTATTATTTTTGCACTTCTCAGAAATTTGCCTACATATTTGCTCTTCTATCTCCCTCTGACTGTTTGGGCATCTACAGTACACTCCCAGTAGTGTGACTGTCCCTTTCTTTGTTTTTCAGTTTAACCCATATGGCCTCACTTGATGATCCTTCCAACACATCGTCCCTCCTCACGAATGTATTTATTTCTTTAACCAATATTGCGACCCCCACCCCCCCGCCTTTTTATCCCCCTCTCTATCTCGTCTGAGGTGCAACCCGTCCGGCTTGGACAGGTCCCACCTCCCCCACAACCGGTCCCAATGCCCCAGGAATCTAAAGCCCTCCCTCCTGCACCATCCCTCCAGCCACGCATTCATCTGCTCTCCTCCTATTTCTGTACTCACTCGTGCGTGGCACAGGGAGCAATCCGATCCTTCTTATTAATCTCTTTCCTAGCTCCCTAAAATCTGCCTGCAGGACCTCATCCCCCTTTCTACCTATGTTGTTGATACTGATAAGGACCACGATCTCTGGCTGTTCACCCTCGCCCCTCAAAATGTTCTGCAGCCGCTCAGTGACATCCTTGATCCTGGCACCAGGGAGGCAACATACTATCATTGTTTAATAACGCTCCTCTGAAGCACGTTGGGACATTTTACTATGTTAAAGGTGCTACATAAATGCAAGTTGTTGTTGTTTGAAAGTTCCTACTGAATCTGTTTCCACCACTCTTTTCACTCAGCGCATTTCAGATCATAACAACTTGCTGCGTAAAAGAATTTCTCTTCATCTCTCCTTTGGTTCTTTTGCCAATTACCTTAAACAAAATACCAAGTTGGCAGTACAGCCTATGTACTAGTTACTAATTATTCCCCCCCGCCCTGTCGAGGGCATTATAAGTCAGTGACTTAATGTGGGAATGAAATCACATGTAGGTCGGGAATACAGTTCGTGATAGGATAAATATTGGCCAAGACTCCAGGTGGAACTCCCCTGCTCTTCTTCAAATAGTGCCGTGGGATCTTTTACATCCACCTGAGAGGGCAGACATCTCATTTGAAAGACGGCGCCTTCGACAGTGCAGCACTTCCTCTGTAGTGCACTGAAGTGTCAGTCTAGATTATGCGCTCAAGTCACTGGAGTGGGACTGGGTCTGAAAGTGCTACCACTGAGCCACAGTTAACATCTTGCTCAGTGTCACAGAGGCAATTTACCCACAAGCGATCGGGAAAACTTTCATTCTTCTTCAGAAGTTATTGATAATACTTATCGAGATAGCTTTCTTTTTTAAGGTTTAAAAAATCTTGTACAAAATCACTTCACATATGATGGAAAAGACAGACTTTCTAATGCTGAACATCATAACAAGCGATTCCAGAAATTGACAAACATAAACTCTTATCAATCAATTGGCTCACTGCGGGAGACCCGATGTTGGGAGTCAATTAGTGCTGAAAATTATCTTGTCGCATAACATTTTTTTTCTCCCAATGTTGTTCCCTCCCCTCTTCTCCTGAAGGTGTAGACTGTAATTTAAGATATGACGTGGTAAGTGTAACATGCTAGGGAGGAACAGGTGACTTTGGACCTTTGGTTCCCAAATCTCTCCCCCACTGGGTTTTCCTCACCTCATGTCTGGGTCTGTTGTAGACTCATTGATAGAGATTGATTGCTCTGATCAGTGAACCACTCCATTATCGTATCATGTGACTACCAGGATGGTAGAGGTGAACTTGATGGACCTTCGTCTTTTTTTCTCATCTAGCAATTCCTATGTTCCCAGACTTCTTGCTGGGTTATGGTTGCCCTCTGGCATCTCACCTAAATGGTATTATTCACATGTAAGCCTCAGCACTGAGTGTTGGCAGGCTATTTGACTGCAAGAGTCATCAGAACAAAGCCTGATCTTGTCCTCACCTAACAGTAACACAGTGACCTCCCAGTAAGAACCGTTTGATGGCTATCAGGCATGGAGATCCTGGTTGATTTTCCTTTTCCAACCAAGAGGGAGAACCCCTTCCCACCCATCAGCTAAAATCAAGTGCCGCAGCACAGAGTGGGTATCGAGCCCGGTATTTATATTTTTCTTTTCAGTGAATATAAAGAAGACTTCAGGTTCCTGATAGGTCTGATTGGAATTGTAAGTTGGAAAGTCAAATCAGAGAGAGTCTTTCCTCCAAAGTGAAATCAATGATTAACTTTCCTGCAATATTATGTATTGACCCTTTGCGCCTGCACCTGGAAAGCAAGTGCATGACCTTCCATTGGTCAGAGTGAATACATCCGACTTGTGGAGTTGGAGAATGAGGCCGACAGTTGTGGCTTTTCAGAACCATCATCATAAATGTACTGAAAGATCGTTTCACCTTTAAAAGCAAGTCTATCTTTTCCATCAGCAAAATTGATTTTCTGTACATGCTGCACACTGCAACAATGCTGCACATCACAACAAGCAATTCCAGAAATTGATAGACTCATTTCAAATTTGATAAAATAGTACAGTAATATTTAAAGTTAATCTTGCAGCTGCCTTCCAGTGACACCCACTGGAGCAACGTGTGTGTGAAGGGAGAAGAGGATTGGGCTTGGCCGTGATGCTTCTCCTGTCAAAGCAGTGATATGAAGAATGGCCACTTGGATGGGGTACAGGAGGGTTCACAGCCCTTGTGTGACTATCCCCAGCATGATTCAGCACCTTCAGAAGGAGAGAAATGGAGACCGTTAGAAAGACAAAAATCCTATACTATATTGCAGGTGCATAGGACTTCAGATTACAAAGTTAGTGTCACATCTCAAAGTAAATGTAGGTCTCCATCTCTGCCTCAGCTCATCTGCTGCTGAAACCCTCATCCATGCTTTTGTTACCTCCAGACTCAACTATGCCAATGCTCTCCTGGCCAGCCTCTCACCTTGCACCCTCTGTAAACTCAAGTTCATCCAAAACTCTGCTGCCCATATCCTAACTCGCACCAAGTTCGGTTCACCCATCACCCCTGTGTTCGCTGACCTACATTGGCTCCCGTTCTGGGACCGCCTCAATTTTAAAATTAGCATCCTCGAGTTCAAATCCCTCCATGGCCTCGCCCCTCCCTGTCTCTGTAACCTCCTCCAGCCCTAAAGCCCTCTGCGATCCTCCAACACTGGCCTCGTGCATCCTGCATTTTCTTCGAACCACCATTGGCGGCCATGCCTTCAGCCGTCTAGGCCATAAGCTCTGGAATTCCTTCCCTAAACCTCCCCGCCTCTCTATCTCTCCTTCTTTAAGATGCTCCTTAAAACCTATCTCTTCGAGCAAGCTTTTGGTCACCTGTCCTAATATCTCCTCCTTTGGCTCGGTATCCCATTTTGTTTGATAATCGTTCCTGTGAAGTGCCTTGAGGCGTTTTACTACATTAAAGGTGCTATATAAATGCAAATTGTTGTTGTCGTGGCCTAACTGAAAGTTGGTGAGTCATTTGAGATTTAAGAAAAAACTAGATGAAGGGTTGAAAGTTTGGAAGAGGAAAGGCAATTGAAGGAGTGGCAGGCATTGCCAAGCCTGAATTTTAAAAGCCTGTACATTGCAGGGAGACTAAAGGAGAAAAGAAATTCAACAAGTTTGAGGTTGTGGGAAAGAGTGAGTTATGGTGGTAGAAGTAAGATTTCAGCACAGTGAGGAGCATGGGCAGGTGGGGGGCTGGATTTGGAACCGAGGCTTTTCAGAGGAACTGGAATCATAGGAGTTTCAGTAAAACAGAAGCAAGAAGGTTGTGATGGAGAAACACGAGGCTGAGAGAATGATCAGATGGTGAGCTTTTTCTTGTACCCTCTCTAGTTGAGAGATCGTCCCCTAAAAGCTCCTCCATGTTTCTAATTATATTCTTATTAAAAGTATTACTCCCACAAAGGTTGTACAGCACAACAATGGAATGCCCAGTTTATTTTCCTCATGAGGCTCGTCTGATGAATGCATTCGTGCTTTCAAGTTCATGTTTCGAAGAAAACTCTTGCAATGATGCAGGTAAATGTCGTATGGAAGAAGGACTGAAATTGTTTTTATTTCTTTGTTGTTTATAGATTTTTATATAGAAACCGAGTTTCAAACTTCTCGTGCCCCCACTTGAAGATGCTTTGTGGCCGTATGATGAACTCTATAAGTAGGGTCTGGACAAACCCCAGAAAGAAGATGTATTGTTGAAGTCTGTGTTGGCAGGACTGCATAAAGCTTTCAATGCAGTCGATGTATTCCTGGGGCTGATCCACGCTGGATGGGGTGGCATCTGAACTATGTGAGTATATGGTGTTTTCTTGTTCAGAAGATGTAGGGATGTTTGTTGAAGATTGTTAGGTACTTACAGAGTGTGGCCAGTCTCGGTGATTATATGGGTCATAGCATTGAATTTGATCTGCTGAACAGAACATGACCACCTTGGACAGGAGCCCAGCTAATTAATTTCTTCTGTCCTTTTCCACCCCCTTTTATTTCAAACAATTGATAATGAGTTGAGGAATGGCATAGAATCATACAGTACAGAAGGAGGCCATTCGTCCCTGTCCTTGCGCTATCCAATTAGTCCCACTCCCCTGCTTTTTCCCCATAGTCCTGCAAATGTTTCCTTTTCAAGCATTTATCCAATTCCTCTTTGAAAGTTACTATTGAATCTGCTTCCACCACTCTTTCAGGCAGTGCATTCCAGATCATCATAACTCGCTGCATAAAAAATGTCACCTTATCTTCTTGTTATGGCATTTGCCATATTGCTCATTCTTGGCTCTTGTCAGCAGACACCTGAATAGCCATTAAATGTGAATGCACCTTCTTCACGTCATATACGTATCAATTTACCTTCAGGTATATAGGCACTGAGCCTTTGGCTCAGAGGTAGCATTCCTGCAGGTGCAGGGGTTCGAACCCCACTCCAGACAGTTCCGGTGAGGGGAGACTGGAGCTCCGGCTCTGAATTCTGGGTTGACATCCGGTGGGATTATCGTGTCTGGTGGGCTTGGGTAACACCCCCCCCTCCCCCCTCCATTATCGTATGGGTTATGGGAGCCTGTAAAACCTTCCCATTGTAAGGACTAACCACCCTATCTTTCAGGATAGCTTTCAAAGACTAATGGCATGTTAAATTCTCTTATTCTGACACTCCCACAGAAATGCAAAAGGTTTTTTTCTCTCTGCCAACAGAAGTTCATTGATGACATCATGCTCTTCCGTTGCCCCTTGGACTTGGCGTCTGGCCGCACGATCTGAGCTGTGCACTGCTCTGGCAGCTACTGGAGCCCGATTACGGCATCAGTGAATGTATGTGCAACTGAAGACTGTCGGTGAAGGGTGGTGCAGTGCTGCTGTGAACTAATAATGATTTGAGCTACACAGGTCAGAGAGGTACCAGTGGAGGTATCGTGTGGGGTCTCCCAGAGAAGCAGGAGGGGAGGAAACAAAATTATTGGCTGTCTCTGACACATCCTACTGGCAGGTAGAAGGAGACAGAAAAAGGAAAAGGGATGAAAGGGGGAAACACACCTGAATATCTCCATAAATATAACAAGAAGCAAAGTCGATTGCTGTTGAATCTTGTTATTTTCAATTTTGGGATCAGATAAATTATTTCGACAGTTTTATGTGTCAAGAAAAAATATCAACTCTATGAAGTATGTGTCTGACTAGTCACTATTAGAAACCATATCTAGGAGGCTGTTTCATTTAAGTTCCAGAAGTGAAGTTCAACACAAAAATTAGATTTGCTTGTACACCAGCAATTTCTAAACCTCAAATGAAGCAACACATTGAACAATATTACATACACACCTGTGTGTTTGAGATTTAGATTTAAGGTCAGTTTTAATATAAGGATTGTGTCTCCCAGCGAAAATTGGGCGACCATTATGCCAGCTGTAGACCTAAGACAAGGGAGTGAGTGACAGTCTCGCATACTAGCGAGAGGTAGGGAACCAAGCCAACTCCATACATCTTTTTCTTGGAGTACTGTGTTCTGTTACGGGCACCGCATGTCAGGAAGGATATATTGGCCTTGGAGGGGGTGCAGTGATATTAGAGCTAAAAGGATTAAATTATGAGGTCAGGCTGCATCGGCTTGTATTCGTGAAAGGCTTGTATTCCCTTGAATATAGAAGATTAAGGGATGATCGAATGGAGTTGTTCAAGATGATTAAAAGATTTGATAGGGTAGATGGAGAGAAACTATTTCCTCTGGTGGGGGAGTCCAGAACAAGGGGGCATAATTTTAAAGTTAGAGCTTGACCATTCAGGGGTGACGTCAGGAAGCACTTCTTCATACAAACGATCGTGGAAATCTGGAAATCACTCCCCCAGAAAGCTGTTGAGACTGGGTCAATTGAAAATTTTAAAAGTAAGATTGATATATTTTGTTAGGTGAGTGTGCTGAGGGACTTGGAGCCAAGGCGGGTAAATGGAGTTAAGATACAGATCAGACATGATTTAATTGAGGAACGGGCTCGAGAGGTTCAATGGCCTACTCCTGTTCCTATGTTCTTTACCAATGTGTGCCCTCCACTCCTGAAGGCGGTGTACAGTGTTGAGGGTATCAATGGTTTCTGGCAGCTCCCTTAATTATCCATTTTTCGTGTATAAGCCTGAAAGTAAATGTCAGCAGGCTGTTCAGCCATTGCAGTTGAGTCCAATCATCTCCTCATCGAGCATTTATATTCATATTCTTAATTTACAACAGGGTCACTGGAGTCGAGTGAGGTATAACTGGATTTTATTGCTTCTCCCTGGCCCAAGAACACTGCTAGTCCCCTCCCTCTAACCTGTATGAAATTACATCAGCACAGACGAGGAATGTAACCGTGGTCCTTCCTGTGTGTGGCACAGTGTGCAGTGCATTCGACCACCAAGTCCCATCGGAGGGAGTGTCCAGAGTTGCCAATCTGTAGAAGCATTTTGATGTAACTCCCAGGAGATTGCACGGCTGCGAAGGTGGTGGGAGCGGAGGGGGGGGCATATTGGAAGAGTCTAGACATGATGCTCCAGCCATCATGAGTGTGGGGCAGGCTGGTCTTTTCCTGCCCCTCGTTTTTGTATGTTCCTCCCCCGCTGTGCAGTCCCAACTTTACAATTTCTAGTTTGATTCTCCAGGCTCGACGCTCATCACTTTGACAAGCTTAAAAAAAACTATCCAAAATGTATCGTTTTTTTCCCAATATCCTATAAATGTTAATTTGAGGCATCCCACAAGTGTGTGATAGTTGTTGGTGGAAGATATGAACAATTATTTTTTTCATGTACTAAGCATCTTTCTCCACAGTTGTCATGGATGATGAAGATGGCAGGTGTTTGCTGGATGTTATTTGGTAAGTTTGTCTTTCTATTAAATATGTTTTATCAAAAGGATAAACTGAAGTATCTGTTTACACCAAAATTTTGAAGAGTTTTTTTCTCAGATGATTTAACTAAATAGTTAGAAGTGCAATTCAAACTTTGTAATCTCAGCCCCAGTCCATGTTGTCCAGCAATTATAAAAAATCAACTTCAATGCTATTAATTAATTAAATGGATTAAATCAACAGCTGGGAATTGAAAAAAAATCTAAAAATCAGGACACGAATGGGTGCAATTAAAGCAGCAACTATAAAATAGGAACATGGAACATAGGAACAGGATGAGGCCATTCCGCTCCTCGAGCCTGTTCCACCATTCAGTTACATCATGGCTGATATGTACCTTAACTCCATTAACCCGCCTTTGCTCCATATCCCTCAATACCCTTGCCCAACAAAAGTCGTAATAAGAATAAAACCCGACGGACCACCCAGCATCAGACCACGAGGCACCGGACACGACAAAGGCAAACCAAGCCCAGTCGACCCTGCAAAGTCCTCCTCACTAACATCCAGTTAAGTTTCTGGTTAATGGTGACCCCCAGGATGTTGATGGTGGGGGATTCGGCGATGGTAATGCCATTGATTGTCAAGGGGAGGTGGTTTTTTTTTATATTCGTTCATGGGATGTGGGCGTTGCTGGCGAGGCCGGCATTTATTGCCCATCCCTAATTGCCCTCGAGAAGGTGGTGGTGAGCCGCCTTCTTGAACCGCTGCAGTCCGTGTGGTGACGGTTCTCCCACAGTGCTGTTAGGAAGGCAGTTCCAGGATTTTGACCCAGCGACAATGAAGGAACGGCAATATATTTCCAAGTCGGGATGGTGTGTGACTTGGAGGGGAACGTGCAGGTGGTGTTGTTCCCATGTGCCTGCTGCTCTTGTCCTTCTAGGTGGGAGAGGATGCGGGTTTGGGAGGTGCTGTCGAAGAAGCCTTGGCGAGTTGCTGCAGTGCATCCTGTGGATGGTACACACTGCAGCCACAGTGCGCCAGTGGTGAAGGGAGTGAATGTTTAGGGTGGTGGATGGGGTGCCAATCCAGCAGGCTGCTTTATCTTGGATGGTGTCAAGCTTCTTGAGTGTTGTTGGAGCTGCACTCATCCAAGCAAGTGGAGAGTATTCCATCACACTCCTGACTTGTGCCTTGTAGATGGTGGAAAGGCTTTGGGGAGTCAGGAGGTGAGTCACTCGCCGCAAAATACCCAGCCTCTGACCTGCTCTTGTAGCCACAGTATTTATATGGCTGGTCCAGTTAAGTTTCTGGTCAATGGTGACCCCCAGGATGTTGATGGTGGGGGATTCGGCGATGGTAATGCCGTTGAATGTCATGGGGAGATGGTTAGACTCTCTCTTGTTGGAGATAGTCATTGCCTGGCACTTGTCTGGCGCGAATGTTACTTGCCACTTATGAGCCCAAGCCTGGATGTTGTCCAGGTCTTGCTGCATGCGGACTCGGACTGCTTCATTATTTGAGGGGTTGCGAATGGAACTGAACATTGTGCAATCATCAGCGAACATCCCCATTTCTGACGTTATGATGGAGGGAAGGTCATTGATGAAGCAGCTGAAGATGGTTGGGCCTAGGACGCTGCCCTGAGGAACTCCTGCAGCAATGTCCTGGGGCTGAGATGATTGGCCTCCAACAACCACTACCATCTTCCTTTGTGCTAGGTATGACTCCAGCCATTGGAGAGTTTTCCCCCTGATTCCCATTGACTTCAATTTTACTAGGGCTCCTTGGTGCCACACTCGGTCAAATGCTGCCTTGATGTCAAGGGCAGTCACTCTCACCTCACCTCTGGAATTCAGCTCTTTTGTCCATGTTTGGACCAAGGCTGTAATGAGGTCTGGAGCCGAGTGGTCCTGGAGGAACCCAAACTGAGCATCGGTGTGCACATTATTGGTGAGTAAGTGCCGCTTGATAGCACTGTCGACGACACCTTCCATCACTTTGCTGATGATTGAGAGTAGACTGATGGGGTGGTAATTGGCCGGATTGGATTTGTCCTGCTTTTTGTGGACAGGACATACCTGGGCAATTTTCCACATTGTCGGGTAGATGCCAGTGTTATAGCTGGACTGGAACAGCTTGGCTAGAGGCGCAGCTAGTTCTGGAGCACTCTCTTGTTGGAGATGGTCATTGCCTGGCGCGAATGTTACTTGCCACTTAACAGCCCAAGCCTGGATGTTGTCCAGGTCTTGCTGCATGTGGGCACGGACTGCTTCATTATCTGAGGGGTTGCGAATGGAGCTGAACACGTGGAGTGAATCGAATTGGCTGAAGACTGGCTTCTGTGATGGTGGGGATATCGGGAAGAGGCCGAGATGGATCATCCACTCAGCACTTCTAGCTGAAGATGGTTGCAAACGCTTCAGCCTTGTCTTTTGCACCCACGTGCTGGACTCCGCCATCATTGAGGACAGGGATGCTTGCAGAGACTCCTCCTCCCGTTAGTTGTTTAATTGTCCACCACCATTCATGACTGGATGTGGCAGGACTGCAGAGCTTTGATCTGATCCGTTGGTTGTGGAATCACTAAGCTCTGTCTATAGCATGTTGCTTCCGCTGTTTAGCATGCATGTAGTCCTGAGTTGTAGCTTCACCAGGTTGGCACCTCATTTTTAGGTACGCCTGGTGCTGCTCCTGGCATGCTCTTCTACACTCCTCATTGAACCAGGTTGATCCCCTGGCTTGTTGGTAATGGTCGAGTGAGGAATATGCCGGGCCATGAGGTTACAGATTGTGCTGGAATACAATTCTGCTGCTGCTGATGGCCCACAGCGCCTCATGGATGCCCAGTTTTGAGCTGCTGGATCTGTTCTGAATCTATCCCATTTAGCACGGTGATAGCGCCACACAATACGTTGGATGGTGTCCTCAGTGCGAAGACGGGATTTCGTCTCCACGAGGACTGTGCGGTGGTCACTCCTACCAATACTGTCATGGACAGATGCATCTGCGACTGGTAGATTGGTGAGGACGAGGTCAAGTCGGTTTTTCCCTTGTGTTGGTTCGCTCACCACCTGCCGCAGGCCCAGTCTGGCAGTTATGTCCTTCAGGACTCTGCCAGCTCGGTCAGTTCGTGGTGCTACCGAGCCACTCTTGGTGATGGACATTGAAGTCCCCCACCCAGAGTACATTCTGTGCCCTTGCTACCCTCAGTGCTTCCTCCAAGTGATGTTCAACATGGAGGAGGACTGATTCATCAGCTGAGGGAGGGTGGTAGGTGGTAATCAGCAGGAGGTTTCCTTGCCCATGTTTGACCTGATGTCATGAGATTTCATGGGGTCCGGAATCAATGTTGAGGACTCCCAGGGCCACTCCCTCCTGACTGTATATCACTGTTCCGCCACCTCTGGTCGGTCTGTCCTGCCGGTGGGACAAGACATACCCAGGGATGGTGATGGAAGAGTCTGGGACGTTGGCTGAAAGGTATGATTCTGAGAGTATGGCTATGTCAGGCTGTTGCTTGACTAGTCTGTGGGACAGCTCTCCCAATTTTGGCACAAGTCCCCAGATGTTCATGAGGAGGACTTACTGGATCGACTGGGCTTGGTTTGCCGTTGTCGTGTCCGGTGCCTAGTGGTCCGATGCCGGGTGGTCCGTCCGGTTTTATTCTTATTATGACTTTTTTAAGCGAGATTTTACAACTGAGTGGCTTGCTAGGCCATTTCAGAGGGCAATTAAGAATCAACCACATTGCTGTGGGTCTGGAGTCACATATAGGCCAGACCGGGTAAGGACGGCAGGTTTCCTTCCCTGAAGGACATTAGTGATTGACTAAACTATCAAGGAAACCTCAAACATGATTAATCAAAATTCTTCTATGGTTTTTTTTTCCCCCTAGCACATTTCATGATAGGGTTCTTTACATAAAACCACAACATTTAAAATTATCTTTTGTTCTGTGCTCCAGTGACCCTCAAGCCCTGAATGACTTTCTGCATGGATCTGACAAGGTTAGTACATACCATCTTTATTACTTCTAATGAAGTATTCTTCATTAATAATAAACTTAGAGAGGGTGCAGAAGAGATTTACTAGAATGGTACCAGGGATGAGGGACTTCAGTTTTGTGGAGGACCTGGGGTTGCTCTCATTAGAACAGGGAAAGTTAAGGGGACATTTAACAGGTGTTCAAAATTATGAGGGGTTTTGATAGAGTAGATAGTGAGAAACTGTTTCCACTGGCAGGAGGGTCAGTAACCGAAGGACACAGATTTATGGTAAGTGACAAAAGAACCAGGGGGGAGATGAGGAGAATTTTTTACGCAGCGAGTTTTTATGATCTGGAATGCACTGCCTGAAAGGCTGGTGGAAGCAGATTCAATGGTAACTTTCAAAAAGGAATTTGATAAATATTTGAAAAGGGAAAATTTGCAGGGCTATGGGGAAAGAGCAGGGGAGTGGGACTAATTGGATAGCTCATTCAAAGAGCCGGCACAGGCATGATGGGCCAAATGGCCTCCTTCTGTGCTGTATGATTCTATGATTTGTGTTTCTCTTTGTAGCATAGCGCAGGAGATGCGACTGGCTCTCTCGTGGATCCTCCAGTTGGTTAACGTTTGTTTTGTTCTAAACTCGCCAGTTTTGGACAGCCTGGTGCCATAGCCAGTTAGGGGGCTGCTGCCAATGTACCTGTCCAGGGAGATGCTTTTCCCTAAAAGGGAGGGAAAATCAGAAAAGGGAGCATTGATTTGCTTCACACGTGTGCTCCTTCCACTGGCCAATTGCACAGAGACATTGACAGGAATTGGGAGCCAGTCTTTTTTTTTTGTTGGGCATGAGAATGAATGGGGGGTGGGGGGGAAGCACTCGAAAAGGAGACCCCCCCCATAATAAAACAGATCAAAAGTCAGTAAACATGGGGCCCACAAGTAAATCTGAAGATGGCACAGAATTCATTCCGCAACAAATCTGAAAGTACTGACTTTTCGAACTGTTTTATTTTGGGTCCTCCTATTCAAATGCTTTCCTGCACCCATTTCTTTCTTGTTGTCTCCCCTCCCTTCCCTCTTTTTCCACCCCCCCTCCCTCCCCTTTTCCTTTTCCCTTTCCTTTCCTTATGTTTGATCTGCGCTGTCGGTAGCAGGGATTGTGGAATTAGCCTTGCGGTTTTTTTTCTGTTTAGAAACAGTTTTGTGTAAAAAATCTACCTTGTTGCAAATTCCTGAAGGAATCTCGAGCTGTATTTTCTGCCCATTTATAGTCGGCGTGCTGTAAATCTAATCCGAAACGCTCAGCGGTCTGATAGTTTATATAAAAAGAAAAATATCTCTCTTAGTTACAGGGCCAGGTAGCATTGGCCGGTGAAGGAAGCAGTAGCCAGGTACCATCATCCACTGGCTGCGTTGACATCTCCTTCCTTGAAGATGACATCCTCGGGTCACCAGCTGGTTCTGGCATTCAGCAGAATGCGGAGGAGCCCTGCGATATCTTGCAGCAGAGTTTGCAGGAGGCCAACATCACGCAGCAGACGTTGCAAGAGGAAGCTGACCTAGCGGCCAGCGTGCTACAGATGCAACCCTACTCCCAACCGCACCCTGCGACTCAACCTGCTGAAGACCACGTCCAGTTCTTCGGTGGTGTCAGCACAGATCTCGGATTACCCCAGCAACAGCAACCTGCTGTAATCACGCAACAGCCACTGCTTCAACAGCCAGTGCACGCTCAGTTTGTCAACAAAACCATTAGCGTGCAACGTTTGATACAACAGGTCGGACTGAACAGTGTTGCAATACAGCCGATAGCCAGAATTCAGACCATGTCCAATGGCAGCCCCAGAGCCTCCGGGATTGGACAGATTCAGATGGTCGACCAGCATGCTGGTCAAACTGCCATGATGTCCATCGGTCAGCATCATCAGCAATTGATGGCCAAACCTGGCCAGTCATCCCAGATGACTTCTCTTCCTTCAGGGAATTACCTGTCTGCCTCGCCTTCAGAGAATCAGGTCACCCTAAGCTCATCAATTTCTTCACAGTTCCAAAAGAATGTCGCAAGCACCAATCTAAATGGAAACTCTCTCTTCGCCAATGCAAATCTCACACAATCAACGCAACAGGTCACTGTTCGACCAGGCGCCAGTAACCAGGTGGTTCACACCCCAGTATCGACCCAAAATGTGATTGTTCAGAGGACTCCCACTCCAATTCAGCCAAAACACCGTGTCAACATCCAACCCAAACTCGTCCAGATAAGCCCAAAGCCTTCATTTAGCCCAAACTCTTCTGCTCTTCAGACGGCATTAAAGATTCAGACGGAAGCCGCACTACAGCAACAGAAAGCTCAACAGAACTTGACTTTTGTCTCGGGTGCCGCAGGTCAGAACGTCCTACTATCGACGCAAGGCCCAACAGTTGCTCAGAGTATTGGCACCAACCTGATCAAACAACAACCACAACAAGTCCAGCCCAATGTGGGCAAACCAGTCAGTGTTCAAGTTCTAAACCAGGGGAGTAGTATAGTGATCCAGCCTCAGTCAGTTCCTCAGGCTGTGATCCCAGGTCAAAGCCAATTTATTTTACCAGGGCAGTTGGCCAACGCCTCAGGAGTTGGAGTCCCCCAGCAACTTTCTGCAATTCACGGTGGATCTATTTTGACTGCCCAAAGTGCAGCAGCTCAGAGTGTCCCTGGACAACCAGCCGCGACTCACGTTATGGGGCGTCAGGGACCTTCTGGCCAATTAGTCACCAACCAGTCCTTACCTGCACAGATCCTGACTGCCCAAAATGTGGCGGGACAGTTGATTACCAGCCAGACCAACTTTGGCCAAGTTTTCGCAGCATCGAACGCGCAACTGACAGTCGGCCAAGGAACAGCGCACATATTATCTGGGCCTCTGCAACTACAGCCTGGTCAGCTGGCTCCATCTACATTATTTCAGATGCCCGCCCAGCTAGGCGCTGGCTTTGCTACACAGTCGAACCTGTCAGGTCAACGCACGGTAGTACAGCCGGGTCAAACTGTCGTACAGGGTGTCTCACTGCCAAATCAGATAACTGTGCTGAACAATACTGGCCCTTTAGGACAATCCATGAACATTCAGCAGTCGGGCAGCAGTTCCTCCAAGAGCAGTATTGTGCAGCCACAACCTTCCACTGGTGCAGAGTTAACGTCCGTAGGGAATGGGCAGTCGCCAGTTATTAGGCTGCAGCAGACACACACTCCACCTCAGTGCCATCCACAGACACAGGCCCAGTCTCAGTCCCAACTGGTGGAGATTCACCAGCCTACTCAGCTGTCAGTTGCAACCTCACAGCCAAGCAATGCCTTGGCTGAAAAAACTGACAAACTCATCAACCAGCAAGGAGTAGGATCGGCACTCAATGCCGACCAGCTTTTGCTTTTCCAACAGGTCAGTCACTTGACATTGTAAGAGATACATTGATACACTCCTGGTAATGTTTTATGCTTGTCAAGATAAGGCATGCTGCGGGAATGCAATCTTTTTCAACCTTCAGCCAGTGGTGATCCAATACATTAGCCACTTGCCACATGTGGCTAATTGGGAATCCAGACATGGCCAATTGCATTTCTGATTAGTAAATAAAAATGAGTAACAGACATTGTCAGTCCTCACACAGAAGGCTGTGGGGGTCCATTGAAATTTTGAAGACCTGAGATGGATAGATTTTTGTTGGGTAAGGGTATCAAGGGATATGGATCAAGGGCGGGTCAATGGAATTGGGCTGCAGATCAGCGATGATCTAATTGAATGGTGGAACAGGCTCAAGGGGCGAAATGGCCTCCTCCTGTTCCTATGGATGATAACCATGTTTACAAGTATGATACCAGAACCGAGGGGTTATGCCTATCATGAAAGACTGAACAGGCTGGGGCTCTTATCTCTAGAGAAGGGAAAGCTGAGGGGTGACCTAATAGAGAATTATCAAGGGGTCTGATAGGGTAGACAAAGAGATGTTTCCACTTGAGGGAGACCAAAACTAGTGACCATAAATATAAGGTAGTCACTGATAAATCCAATAAGGCATTCAGAAGAAACTTCTTGACCCATAAGAGTGATGAGAATGTGGAACTCGCTATCACAGGGAGTGGTTGAGGTGAATAACATAGATACGTTTAAGGGGAAGCTAGATAAGTACATGAGGGAGAAAGGAATAGATAGGGTGAGATAAAGAGGGGTGGGAGGAGGTTCCTGTGGAGTATAAACACTGGCATAGACCAGTTGGGTCGAATGGCCTGTTGCTGTGCTGCACATTCAATGTAATATGAGAAGTACAGACACCAGCTGAACCTTAGCATGCATAAATGTAGATGTTTGATGAAGGTGGTTTCTCTTGAGTCCACTAGTCTATTTAATTTTTTTTACCTTTTCAATCACAGAAAGAGCAAAAGCAACAACTCCTTTACCAGCAGGCCTTGAAGCTCCAACAGGAGAAAGGCCTCTCGCTGACCTCTTCCAATGGCTTGGCAGCGCCAGTCACTGCCAACAGTGTTCCAGCGTGTGTCATTGTCAGCAGTGGGATTGGACCCGCAGTGCAAACAAACAGCATCCTCGTGCCAGCAAACACTGTGCTAGTGGAGCCCAAAAACCAAACAGCATTACCTCAGATTCAGTCCAGCCACTTCCTGCCAACTTTGGCCAGCCAGGTATGAATTGATTCCAGTTCACAGCAGCTTTAATTGCACTATTACACATTCATTTCCTTTGTCCTGAAGCCAAGCCAGTAAGAGTTCCAATAATAAATCTGTTGTTAAGGTTGTGATTTTGTCGCTAGATTTATTCATTTATTGAAGCTCAATTTATTCTGTCAGATCCTCTTGCTCTCCTCCTTGAAAGCAACAATAATGTGCATTTATATAGTGCCTTTAACGTAGTAAAACTTCCCAAGGCGCTTCACAGGAGCGATTGTCAGACAAAAATTGACACAGAGCCACATTAGGAGATATTAGGACAGGTGACCAAAAGCTTGGTCAAAGAGGCAGGTTTTAAGGAGCCTATTAAAGGAGAAGAGAAGTAGAGCTTAGGTCCTAGGCAGCTGAAGGCTCGGCCGCCAATGGTAGGGATTGATAGATTTTTGTTAGATTATGGTATTAAAGTATATGGAACCAAGGCGGGTAAATGGAGTTAAGATACGATCAACCATGATCTAATTGAATGGCAGAATAGGCTCGAGGGGCTGAATGGCTCCCTCCTGTTCTTATGTTCCAATCTGCTACTGAAACCCTCATCACCAAGACCTCCTACTTCCACCTCTGCAACACCCCCATCTCCGTCCCTCCCTCACTGCTGAAACCCTTATCCATGCTTTTGTCACCTCCATTATTCCAATGCTGTCCTGGCCGGCCTCCCATCCTCCGCCCACTGTAGCCTTCAGCTCATCCAAAACTCTGCTGTCCGTATCCTAACCTGCACCCAGTCATGTTCGCCCATCATCCCATACTTGCTGACCTACATTGGCTCCTGGTCACCCAGTTCCTCAAATTTCAAATTTTCATCCTTGTTTATAAATGCCCTCATCCCTCCCTATCTCTGTAACCTCCTCCAGTGCTATAAACCCCTCCTCCCACCCCCCCCAATTCCCTGTTCCTCTGACCCCAGTCTCTTGTGCATCCCCTCTTTGCCTCGCCATTGGCAGCTGTGCCTTCAGTTGCCCTGGTCTCCAAGCTTTGGACTTCCCTCCCTAAACCCCTACTCCTCTCCACCTCCTTCTCCTCCTCTAAGACCATCCTTAAAACCCACCTGTTGGATCAGGCTTTTGGCCACCTTTCCCTTTGGCTCGACGACCATTTTTTCTTCCTTGCATCTCTGTGAACTGCCTTGAGATGGTTTTCCACATAGAATCATAGAAAGGTTACAGCACGGAAGGAGGCCATTCGAACCATCGAAGCCGCGCTGGGTCTATGCAAGAACAATCCAGCTCGTCCCACTCCCCCGCCCTATTCTTGTAGCCCTGCAAATTTTTTCCTTTCAAGTACTTATCCAGTTCCCTTTTGAAGGCCATGATTGAATCTGCTTCCACCACCCCCTCGGGCAGTGCATTCCCGATCCTAACCACTCGCTGTGTATAAAAAAGTTTTTCTTCATGTCACCTTTGGTTCTTTTGCCAATCACCTTAAATCTATGTCCTCTGGTTCTTGACCCTTCCGCCAATGCAAAGGACCAGAGGACATAGTTAAAGACAGGTTGCTGTGGTTTGGTGAGGGCAAATTTCTATTTTCAGTTCAAGTATTTTTACATTTTGCTAGTTTTTTGAGCCATTCTGATCTGTGTTGCTTATTTATGCTCAAATTAAGAGGACATTTGTGACAAAATTACTAACATTGCTGTTGTCCTTGCAATGTAAAGGTGAAAATCAAAGTAAATTATGATAAATGTACTCTCAAAGCAAAATCCATGGTTTAATGCATTTGAGGTCCTTGGTCCTAGGGGGATCTGGACTAAAGCGTAGGTCTGATCCAAGTTTAGAATTCCAGAGCAGCCTTCCCATTCAGTCTAGATCAGCAGTATCCACGTACACAGGAAACTTGTTATATATTCATCAGGATTCAGCGGGTTGTGGGAGCCCATAAAACCCTCCCACCATATAGGACTAACTACACTATGGACTGGTACAAAGCTGGTTTCGGCCCTGGAAGGAGTGTTCACGTTGTTGTCGGTCAGACTGTTAATCAGCCTGCGGATAGTCCACTACTTCACATTATTCTCCAAGGGAAAAATTGGAAGATACAAAAGCAACAACGCCACCCTGTCGGACTGTTAATCCGCCTGTGAATCCTCCCACTACTTCACACTATTCTCCAAGGGAAGAGCGTGACGATGCAAAAACAACAACCTCAGGTTCCAGATGTCCCGATCAGATAATACAAGTACATCATCTCTTATTATAAGGCACACCTGAGGAGCCAATCTGTTATTGAAGATTGTTTTCCGTTGGATTGCAGTTGCCGAAGACCCATAAGTGTCAGCCGTGACTCAGTGGTAACAATCTCGCCTCTGAGTCAGAAGGCCATGGATTCAAGCCCCACTCCAGAGACATGAGCACAAAATCCAGGCAAACGCTCCCAGTGCAGTACTGAGGGAGTGCTGCACTTCTGTAGGTGGTGCCTTTCGGACGAGACGTTACAACGAGGCCCCATCTGCCCTCTCCGGTGAACATAAAAGATCCCATGACGCTATTCGAAGAAGAGCAGGGGAGTTCGCTCCAGTGTCCTGGCCAATATTTATCCCTTAATCAATATCCCTAAAACAAATTATTTGGTCATTATCTCATTACTGTTTGTGGGACCTTGCTGAGCACAAAATGGCTCTCGCGTTTCCTACATTACAACAGTGACTACACTTCAAAAATACTTAATTGGCTGTAAAACACTTTGGGATGGCGCTATATAAATGCAAGTTCTCTCTTTCTCAGTAGGCCCCTGCCTGGCAGTGGTGGGGGGGGGGTCGGCCCTCGGCCCTGCGCCCTCCCAACTCCCGTTTTGCAGAGTTAAAGTAGCATGGGGCGGGAACGAGGTGCAAACCCCCTTCCCCCCGCCCCCTGCCATTTTAACTACTTGACCACTCCGTTCAACTCAAGTAGCTTTGATGGAGGCCTGGGAGCTATGGCTCACTCACTTTCTGTACTGCAGGACAGTGCATGGTTTTCTGAGACTTGGAAAGGGAGAGAAGTTAGTCCATGCTGCATGTAGTCGGCGTATTGACGTTAACCTGGCCCACTGTAAGCGTTGGGTGGTAAAACCATCACAGGCTGCAGGAACCCTGCTCTCCGAATCCCATATCATTAAAACCATCGCAGGCTGCAGGAACCCTGCTCTCCGAATCCCATATCATTAAAACCATCGCAGGCTGCAGGAACCCTGCACTCCGAATCCCATATCATTAAAACCATCGCAGGCTGCAGGAACCCTGCTCTCCGAATCCCATATCATTAAAACTTACATTAAACAGTGCTGACACTTGATTTTAATAAATTTGGATCACCCCCTTATTAAATCCTCTTCTGAAACACCTTCACAACTAGTTTGGGAATTTTGTGAATGACCCAAGCACTTCGTAGGCAGCTGCCCTTGGCTCTTCGACCTCTTTTATTGTGACACGAGGACATAATGTTTCTTTTCGTTTTGTTTAATTCATTTTGCCACTGAAATGTCGGGATATTTTAGAGGATTTCAAATGCTCCCCATCAGCAACCAAGGTGCGAAGAGTTTACTGAATTGCCCGAAATAGAAGGGGCACTTAATATATTGCCTTGGAAATTGGCTCCTATGCTGATGGCAAATGAGGAGCGTGAAACGGTTGCCGACCAGAAGCATAGGCACTATGTCGTCGGGACTGAAACAAAATACCTATTGTGCAGAAACCTATCTGGTTTCAAGCAGAAACCTCCAAAACCCTCAACTCATTTAAAAAGTACTTGGATGTGCACTTGAAGTGCTGTGACGTACAGGGCTACGGACCAAGCGCTGGAAAATGGGATCATCCTGGCTTGCTCTTTTTCGGCCAGCATGGACACGATGGGCCAAATGGCTTCTTTCTGTGCTGTAACTTTCTATGATTCTAAGATCAAAGGAAGTTTCTTTTTTACATCACACACTCTGTAGATAAGCCTAGATGTTGGGAATTAACAAAGCAATCAAACTGAGTCCACAATCGAAGCTTGTATTAGACTCGAATTTTTGAAGCAAAACCAGACGGAGATGGAACTGCTGATCAAGTTAAAGTTTATTAGAAAGCTTTGTGCACAAAGGGAGAGTGGTAAATTTCCTCAAGCTCATACCTAACTCTCAAAGGTACATCAGCACTACAAGCATGTTTATCCCTTGCAATAAGCAACACCCACCTGCTGTGAAAGAGGGGGGGGGGTACATGTTTACGTAACTACAGTGGGTTTCATTGGGTGGTATAGCCTGCCACTCACTTGTCAGGGGCTACCTTGGGTCGTCCCATGACATTAAACATCTCACATTCCTGAGGAGGACCCTTATCAGTAAACACATAAGTCCCAGACATTGAGACTGCACGGAGGGTCTTCACAAAGTCCTGATCAGCTCATCCCTCACTCCCTTTTGTGCTGGGGTGACCCTGGAGCTATCCACCACTCCTCCCTTAATCATCCGAAGTAAGCTGGTTAGGATAAACAATGTCAGCCTCGGCCTTGGGTAAACATTCCTTAATGTGTTCTGGGGATAAGCGAGGGGGTGGCCATAAATCCATCAAACCTGCCTTTGTCAGCTTTTACAGTGTGGGTTACAAACTGCAACCATAATGGTCAAGTATCCCATCATGCTTTGCTGCTACCTAAATGCTACATGTACGATTTAACTACTTATGTATGTGAGGATAGGAGTGGCTAATCATTCTTTAATATATATATATATTAATCGGGTTAGGTGAGGGGAGGCTGGAGGTTTTGGATTTCTGGTCACAAGCCTATTTTTCCAGTCCAACACTTGCATTATGTGAAGCAGAGAGCAGCAGGTTGCCGTTTCTGGTATCGGAGACATATTTTAGCCTTTCCTTATTTCTCGTACCCCTGTTGAACCAACGGACCTGATGTTCTGTTAAGTGTGACATTCATGCTCGGATTTTTACTTCTCAGAACTTCATTAATTTTCACCAGGCATTGTCTTACTGGTTTCCACGAAGGGTTAAATTTTACTGCCTTTGCTAATCCCGACACAACAGGCAAAAACTACATTCCAATTTCGGACTAAGCTCATCAGCCACAAGTTAATAGGAATTGCTAGACAAAAAAAGACCAAAGCCCATCTCATTCCCCTTCCACCATCCTGGTCGTCTCATGATACAACAATAATGGAGTTGTTGACTAATCAGAGCAATCAATCTCTATCAATGAGTCCACAACAGACCCAGACATGAGGCAAGGGAAACACTCAGTGGGGGAGAGATTTGGGAACCAGAGGTCTAAAGTCACCTGTTCCTAGCATGTTACACTTACCACACGTCATGTCTCAAATTACTCAGATACTGTATTCCAAAGTGTCATTTTCTGAAAAAAAGATCTAACTGCTTCTACCATCTCCCGAGGGAATCGGTTCCATAAATTGACCACTCGCTCACTGAAATATTATTTTCGCAGATTCGTTTTGAATTTACCCTCCTTCAAGTCTAGCCTCAAATCTCAGTGCAGCTTTCGCCTCCGCTGAGGCTGTACACAAGTACAGTCCCACATGCCACCTCAAACTGAGTTGCCGACACCAATAGATACTGTGAATCCACCTCTCCTCACCTTCAGCCTGGAGTCCAGGCCTAGTCAGATATAGGCAATGCCTCAACATCAGCACCTAATGCATTACGCATTTTTAAAATACATTCATATTCCCTTTTCACTCTGAACTTTAGACGTCCTCTGCATTGAGTACTAAGAACATAAGAAATAGGAGCAGGAGTAGGCCATACGGCCCCTCGAGCCTGCTTCGCCATTCAATTAGATCATGGCTGATCTTCGATCTCAACTTCACTTTCCTGCCTGATCCCCATATCCCTTGATTCCCCCGGAGTCCAAAAATCTATCTACCTCAGCCTTGAACATACTCAACGACTCAGCATCCACAGCCCTCTGGGGTGGAGAATTTCAAAAATTCACAACCCTCTGCGTGAAGAAATTCCTCCTCATCTAGTCTTAAATGGCCGACCCCTTATCCTGTGACTGTGCCCCCTAGTTCTAGACTCTCCAGCCAGGGGAAACAGCCTCTCAGCATCTACCCTGTCAAGCCACCTCATAAACTTATATGTTTCAATGAAATCACCTCTCATTTTTCTAAACTCCAGAGAGTATAGGCCCAGTCTACTCAACTTCTCATAGGACAACCCTCTCAGCCCAGGAATTAATCTAGTGAACCTCTGTTGCACCACTTCTAAGGCAAGTATACCCTTCCTTCGATAAGGAGACCAAAACTATACACGGTACTCCAGGTGAGGTCTCACTGAAGCCCTGTACAAATGTAGTAAGTCTTCCTTTTGTGCTCCAACCCCCTTGCAATAAAGGCCAACGTGCCATTTGCTTTTCTAATTGCTTGTTGTATCTGCATGCTAACTTTTCGTGTTTCTTGTATGCGAACACACAAATCTCTCTGGAGACCAACATTTAATAGTTTCTTACCATTTAAAAAATATTCTGTTTTTCTATTCTTCCTACTAAAGTGATTAACCTCACATTTCCCCACATTATACTCCATCTGCCGCCTTGCCCACTCACTTAACCCGTCTATATCCTTTTGCAGACTCTTTGTGTCCTCCTCACTGCTTACTTTCCCACCAACCTTTCTATCGTCAGCAAACTCGGTCCCTTCATCCAGGTCATTAATATAGATTGTAAACAGCAGAGGCCCAAGCACTGATCCTTGCAGTACCCCACTAGTTACAGCCTGACAGCTTGAAAATGACCCGTTTATCCCGACTCTCTGTTTTCTGTCCGTTAACCAATCCTCTATCCATGCTAATATTTTACTCCAATCCCATGAGCCCTTATCTTGCGTAACAACCTTTTATGTGGCACCTTATCGAATGCCTTTTGAAAATCCAAATATACTACATCCACTGGTTCCCCTTTATCTACCCTGCTAGTTACATCCTCAAAAAACTCTAATAAATTTGTCAAACACTATTCCCTTTCATAAAACCATGTTGACTCTGTCTGATCATATTATGATTTTCTAAGTGCCCTGTTACCACTTCCTTAATAATGGATTCCAGCATTTTCCCGACGACTGATGTCAGGCTAACTGGCCTGTAGTTCCCTGTTTTCTCTCTCCCTCCTTTCTTGAATAGCGGGGTTACATTTGTTACCTTCCAATCCGCTGGGACCGTTCTAGAATCTAGGGAATTTTGGAAGATCACAACCAATGCATCCACTAACTCTGCAGCCACCTCTTTTAGAACCCTAGGATGTAGGCCGTCAGGTCCAGGGGATTTGTCAGCTTTTAGTCCCATTAGTTTCTCAAGTACTTTTTCTCTACTGATATTAATTACTTTAAGTTCCTCACTCCCATTAGCCCCTTGGCTCCCCACTATTTCTGATATGCTTTTTGTGTCTTCCATTGTGAAGACAGATACAAAATATTTGTTTAACGTCTCTGCCATTTCCTGATTTCCCATTATAATTTCTCCTGTCTCAGCCTCTAGGGGACCAACTTTTACATTTGCTAATCTCTCCCTTTTTACATTCTTGTAGAAGCTCTTACAATCTGGCTTTATATTTCTTGCTTGTTCACTCCCATATTCTATTTTCTCCCTTTTTATCAATATTTTGGTCCTGAAACTGTGTTTCATTCAGTTGAAAGGGCAGAATGGTTTTTGCTTGGCCATCAGTGTTCTGCAGTTCATGGTCCCGGGGTAGCCTTGCAAGCTTCTTGCTCCTCATTTAAATGTCAGTGTTCTGCTTCCTTCCAAGAGCTGGAAAAGAAGCTTAGAATGAATGATGGTCTAAGCTCGAATTTGAACAACATTTCCTTCACCCTTTCAGCAGACATCAAATGTTCATGGAATGATACAGCACAGAAAAGGAGGCCATTCAGCCCATCGTGCTTGTGCCGGCTCTTTGAAAGAGCTATCCAATTAGCCCCACTCCCCTGCTCTTTCCCCTTAGCCCTGTAAATTTTTCCTTTTCAAGTATTTATCGAATTCCCTTTTGAAAGTTACTATTGAATCTGCTTCCACCGCCCTTTCAGGCAGTGCATTCCAGATCATCACAACTCACTGCGTAAAAAAAATTTCTCCTCATTTCCCCTCTGGTTCTTTTGCCAATGATCTTAAGTCTGTGTCCTCTGGTTACTGACCCTCCTGGCAGTAGAAACAATTTGTCCTACTGTAGGAATAAGGCTTCCATGCATTTACATATTAAGTCTTTCAAATGACCATGTGAAAATATTAGTGTGTAAGTGGTTCATGTGTTCAGATGAAAGTTTTGTCCATTTTGAACTGAGGTGTTAACCCATATATTTTGAATGGTTTAAGACTTATGTTAAACTAAATTTTGGGAAGACCGAAGCCATTGTCTTTGGTCCCCACCACAAACTCCGTTCTCTCGCCACCGACTCCATCCCTCTCCCTGGCCACTGTCTGAAGCTCAACCAGACCATTTGCAACCATGGCGTTCAAGTTGACCGAGCTCCCAACCCCATATCTGCTCCATCATCAAGACCGGTCTCCCATCCTCCCTCAGCTCATCTGCTGCTGAAACCATTTAGACTCAACTATTCCAATGCTCTCCTGGCCGGCTTCCCACCTTGCACCCTCCGTAAACTTGAGCTCATCCAAAACTCAGCTGCCCATATCCTAACTCGCAGTAAGTGCAGCTCACCCCTGTGTTCGCAATTGGCTCCAGCAATGCCTTGATTTTAAAACTCTCATCCTTGTTTTGAAATCCCTCCCTATCTCTGTAACCTCCTCCAGCCCCACAACCCTCCAAAATCTCTGCGCTCCTCCAATTCTGGCTGCTTGCGCATCCCCGATTTTAATTGCTCTACCATTGGCGGCCGTGCCTTCAGCTGCCTCGGCTCTGGAATTCTCTCCCTAAATCTCTCGGACTCCCTACCTCTCTCCCCTCCTTTAAGTCGTTCCATGAAACCTGCCTCTTTAACCAAGCTTTTGGTTACCTGTCCTAATACCTCCTCCTCTCAGCCCCAGGACATTGCTGCAGGAGTTCCTCAAGGCAGTGTCCTAAGCCCAACCATCTTCAGCTGCTTCATCAATGACCTTCCCTCCATCATAAGGTCAGAAATGGGGATTTGTTGTTGATTGCAGTGTTCAGTTCCATTCGTAACCCCTTAAATAATGAAGCAGTCCATGCCCGCATGCAGCAAGACCTGGACAACATCCAGGCTTGGGCTGATAAGTGGCAAGTAACATTCGCCCCAGGCAAGTGCCAGGCAATGACCATCTCCAAGAGAGAGTCTAACCACCTCCCCATGACATTCAATGGCATTACCATTGCCAAATCCCTCACCATCAACATCCTGGGGGTCATCATTGACCAGAAACTTAACTGGACCAACCACATAAATACTGTGGCTACAAGAGCAGGTCAGAGGCTGGGTATTCTGCGGCGAGTGACTCATCTCCTGACTCCCCAAAGCCTTTCCACCACCTACAAGGCACAAGTCAGGAATGTGATGGAATACTCTCCACTTGCCTGGATGAGTGCAGCTCCAACAACGCTCAAGAAGCTCGACACCATCCAGGACAAAGCAGCCCGCTTGATTGCCACCCCATCCACCACCATAAACATTCACTCCCTTCACCATCAGTGTACAGTGGCTGCAGTGTGTACCATCCACAGGATGCACTGCAGCAACTCCCCAAGGCTTCTTCGACTGCACCTCCCAAACCTGCGACCTCTACCACCTAGAAGGACAAGGGCAGCAGGCACATGGGAACAACACCACCTGCACGTTCCCCTCCAAGTCACACACCATCCCGACTTGGAAATATATCGCCGTTCCTTCATCATCGCTGGGTCAAAATCCCTACTTAACAGCACTGTGGGAGAACCTTCACCATACAGACTACAGCGGTTCAAGAAGGCAACTCATCACCACCTTCTCGAGGGCAATTAGGGATGGGCAATAAATGCCGGCCTCGCCAGCGACGCCCACATCCCATGAATGAGTGAAAAAGAAATGTGGCTTGGTGTCAATTTTTGACTGATTACACCCCTGTGAAGCACCTTGGGACGTTTTACTACGTTAAAGGTGCTGTATAAATGCGAGTTATAGTTGTGGACAAAGGAATTTGATGCCGATGCATTAAGCATTTCTACACCAATAGGAACAGAAGTAGGCCATTCAGCCCCTCAAGATAGTTCCACAAATATTCACAGGGTCATAATTTCAAGGTCTAATTTTCTACTGTAGAAAGTTTTAAAACAATGATGCCAGCATTGTTGATTCTTCTGTTTCAGCATCAAACCCAAATTTGCCCTCAGTCACCAAGCCAATCCCCAGCTCAGCCCCAACCCTGGCTCAGCACCAGTTGCTGCCTCAGCCCCTACCACAGGTCCAGGCTCATCCCCCCCACCCCCAACCTCAGGCCCAGCCCAAAGAACGCAGCTAAGTGGTAACTACTCACCTATCACCAGACGGAGAGCGGAAACAGAGTCTATCAGATAAACACAAATCCCTGTCCGCTGTACCAAATACTTCACAAACGCAGAAATTTACACAAAAGCAAAGTACTGCAGATGCTGGAAATCTGAAATAAAAACAGAAAATGCTGGAAACACTCAGCAGGTCAGGCAGCATCTGTGGAGAGAGAAAGAGAGTATTCACTAATGTTAGCAATTTGTCCCGTACATGTCCTGAGTGTCTCTGGAGGTCTATGGGGAAAGAGCATGGGAGTGCGACTAATTGGATAGGTCTTTCCAAGAGCCGACACTGGCATAATGGGGCAAATGGCCTCCTCCTGTGCTGTATGATTCGATGATCTGAGTATTGGGTTCTGTTCCTCTTCTGTTGGTGTGGCCGATCTCCCCTTGATTTTGTCCTTTTTGTGGCTCCTTTTTGCTCTTGAACATGAAGGATCTCTGCTGTAAGTCCTTTTTTTATTATTCGTTCATGGGATGTGGGCATCGCTGGCAAGGCCAGCATTTATTGCCCATCCCCAATTGCCCTTGAGAAGGTGGTGGTGAGCCGCCTTCTTGAACCACTGCAGTCCGTGTGGTGAAGGTTCTCCCACAGTGCTGTTAGGAAGGGAGTTCCAGGATTTTGACCCAGCGACGATGAAGGAACGGCGATATATTTCCAAGTCGGGATGGTGTGTGACTTGGAGGGGAATGTGCAGGTGGTGTTGTTCCCATGTATCTGCTGCCCTTGTCCTTCTAGGTGGTAGAGGTCGTGGGTTTGGGAGGTGCTGTCGAGGGAGCCTTGGCGAGTTGCTGCAGTGAATCCTGTGGATGGTACACACTGTAACCACAGTGCGCCGGTGGTGAAGGGAGTGAATGTTTAGGGTGGTGGATGGGGTGCCAATCAAGCGGACTGCTTTGTCCTGGATGGTGTCGAGCTTCTTGAGTGTTGTTGGAGCTGCATTCATCCAGGCAAGTGGAGAGTATTCCATCACACTCCTGACTTGTCGTCTGCGTCGTTAGCTCCTTGTATGAGAATATCAGGCCAATGTCCCTGACTAGAATATGGGTTTCTATACAGTTTGCTTCCTCAGGAAAAGCCCAAAACACCGGTTGGTTGATTTTCACTCCCTTCGTCTGTTACTAACGGGGTATTAATGGGATCGGCCACCTCACCATTCCATTAATGGGTATTAATGGGATCGGCCACCTCACCATTCCATTAACGGGTATTAATGGGATCGGCCACCTCACCGTTCCATTAATGGGTATTAATGGGATCGACCACCTCACCATTCCATTAACGGGGTATTAATGGGATCGGCCACCTCACCGTTCCAATAACGGGTATTAATGGGATCGGCCACCTCACCATTCCATTAATGGGTATTAATGGGATCGGCCACCTCACCATTCCATTAATGGGTATTAATGGGATCGGCCACCTCACCATTCCATTAACGGGTATTAATGGGATCGGCCACCTCACCATTCCATTAATGGGTATTAATGGGATCGACCACCTCACCATTCCATTAACGGGGTATTAATGGGATCGGCCACCTCACCGTTCCAATAACGGGTATTAATGGGATCGGCCACCTCACCATTCCATTAATGGGTATTAATGGGATCGGCCACCTCACCATTCCATTAATGGGTATTAATGGGATCGGCCACCTCACCATTCCATTAACGGGTATTAATGGGATCGGCCACCTCACCATTCCATTAATGGGTATTAATGGGATCGGCCACCTCACCATTCCATTAATGGGGTATTAATGGGATCGGCCACCTCACCATTCCATTAACGGGGTATTAATGGGATCGGCCACCTCACCGTTCCATTAACGGGTATTAATGGGAGCGGCCACCTCACCATTCCATTAATGGGGTATTAATGGGATCGACCACCTCACCATTCCATTAACGGGTATTAATGGGATCGGCCACCTCACCATTCCATTAATGGGGCATTAATGGGATCGGCCACCTCACCATTCCATTAACGGGGAATTAATGGGATCGGCCACCTCACCATTCCATTAATGGGGTATTAATGGGATCGACCACCTCACCATTCCATTAACGGGTATTAATGGGATCGGCCACCTCACCATTCCATTAACGGGGTATTAATGGGATCGGCCACCTCACCATTCCATTAATGGGGTATTAATGGGATCGGCCACCTCACCATTCCATTAACGTGTATTAATGGGATCGGCCACCTCACCATTCCATTAACGGGGTATTAATGGGATCGGCCACCTCACCATTCCATTAATGGGGTATTAATGGGATCGGCCACCTCACCATTCCATTAACGGGTATTAATGGGATCGGCCACCTCACCATTCCATTAACGGGTATTAATGGGATCGGCCACCTCACCATTCCATTAACGGGTATTAATGGGATCGGCCACCTCACCATTCCATTAACGGGTATTAATGGGATCGGCCACCTCACCATTCCATTAACGGGTATTAATGGGATCGGCCACCTCACCATTCCATTAACGGGGAATTAATGGGATCGGCCACCTCACCGTTCCATTAACGGGGTATTAATGGGATCGGCCACCTCACCGTTCCATTAACGGGTATTAATGGGATCGGCCACCTCACCATTCCATTAACGGGGAATTAATGGGATCGGCCACCTCACCATTCCATTAACGGGGTATTAATGGGATCGGCCACCTCACCATTCCATTAACGGGGTATTAATGGGATCGACCACCTCACCATTCCATTAACGGGTATTAATGGGATCGACCACCTCACCATTCCATTAACGGGGTATTAATGGGATCGACCACCTCACCATTCCATTAACGGGTATTAATGGGATCGACCACCTCACCATTCCATTAACGGGGTATTAATGGGATCGACCACCTCACCATTCCATTAACGGGTATTAATGGGATCGGCCACTTCACCATTCCATTAACGGGGTATTAATGGGATCGGCCACCTCACCATTCCATTAACGGGTATTAATGGGATCGACCACCTCACCATTCCATTAACGGGGTATTAATGGGATCGACCACCTCACCATTCCATTAACGGGTATTAATGGGATCGGCCACCTCACCATTCCATTAACGGGGTATTAATGGGATCGGCCACCTCACCATTCCATTAACGGGTATTAATGGGATCGGCCACCTCACCATTCCATTAACGGGGTATTAATGGGATCGGCCACCTCACCATTCCATTAACGGGGTATTAATGGGATCGGCCACCTCACCATTCCATTAACGGGTATTAATGGGATCGGCCACCTCACCATTCCATTAATGGGGTATTAATGGGATCGGCCACCTCACCATTCCATTAACGGGGTATTAATGGGATCGGCCACCTCACCATTCCATTAATGGGGTATTAATGGGATCGACCACCTCACCATTCCATTAACGGGGTATTAATGGGATCGGCCACCTCACCATTCCATTAATGGGGTATTAATGGGATCGGCCACCTCACCATTCCATTAACGGGGAATTAATGGGATCGGCCACCTCACCATTCCATTAACGGGTATTAATGGGATCGGCCACCTCACCATTCCATTAACGGGTATTAATGGGATCGGCCACCTCACCATTCCATTAACGGGTATTAATGGGATCGGCCACCTCACCGTTCCATTAACGGGGTATTAATGGGATCGGCCACCTCACCGTTCCATGAACGGGGTATTAATGGGATCGGCCACCTCACCGTTCCATTAACGGGGTATTAATGGGATCGGCCACCTCACCATTCCATTAACGGGGAATTAATGGGATCGGCCACCTCACCATTCCATTAACGGGGAATTAATGGGATCGGCCACCTCACCGTTCCATTAACGGGGTATTAATGGGATCGGCCACCTCACCATTCCATTAACGGGGAATTAATGGGATCGGCCACCTCACCATTCCATTAACGGGGTATTAATGGGATCGGCCACCTCACCATTCCATTAACGGGTATTAATGGGATCGACCACCTCACCATTCCATTAACGGGGAATTAATGGGATCGGCCACCTCACCATTCCATTAATGGGGTATTAATGGGATCGGCCACCTCACCATTCCATTAATGGGTATTAATGGGATCGGCCACCTCACCATTCCATTAACGGGGTATTAATGGGATCGGCCACCTCACCATTCCATTAACGGGTATTAATGGGATCGGCCACCTCACCGTTCCATTAACGGGTATTAATGGGATCGGCCACCTCACCATTCCATTAACGGGGTATTAATGGGATCGGCCACCTCACCATTCCATTAACGGGTATTAATGGGATCGGCCACCTCACGGTTCCATTAACGGGTATTAATGGGATCGGCCACCTCACCATTCCATTAACGGGTATTGATGGGATCGGCCACCTCACCATTCCATTAACGGGGTATTAATGGGATCGGCCACCTCACCATTCCATTAACGGGTATTAATGGGATCGACCACCTCACCATTCCATTAACGGGTATTAATGGGATCGGCCACCTCACCATTCCATTAACGGGTATTAATGGGATCGGCCACCTCACCATTCCATTAATGGGGTATTAATGGGATCGGCCACCTCACCATTCCATTAACGGGGTATTAATGGGATCGGCCACCTCACCGTTCCATTAACGGGTATTAATGGGATCGGCCACCTCACCATTCCATTAATGGGGTATTAATGGGATCGGCCACCTCACCATTCCATTAATGGGGTATTAATGGGATCGGCCACCTCACCATTCCATTAATGGGGTATTAATGGGATCGGCCACCTCACCATTCCATTAACGGGGTATTAATGGGATCGGCCACCTCACCATTCCATTAACGGGGTATTAATGGGATCGGCCACCTCACCATTCCATTAATGGGGTATTAATGGGATCGGCCACCTCACCATTCCATTAATGGCAAACGATGCGGCAGGCTCCATTTTGAAAGGGGCCTACTGTCGGCTGTCCAAAGTGCTCGCCTGTTTCAGGTGAAAGGCCCCTTTTAATATAGGAATCGGTGTTCTAGGACATAAACAGGACCCTGTTCGCTGTTGTAGGTCGGAACTGGTTGGAGCCTTTGCTGTGCTCACTCCGACCACTCCCACAGGCGATGGGGGAGAGGAGGCCCGGCAAAGGTCAAGTGTCCAGTTACTGTTGTGGGCTCCGGAGGAGCAGGACCCATTCTTTCAACGATCTCGATGCCCTACCCCCACCCCACCCCAACGACTTGCCTTCCTGGCCTCAGGCTAGAAAGGTTCATCCTGCTATATCCAGTTGTTCACCCGGAGGTGAGTCCTCGTTTGGACACATTCACTTGTGACGGCAGAGTAGAATGGAAGTCGACTCGTTGAAAGGGATATCACTCGTGCTTCAGCTATCACTGCTGCACCGTGGAGTGGTGGAAAGTGGAAATAAACACTCACCTCTCCCCCAATTCAGTGAGTTCCCAATCTCGGCTGTGCCATTATGGGGCGGGACCGACAGAGGCCTGTGATCAGGTTACCTGTCTCTGCACTCTTGACCAAGAAACGACCTGTTACACATGGAGCTAAGGGGTTGTGAGAAATGCTTAAAGGCACATTCCCTCCCTTGGGGATAAGGTCACCGATGGATGAATGGGGAACGATGTCGTTTCTCAGCTCACTAAGGGTTGAATGCACTTTGTGTTGTCTTTCCCCAGTCGGCAGAAACTCACCAAAAGCTTCTCCGCAGTAATCCATTTCCCATTACTGCACACATTACGCGTTACCGACTGGGCCTCCTTATATGTCAGGGAACGATCAGTTTTACCTTAAGATAATGTTGGTACGGAGCCAGTCCTTGGACAAGTTTCACATTTAAATTTTCTTTTTAAGCAGTGGAGAGCTGAATAATAGATATTTTTTGTGTGGTATGGACAGAGAATTTCATAATAGGAATTCTGCAACTGTGCCTTCGTTCAGTTGGGCAATGATGCTATCTGTTGGATGTGTTGTCTGGCAAGTCAAAAGGGACAATGGAACTCGTGTTGCATGTGTACATCTATGGGATTGTGTCTATACACGCAAAAGTAAATGATTCTGTACTATTGTACGCCTTTTAGTGTTAAATGCTATTTCATTGAATTGGCACTGCATCAAAATACTGAACACTGCTGATGTATTAACATAATGTTCTAATCCTTGTTTCTAAAGCCCTACTATTTTCTCCTTTATTCGTTGATTTTGAGAATTTTCAATTTTTTTTTCAGTTCAATCTTGGGATGTGGGCGTCGCTGGCAAGGCCGGCATTTATTGCTCATCCTTAATTGCCCTTGAGAAGGTGGTGGTGAGCCGCCTCCTTGAACCGCTGCAGTCCGTGCGGTGAAGGTTCTCCCACAGTGCTGTTGGGTAGGGAGTTCCAGGATTTTGACCCAGTGACGATGAAGGAACGGCGATATATTTCCAAGTCGGGATGGTGTGTGATTTGGAGGGGAACGTGCAGGTGGTGATGTTCCCATGTGCCTGCTGCTCTTGTCCTTTTAGGTGGTAGAGGTCGCGGGTTTGGGAGGTGCAGTTGAAGAAGCCTTAGATATATATCCAGGCCACGATCATGAATTAGTGACTGCTGGAAAACTGTGAGAAGAATCTCAGATTGTACTTTGTTTTCGAAATGAAATGTGCACTTTTCTCTGTCAAATTTAAAAGAATTCAATAATTGTTTTAATTCGGATTTATCTGGCCCCGATTTATGCCAAAATGCTTCATAAGTGTTTTGTCAGTAAAGATCCATATTTACTCCAGTTTTCTTCTTTTCCCCTGATTTTTAAAAAATTATGTAATGCACGGAAACTGCAAGACAAACAGTTGCTGGGAACAAAGTCTGTGCAGGTGCATTAATGTAAGCATCAGCTGTGAGTAAGGTAATAAAACAACGTTAATCTGTGTGCGCACAAACACTAAGATGCACCGCTGTGCTCTAACAACCGTTGCACGGTTTAAAGGCATTTCCATGTCTGATTTCTTATTGAACTAATTTCCAGCCAACTTAAGAAAAATATTTTAATGAACAGTTGATGTTGTTGTGGTGTGAGCCGTGGCTAATTGGTCGCACTCTCCTCTCTGAGTCAGAAGGTTGTGGGTTCAAGTCCCATTCCAGAGACTTGAGCACGAATTCTAGGCTGAAACTCCCAGTGCAGTACCGAGGGAGTGCTGCATTGTTGGAGGTGCCGTCTTTCAGATGAGACTTCAAAACGAGGCCCCACCTGCCCTTTCAGGTGGATGTGAAAGTTCCCATGGCACTACTTTGAAAAAAGAGTTGCAGGGTTCTCCGCAGTGTCCTGGCCAATATTTATCCCTCAACCAACATCACTAAAACAAGTTATCTGGTTATTATCTCATTTCTGTATGTGGGACCTTGCTGTGCGCAAATTGGCTGCCATGTTTCCTATATTACAACAGTGACTACACTTCAAAAAGTGCTTCATTGGCTGTAAAGCACTTTGGGATGTCCTGAGGTCCTGAAAGGCGCTATAAAAAATGCAAGTTCTTCCTTTATTATTTTATGACAACTACCATCACTTGTGTTGACACTCTCTGAAAAGTATTCAAAGTCAAGAGAGATATCTTGTTGAAGATATGATCGGAAGTGGCATATACGCTGAAGAAAAACTCGTGTGAGGTGAAATCGTCGTGTGTAATTGGCAGATCGATGCCTGTTATTTTAGTGCTGGTGATAACCCACTTATTTGCTAATATCAGAAAGCAGGATTTCACCCCACTAGTGTGAAATGATCAAAAAGACAGAGCGTAAATCAAAACCTTGCATTCCATTTCCTCATTTGCAACTACATGTTACATTACTGTTGAGATACAGGGACAAATTGCATTCTGGATTCCTTGCTTGGCTGTTCAGTTGTTGCTCTTTTTTTCGGAACTCTTTTTATGCCCCAAGAACGTACTTAGTTTTAGAATCTCCCCCTCCGCTCTACCACCCAGCTTTTAATATCTTGTCCCTTCTGCTTTTCCTCCTCCACCAATTGGCCATCAGACTTTTCCATTTATAGCTGGAAAGGAGCTGGGATTTACCCAACCATCAGCTTGATATTACTTGCCTCACTACGATGCTTGAGAGAGGGAGCATCTCATCACCACGAGCAGCTTCATTTAGTGAAGAATTGCCAGACTTATCCGTTGGCAACAGCCAAGTTCGAATGTCAGATGAGCCTGGAGTCTTATCCTTGGCTTCTCAGCATGGGAGACATTTTCTCTGAGACCAGGAGTGTCAGCCTTGTGCTTCATTTAGAAGAGCATAAGTGTCTTTCAATGAAGAGTTTGGCTAGTGGATATGCTAAGTCACTCACTTTATACCACAACTATAAATCACTGGTTTGGCCTCAGCTGGAGTATTGTGTCCAGTTCTGGACGCTACACTTCAGGAAGGATGTCAAGGCCTTGTAGAGGAGATTTACTGGAATGGTACCAGGGATGAGGGACTTCAGTTATGTGGAGAGACTGGAGAAGCTGGGATTGTTCTCCTTAGAACAGAGAAATTTAAGGAGAGATTTAATAGATGTGTGCAAAAAATATATGGGGTTTTGATAGAGTGGGTAGGAAGAAACTGTTTCCAGTGGCAGGAGGGTTGATAACCAGAGGACACAGATTTTAAGATAATTGGCAAAAGAACCAGAGGGGAGATGAGAATTTTTTTTTATGCAGCGAGTTGTAATGATCTGGAATGTGCTCCCTGAAAGGGCGGTGGAAGCAGATTCAATAATAACTTTCAAAAGGGAATTGGACAAATACTTGAAGGGGAAAAATTTGCATAAGGAAAGAGCAGGGGAGTGGGACTAATTGGATAGCTCTTTCACAGAGCTGGCACAGGGCTGAATGGCCTCCTGTGCTGTAAGGTTCTATGATTCTAACTAGTCGACAGTCTTTGCACCTTTCTTAAAGGGGAACTAAACCCCAGTGGTGGAGTAACTCTATTCATTGTTCTCTCTCTTCTCGCCATCTAACCTGTCGTAAATGTTTCCTTATTTTTTCTGGTCAGAGAGCTCTTTGTCACGATCATTCGTTTCCCAGCTGAGAATTATTGGTGTGCAATGTAATTTCAGACTTGCAGTTCCTGTGTAAAGCCCCAATGACGATGTTATTTGATGCGGTGGAATTTGTAGGTTGTTGGTGGGGAGTGGGTGGGGAGAGGGTGGGGAGGGTATAATTTACACAGGAACTCGGAACCCTAGATTGCATAATTTACCGATAATTCTTGGTGGTAAGCGTGGCTCCGATTAATGGAATACTCTGACCAAAGGAATATGAACCAACAAAGAAACATTCACATTGATTCGGTGGAGAGAAGCGCGAGCCATCACTGGGAAAGGAATGGATTTCCACCACCAGTCTTTAGTACCTCTTTAAGTACTGTGCAAACGGACAATTGGTTTTAATTCTGTCTTCCACCAGACTCGACTGCTGTGGGTGGCTCAGTGCGTTGTCATGTACAAGCTCTACAAGGACAGCGTCTCCACAAAGGCACGGGAAGGTTCAGATAATTCACTTAAAACCACTTGTCCAGCCACAGCTGCAGTCTACAGTGCAGGTAAGGAATCGACTGGGAAATAACCGTCACCTCACGGTACGCTTCACGCTAAGTTCAGCTTCCTGACCCGTCCTTATACAAGCTGCACTTTAGTGTGAAAACCGGCCGACCACGTTGCTCTTAGTCACGCTTTTGTTTATGTGTGTTAGGTAAGGCTTGTAAACAATTTTACAACACCAAGTTATAGTCCAGCAATTTTATTTTAAATTCACAAGCTTTCGGAGGCTTCCTCCTTCCTCAGGTGAACGTTGTTGGAAATGAAATCCTCGAAATGAAATCGCATTTATAAATCACAGAACAATGCTTGGTGAGTACAGACAGTTTTTTCAACTGCCCGTTGCCAAGGCAATCAGTGTGCAGACAGACAGGTGTTACCTACAAGGTCTCCGAATATACAAATCACCAAAAAAACCACAGAGATAGAGAGGTAGAAACATAGAAAAGACAGCAACTGACCCGTTATATTAAAAACAGATAACATTTGTTCGCTGGTGGGGTAACGTGCAGCGTGACATGAACCCAAGATCCCGGTTGAGGCCGTCCTCATGGGTGCGGAACTTGGCTATCAATTTCTGCTCGACGATTTTGCGTTGTCGTGTGTCTCGAAGGCCGCCTTGGAGTACGCTAACCCGAAGGTCGGTGGATGAATGTCCTTGACTGCTGAAGTGTTCCCCGACTGGGAGGGAACCCTCCTGTTTGGTGATTGTTGCGCGGTGATTGTTTGGTGATTGTTGCGTCGAGCAGAAATTGATAGCCAAGTTCCGCACCCATGAGGACGGCCTCAACCGGGATCTTGGGTTCATGTCACGCTACACGTTACCCCACCAGCGAACAAATGTTATCTGTTTTTAATATAACGGGTCAGTTGCTGTCTTTTCTATGTTTCTACCTCTCTATCTCTGTGTTTTTTTTTTTTTTTTTTTGGTGATTTGTATATTCGGAGACCTTGTAGGTAACACCTGTCTGTCTGCACACTGATTGCCTTGGCAACGGGCAGTTGAAAAAACTGTCTGTAATCACCAAGCATTGTTCTGTGATTTATAAATGCGATTTCATTTCGAGGATTTCATTTCCAACAACGTTCACCTGAGGAAGGAGGAAGCCTCCGAAAGCTTGTGAATTTAAAATAAAATTGCTGGACTATAACTTGGTGTTGTAAAATTGTTTACAATTGTCAACCCCAGTCCATCACCGGCATCTCCACATCTTAGGTAAGGCTATTAAGGGATATGGAACCAAGGCGGGTAAATTAAGTTAAGATATAGATCAGCCATGATGCAATTGAATGGCGGAACAGGCTTGAAGGGCTGAATGGCCCCCTCCTTTTCCTATGTTCCAAAGAGGGTTATTTGAGCATGGAATGCTTCACCACAAGGGGCGATTGAGGAAGAGAATGTAACACCAGTTAAAAGGGAACTGGATAAGGATTTGAAAAGGAAGGATACAGGGAAAGCGCAGGGCAATGAGATCAGAGTAAGGCACTCCAGTTGAAGAGCTAGCAGCAGCACAGGCACAATGAGCTGAATGGCCTCCTGTGCTGTAATTTCCATATCAAAAGCATCACCTTCAAATGAAGCTGCTGTTCAGGTCCTCTGAACTGAAAATGGTTGCAGTTTCCCTGGTTTTAAGTGAACTACTTCAGTGTGACAGAATCATATGCTCTTGTTAGAAGTTCTGAGTCCCGACACCTTTCATTGTTAAGATTGTGTTCCCCCCTCTCACCACCGCACTTTTTTTTTGGTTCAAACTGTTCCCTCCTTTGGACAAGTTGGAACAGATACTGAATGCGAATCGCACGGATGATTTTAAGTTGGTGAATTCATAATTCACCAGAACATAGCAGCTGTGCGACGGTTCAGTTAGTAAGTGCACCACTCAGTGTGGAACGTAGCCACGCCAACCAGGAAGACCCCAGGTTCGTTGCTCGGTCTGTGTTGAGTTAGTGAGATCGTCAGCAGGAGAGCAACCGCTTGCTCCAGTGCCGTTGAGTTGGAGGGAGTAAGTGAGGAATGAGCTCAGGTCTCAGTCCCCACAATATATTCAGGATTGTAACTCGCTGAATGTTAGAATTTTAGGAAGTGATCTGTTGCTTGTCAGTTTAAAGCTTTTGCCGTTTGTACTTTGGAGTTGGGCTTTACATGATTTAGCATGTTTTGTGAATTATAAGTTGGAGTTTTTAGCCAGCACTTGGGTATTTTTGGAATATACTTACTGTATTTGACACACTGCTTGTCTGACATCCATTATTGGATGAGCAGAAATTTCCTCCAATTAAATATTGAGAAGACCAAAACCATTGTCTCCGGACCCCACCACAAACTCCATTCCCGAGCCATCGACTCCCCCGGCCACTGTCTGAGGCTGAACCCAACCGTTCGCAACCATGGCATCCTATTTGACCCTGAGATGAGCTTCCGACCCCATCCGCTCCATCACCAAGACCGTCAATTTCCACCTCCGCATTTGCACCAAGTCCCATTCACCCATCACCCCTGTGCTCGCTGACCTATGTTGGTTCCCGGTCCAGCAACGCCTTGTTTTCAAATCCCTCCATGGCCTCGCCCCCTCCCGACCTCTAACCTTCTCCAGCTCTACAATCCTCTGAGATCTCAGCGCTCCTCCAATTCTGGCCTCTTGGACATCCCAATTTTAATTGCTCCCCATTGGCGAACGTGTTTTCAGCCGCCTAGGCTCTACGCTCTGGAATTCCCTCCCTAAACCTCTCCGTCTCTCTACCTCTCTCTTCTCCTTTAAGACCCTCCTTAAAACCTACCTCTTTGACAAGCTCACCTGTCCTAATATCTCCTTTTGTGGCTCGGCGTCAAATTTTTGTTCGATTACGCTCCTGTGAAGCACCTTGGGACATTTTACCACATTAAAGGCGCTATATAAATGCAATGGTTATTGTTGTATTTACTTTAACTACGATGTTTGTGAGTAACAGAGATATGCCTGGGTCTTCTTCAGTTGCACAAGTTGTCTTCGCAGTCTTGAAGTTTTGTGAATTTTAGCGTCACCTCTATAGTTTTCACAGACAAGAGAATTGAAGGAAAATTAAATTGATCGGCTTTGCAAATGAAATGTCAGGAAAATACTTCTTTAAAAAACATTGCTTTGTTGTGCAAAAGTGATGTTCATTGTTACTATTCAGGCTTTGCCCCAGTACTTTTAATTTGTGTTGATGAGACAGTGATAAAAACAGTATTCTGTGAACTGAAACCTGCACCCGATAGTGTGTCGAGTGTGAGACAACATACCATGGGACTAACAATGACCCTTAGTAATGGTATACCCCAAGGACCATGATGGATACGTTTTGGGAAGAAAAACAACAAATTGGAGTCTGCACTCAATGGAAAGACACCGAAGGATGGATGAACAGAGACACCTGGGGATTCAAATATATAATTCCCTGAATGTGCGAATGCAGGTAGATAAAGCATAAAAAGAGCCAGTAGCACTTCAGGTTTTATAAGTGGGGCACAGAGTAAAGCAGTAATGTTACATTTGTGTAGAAAATTACATGGACCACAGTTTATGAGTATTGTGTGTAGTTTTGAGCGCCCTATTGTAGAAAGGACATTACAACCATAGAGAGCGTACAGCGTAGATTCACCAGGATGCTGCCAGGGATTGGGAATCTATAGTTCTGAGGAGAGACTTGAGATACTGGGGCTATTTCCACTGAAGCAGAGTTAGCTAAGAGGAGATTTAATAGAGATTTTTAAAATTATGAAGAGTTTTGATAGAGTAAATAAGTAAAGACCGTTTCCTTTGGTTGGGGTGTTAGTGATGAGGGGTTATTAATTTAAAATGCTACTGAGAGTGAGGAGAGAGGTTAGGAAACATTTCTTTTCACGGAGGGTTATTGGAGCATGGAATGCTTTGCCACAGGGAGTGGCTGAGACAGAGAGCATTGCTTTTAGAGGAAAGTTGGATAAATATTTGAAGCAGGGAAAGAAACAAGGCGCGAGGGAGAGAGCAAGCAAGTGGATTTAGTTTTGGATTTCTCTAGCAATGGGCCGAATGGATTCCTTCTCTATTGTAAAATGCTATAGTTCTGTGGAAAAGTTTGAAGAGTTAGCTGAGACTTGAGGCTTCTTAACTCTTTCAGTACACTGTCGAGTGTTAAATATATTTAACCTTTTTATCAGTTCTGTCAATTAAACTTTTCACCATGTATACTGTGGGCAACATATCGTGTAAGCATTTAGCACCCAGTGTGAAATGTATTTGCCAAGAATGGTTTTCTTTTATTCTCTCTCTATGGCCCTGGCAGAAACCAGGGATGGGGGGCAGTTAAAAAGGAGCAGGGGACTAACCCACTCCTATCCTGCCCCGATCTGGCCGACTGTAATTTTAAATTACAGGATCAAGGACACCCACCCCAAGCTGACGGGACCTCTTCAGATATGGAGATCACATTCCAATGACGTCGTCGGGCCTCCATCTGCTATTTTAGCCTGAGGCCTGAGTGGGGGAGCAGTAGTGGTTTCCCCACCAGGCCAAACTTTCCAGGAACAGCAGCCAGGGCCAGAAGAGGTAAGTTTTTATTCACTTTTTTTCTGTTTCCTTGTGAGCGAACAAGGAACCCTTGGGCCTCCCCTGGGCCAGGCTTCCCCTCCCTGAGGCTTACCTGACTGCCAGGAACCATTCCTGCAGTTCATTGCTCGCCCTGGGCTCACCGACCCCGCCCCCAGTTAAAATCGAAGCCTCTACTTTTACTTTGTCTTGCTTAAACTTGAAGCTGCAACAAACTGTCTGAATCTCAACTCCATCTCACTGATTGATTTTCCATTTTTTCCTCCCTCGAATTGAGGTGGAAATCTCCAAGTGCGCTCAGACTGCACGACAAGTTCCATTTCAAATTCCTGTAAACCTCTGCCAATTCATTGCTTCCTTGCTTAGCAATGAACAATTACTTTGTCATTCTTCGCTCACTCTTTTCTACATGCCAAGGATGAGGTTGAAGTTGGTTGTTTGTGGTCAAGGAAATGTCTTCTCTCCTCCCTTCCTTGCCCCTCTCCTCCCCTCTCCCATCTTCTCTATCCAAAGGTACATGGCCTGATAGGGTAGATAGAGAGAAACTATTTCCTCTGGCGGGAGAGTCCAGAACAAGGGGGGCATTAAAATTAGAGCTAGGCCGTTCAGGGGTGATGTCAGGGAGCATTTCTTCATACAAAGGGTTGTGTAAATCTGGAACTCTCTCCTTAAAAAGCTGTGGATGCTGGGGGTCAATTAAAAATGCAAAGCTGAGATTGATCGATTTTTGTTAGGTAAGGGTATTAAGAGACATGGAGCAAAGGCGGGCCGACGGAGTTACGGTGCAGTTCAACCATGATCTAATTGAATGGCAGAACAGGCCAAAGGGGCTGAATGACCTCCCACTGTTCCTATATTCCCGTGAATCCCAGAAAGAAAGAAAAAAGTGCTGGTTAGATTTTGTCTACGACCATCTTTTTATAAAAAAATCTTATTTTGTAATGATTCATTGTTGAACTTCCTATACTTGTGCGACCTTACAGAAATACAATTTCCCATTTATTTTGTAGGCAACACCCGGTATGATCAGCAACCTCTCAGGCCTGAATGTCACCCTAAGTAAAGGGCCAATCCAAATTCAGATGGTTGGGAAAGGGATCGCCCGTATCACATCTGCAGGAAACTTGCAATCAGCGCTGGTTAGTGCATCGTCATTTGATGGACTCGTGTGGGACCTTCTTTATTACTTCTTACACTGTGTTTTATTTTTACCATTGGTGAGCTGCCTTCTTGAACCGCTGCAGTCCGTGTGGTGAAGGTTCTCCCACAGTGCTGTTAGGAAGGGAGTTCCGGGATTTTGACCCAGCGACGATGAAGGAACGGCGATATATTTCCAAGTCGGGATGGTGTGTGACTTGGAGGGGAACGTGCAGGTGGTGTTGTTCCCATGTGCCTGCTGCCCTTGTCCTTCTAGGTGGTAGAGGTCGCGGGTTTGGGAGGTGCTGTCGAGGAAGCCTTGGCGAGTTGCTGCCGTGCATCCTGTGGATGGTACACACTGCAGCCACGGTGCACGGCTGGTGGAGGCAGTGAATGTTTAAGGTGGTGGATGGGGTGCCAATCAAGCGGGCTGCTTTGTCCTGGATGATGTCGAGCTTCCTCAGTGTTGTTGGACTCATCCAGGCAAGTGGAGAGATTTCCATCACATTCCTGACTTGTGCCTTGTTGATGGTGGAAAGGCTTTGGGGAGTCAGAAGATGAGTCACTCGCCACAGAATACCCAGCCTCTGACCTGCTCTTGTAGCCACAGTATTTATGTGGCTGGTCCAGTTAAGTTTCTGGTCAATGGTGGCCCCCAGGATGTTGATGGTGAGGGATTCGGCGATGGTAATGACGTTGAATGTCAGGGGGAGGTGGTTAGACTCTCTCTTGTTGGAGATGGTCATTGCCTGGCACTTGTCTGGCGCGAATGTTACTTGCCACTTATCAGCCCAAGCCTGGATGTTGTCCAGGTCTTGCTGCATGCAGGCTCGGACTGCTTCATTATCTGAGGGGTTGCGGATGGAACTGAACACTGTGCAATCATCAGCGAACATCCCCATTTCTGACCTTGTGATGGAGGGAAGGTCATTGATGAAGCAGCTGAAGATGGTTGGGCTGAGGTCAATGCCCTGAGGAACTCCTGCAGTAATGTCCTGGGGCTGAGATGATTGGCCTCCAACAACCACTACCATCTTCCTTTGTGCTTGGTATGACTTCAGCCACTGGAGAGTTTTCCCCCTGATTCCCATTGACTTCAATTTTACTAGGTGCCACACTCGGTCAGATGCTGCCTTGATGTCAAGAGCAGTCACTTTCACCTCACCTCTGATATTCAGCAGTTTTGTCCATGTTTGGACCAACGCTGTAATGAGATCTGGAGCCGAGTGGTCCTGGCGGAACCCAAATTGCGCATCGGTGAGCAGGGTATTGGTGAGTAAGTGCCGCTTGATAGCACTGTCGATGGCACCTTCCATCACTTTGCTGATGATTGAGAGTAGACTGATGGGACAGTAATTGGCTGGATTGGATTTGTCCTGCTTTTTGTCAGGATGTACCTGGGCAATTTTCCACTCTGTCAAGTAGGTGCCAGTGTTGTAGCTGTACTGGAACAGCTTGGCTAGAGCCGCGGCTAGTTCTGGAGCACAAGTCTTCAGCACTATAGTGGGGTTGAATTCGGAGCCTTTGCTGTATCCAGTGCACTCGGCCATTGCTTGACATCACGTGGAGTGAATCGAATTGGCTGAAGACTGGCTTCTGTGATGGTGGGGATATCGGGAGGAGGCCGAGATGGATCATCCACTCGGTACTTCTGGCTGAAGATGGTTGCAAACGCTTCAGCCTTGCCTTTTGCACTCACGTGCTGGACTCCGCCATCATTGAGGACAGGGATGTTTACAGAGCCCCCTCCCCCCGTTAGTTGTTTAACTGTCCACCACCATTCACGCCTGGATGTGGCAGGACTGCAGAGCTTTGATCTGATCTGTTGGTTGTGGAATCGCTTAGCTCTGTCTTTAACATGTTGCTTCCGCTTTTTAGCATGCATGTAGTCCTGAGTTGTAGCTTCACCAGGTTGGCACCTCATTTTTAGGTACGCCTGGTGCTGCTCCTGGCATGCTCTTCTACACTCCTCATTGAACCAGGGTTGATCCCCTGGCTTGTTGGTAATGGTAGTTGGTAATAAAATATAATTTTATGCTGTTATATTTCGAAAAAATAAGCTCGGTTTATTTTTGTATCTTGCAGTTTGAAGGACCAGTTGGTAATTTGAAGCGGGCCGCAGCAACCACTCTCAACAGAGGAGACATGTAAGTCCATCAACGCCCTCTGAAACTGCTTCGCACTTTGTGCACCTTTTCTGGGCAATGTCAATTTTTTTCCTTGCTTTCTCCCATTACTGTTTGGTGGATGGCAAAAAAAAGCCTGATCTCTGAGCTTGTTAAATGTTCATGTGTCCTCCAACTCTGCATAGAAAGCCTTAAAATAATCCACCACCATCTCCTACACCCTTGCTTCTCGAAACACTGACTTGATTCAGATCGTGGTTTTGAGATGAACCAGTGGTGTCGCGTGCTGGTCCAGCAGAATGCGCTGCAAACTCAGGGAGTTGAGTTTAGGCCCGAATATCGAACGGTACTTGTTCCTCAAATGGTTGATCGTGGCTGAATGGTCAGGTCCAGTACCAAATGGAGCTTTGATGCCCAGCAAACAGACAGGACAGAAAATTCATCAGTGCTGCCACTTGAAGGGGAAAAATTTGCAGGGCTATGGGGAAAGAGCAGGGGGGTGGGATTAATTGGATAGCTCTTTCAAAGAGCCGGCACAGGCACGATGGGCTGAATGGCCTCCTTTTGAGCAGTGTTATTCTATATCAGCTTCCTCTACCCCGACTCCCCATCAAAAATCACCATTGGTTGAGGCAATGAGTTATGGAATGGGTACTGAACATGTACGGGCTAGATTTTCCGCTATTGCGAATGGGTGGTAAATCAAACTCTACAGAATCTAGGAAGTGGGACTATTCAGGGCAGAAAATAGTGTTCAACCGTTTTAAAGGTTCGAAAGAAACAAATAAAATTCTGCTTTTGAGTAAAACGAAGCTGAACTTTTTTGACGAAGTTCTCAGTGAAGTACAGTATTATGCACTTTGTTAAGATTTGCAGTTTGTAACAAGAATTGTTATTTGGTGAGTTAGCTGCGTTATTGAAAGGATTCCTCTATTTATAAAGGCAAAAAATATTCTGATCAGGAATCATCAGATCCTTTGAACCAAGGAAACCTTGATATACTGAGCATAATGTTAAAATGTCACTTTTTAATAAAAGGTTAAACCCAGTTAATTAGCCTTTCTAGTGTCTAAGCTTGTGGTGGTGGGGGGAGTGGGTGTAATTTTACCTGTGGGTGATGGTGTAAAACGAACAATATCTAATTGGCCGCCCATTGTGAACTCTGCCCCCATTTTCCTCTCGATTGAAGTGAATGGAAGGGGAAATGGGGGAGGGCTATAATGGCCCATCAATTCGATATCGCTCCTTCTACACCATCGCCCAAAGTTAACAAGGTGTGTATGAGTCCTATGTGCCACACACTGGTGAGGTGTGCTTTTGTGCCATGACTCCCCACAGGTTGAGTTTATGATTGAGGGGCACTAAGTGGAAGGAATTGAGGGAGGAAAACTGGAGAATAAATAAAGAAAAAACTCAGGATGTGAGCATCACTGGCATTTATGGCCCATCCCTAGTTGCCCTCAGAAGGTGGTGGTGGTGGGACGTCTTCTTGAAACGCTGGGTGACGGGCTGATACAACTGAGTGTCTTGCTTGGCCACTTCAGAGGGCAGTTAAGTGTCAACAACGTTGGTGTGGGACTGGAGTCAGGTACAGGGCTAGACCGGGTAAGGACGGCAGGTTCAGGTCGGCAGGTTTTCTTCTCTAAAGGAGTGGTCAAGCTGCCTTGCTCCTGTAGAGCTCCCGCTGACTGGATACAAATAAGCACATTAGAAACTTGGGAACAGGTTATCAGCGTTCTACCTTGGCTGGGGAATCATACAATTGGTGTGCTTGAGTGGGGAAAGAATTCACTTGAATGGACGATTTAGCACTTAATTAGGATTCCCACATGGAAATAAAATGGTTCCATCTGTCAGGTCAGAATCATTCGGCCAATTCCAGTCCTACTTGATTTGAAGACATTGGGATTGAATTGGTGCCTGTCCATGCTTCACGAAGAAGGAATTCATCATTCCCCCATGTTCACTTATTATGAACTGAACTGTTGGATATTGACTCTTCATCCAGAAATAGGTAAGATTCTGCTCAATTAAGTTTTTGAAAAGTAAAGAAAAGAAAGACTTGCATTTCCACAGCGCCTTTCACAACCTCAGGACATCCCAAAATGCTTTGCAACCAATGAAGTATTTTTGAAGTGTGGTCACTGTTATAATGTAGTTAACATGGCAGCCAAATTGCACACATCAAGATCCCACAAACAGCAATGTGATAATGACCAAATAATCTGTTTTCGTGATGTTGTTTGAGGGATAAATATTGGCCAGGACACCGGGGAGAACTCCCCTTGCCCTTCTTCGAAATAGTGCCATGGGATCTTTTACGTCCACCTGAGGGCAGTCGGAACCTCGGTTTAACATCTCATCCAAAAGTCGTCACCTCCGACAGATTAGCACAGTCTGTTTTTAGGTGTTGGTAGTAACTTTTTTTTAAATTGTGGCACAAACAGGTTACTTGAAAAGTTCTGCAAGGACCAGAGCTCTGTTATGCAACCCGATTGCAACACTCCTTTCAATTCCTTCGAGGACACTGTTTTCAGACTGTTGCCCTATCATGTATGCAAGGGGACACTGCCTTCTGTCACAGATTTTAACAAAGGTACTTTTACAACTGTCTCTTGCTGGAGGGGGTGGGAGGGTGGGGGCAGGGGGAGATGAACAAAGTGTGACCTTAGTTCCAGTGAACTGTTGGCCATTTTAGTTCGGTGGATCATTGGCCTTTATTATCTGATGTTGATGTGAACTTTAGTGAACCGTATTCACTGCTAATATTAAACAACTCAGTATCTGAATTATTAAACTAAAAATAATGTATTTTAAAAAAAACATTGCATTGCTGCTCAACTTTTTTTTAAAGGAAAGAAGTTTTAGTGGGGGAAACGTGGATATAAGGTGCTGCAGTGTACCAGCCATTTGATATTTGCATTGTTGATGCGAGGTTGGTTAATCAGGGTCCAAAATACAGGTCCCATTATAGCATTCTCTAACATAATCTACATCATTTGTGTCTCTTCAATTAACGGAGGAACTCTATGCGTATCCTCCGAAGCACTGAAGCTCTGCATGTTGAACAGCTTTAACTGGGGTTTCCCCAAGACTATCTGCAGGGAGTTATCCACCCATGTTGTGCAGGCGTTGCATTTAGAACACTCTGGTGGTGAAATTGGTCTTGAGCAAAAGGCCGAAACGGGCGATAGCGAATCAGCAATTTACACCGTGCTCAATTTTCTTCTCCATTGGAAAACGGCCTGTTTTGCACTTTCCCCCAAAACTAATCTTACCCCCCGACCCCCCTCCCAACCGCTGTGCTTATAACACTCAGAATTCCTGGAGTTTTCTGTCAAATGAATTCGACTCTATAAATCATGATAATCTACCACTTACAAACATGCAGTTGGGAGGGGTGTGTGTGACTCAGTTTGCAGGAGGATAGATACCACTAACCTGTCATTACCTGCCTTCATTACAAATTCAGTCATCAAGGCAGCATTGCTCAATCAAGACTGTGGGCTTCTATACAAATCATCAAGTTGGGTCCTTCCTTTCAAGCTGAATTAACCAATTCAACAGTTAACCAATTCAATTTCCCAAACACAAGCTAGTTTCAGTAATCTATTGATAACCAACACAGCCCTTTTGACTGTTACTAGAATTTTGATGCGACAATGTACTAATTTGAATCAAAATTCCCATTTTGCTGCATTCATAGAACAACGGTAATTTTTTTCATTACTTTCCAACGAGTTGGCGAAAAAATTTGGCCTCATGAATGCTACTGTATTCAGTTGTCCATTATCTGCAAATGTGTTCATGAACTACCATAAAATGGGAATTGCTAGACGAAAAAAGACCGAGGTCCATCTAGTTCATCTTTTTTTATTATTCATTCATGGGATGTGGGTGTCGCTGGCAAGCCCAGCATTTATTGCCCATCCCTAATTGCCCTTGAGAAGGTGGTGGTGAGCCGCCTTCTATAGTATGTGTGGTGAAGGTTCTCCCACAGTGCTGTTAGGTTGGGAGTTCCAGGATTTTTAGCCAGCGACGATGAAGGAATCTACCTTCTTGATCGTCGCATGATAGAATAATGGAGATGTTGACTAATCAGAGCAATCAATCTCTATCAATGAGTCTACAACAGATCCAGACATGAAGCGAGGAAAACACCAATGGTGGAGAGGTTTGGGAACCACAGGTCTAAAGTCACCTGTTTCTCCCAAGCATATTACACTTAGCACACGTCATGTCTCAAATTACTCAGATACTGGATCCCAAAATACTGAAAGAAATCCATCTAATTTATAATACTTTACCATAAGCTGTAAAGAGAACAGCACATTCGAGTTCATGCTGAATACCATCTGATTTTAGAATAATTCTCAATTGGCTGACACTGAGACTCCAGTGCGCTGATGGAATGCAGGTTTGTATCAAGATTCCCCATGTGAAGAGTTGTACATCTTAGCTGTGCTGTTGGATGAGGTACCAAGAAGAGGCCAGATGCTTCCACGCAAGGGAGGAAATGCCAGAAGGCAAGATACCCCAACCTAAGATTTTGCATCTCCCAGCCACCTGTTATAGATTGGCATGAAAGGAGACTGGAGAGCAGATTTTCCATTCATTCCGTTGGCCAGGGAGCATGCAGGCCATGGAAAAAGGCAGGGGGCAATATAAACTGGTACATCTTTTCAACAGCTAAAATGTACCAGCGAGGACTCCAGAGAATTACATAGACTTTTACACCATTCGGACCAACTGGCATATGTCGGTGTTTATGCTCCACTCGAGCCTCCTCTCACCCAAGTTCATCTCACCCTATCAGCATTTCCTTCTATTCCTTTCCCCCTCATGCTTATCTAGCTTCCCCTTAAATGCATCTATACTATTCGCCTCAACCACTCCATGTGGTAGCGAGTTCCACATTCCAACCACTCTCTGGGTAAAGGAGTTTCTCCTGAATTCATTATTGGATTTATTAGTGACTGCCTTATATTTATAGCCCCTAGTTTTGGACTCCCCCACAAGCATTGTACTATTCTTTCTGCCTTTTAAGAACATTACTCATGACAGAAGCGAGCTTACTTGAGATTAAAAGGAAAGAATAAACACATGGATGCTGTAAATCTGAAAAGTTTGGCATGGATGAAATCCATTTTGTATTGCCATGTAACTGAATGCAAGTATAATTGAATGAATAGACTTTAATTGGTCTGAAATTCAAAGTTCATTGCTGCCTCACAAGATGTAGGCTTTAGGGCTGTCTTCATCTTTGTAGTTTTCTCACAGTACATCTGATTCTTTCTCTCCCAGTGGATGAAGAGTTTGAGGTAGTATCAACACAGCTCCTCAAACGAACGCAGGCCATGCTGAACAAATATCGGCTGTTGCTCTTCGAAGAATCCAGGGTACGGCGTTCACGTTGTTTTAAGTGAAATCTTGAAATCCCGCAATAGATTATAATGGGCAAGTGTTCTCCTCAAAGGGATACAGACCACCAGGGTAACGAATCATGTCGGGCTGATGACTCTACAGGTGTTGGATGATCTCCCAGTACTTTGACCAAGTGACCCTTCTTCATATGTAAACCAAGACAGTGAGTGTCGCTGAGTGATTTAACCACAGGGGGAGGGGGAAGAGAGAGCACAAGGAAATATTATAGACTAGCTCGATCCTGTCCTCACACAATACCAACACTCTCCAGCAGAGATCAGTGGATACCGAACAGAAGTAAGAACCTAGAATCATAGAATTACAGCACAGAAGGAGGCCATTCGCTCCGTCGAGCCCGTGCTGGCTCTTTGTAAGAATAATCCAGTTAGTCCCATTCCCTCACTCTTTCCTCATAGCCCTACAAATTTTCTCCCTTCAAATATTTATCCAATTCCTTTTTGAAAGCCATGATTGAATCTGCTTCCACCGCGCTTTCTAGCAACGCATTCCAGGTCATAACTACTCGCTTGTAGAAATGTTTTTCCTCATGTGGCCTTCGGTTCTTTTGCCAATCACCTTAAATCTGTGTCCTCTGATTCTCGACCCTTCCACCAATGGGAACAGTTTCTCTTCATTTACTGTGTCTGAACCCTCCGTGATTTTGAACACTTCTATCAAATCTCCTCTCAACCGTCTCTGCTCCAAGGAGAACAATCCCAACTTCTCCAGTCTATTCACATAACTGAAGTCTCTCATCCCTGGAATCATTCTAGTAAATCTCTTCTGCACCCTCTCTAAGGCCTTCACATCTTTCCTAAAGTGTGGTGCCCAGAATTGGACACAATACTCCAGTTGTGGCCAAACGAGTGTTTTATAAATGTTCAATATATCTTCCTTGCTTTTGTACTCTCTGCCTCTATTTATAAAGCCCAGGATCCCATATGCTGTTTTAACCACTTTCTCAACCTTTCCTGCCACCTTCAAAGATTTGTGCACATATACACCCGGGTCTCTCTGTTCCTGCACCCCATTTAGAATTGTGCCCTTTAGTTTATATTGCCTCTCCTCATTCTTCCTACCAAAATGTATCACTTCGCACTTCTCTGTGTTAAATTTCATCTGCCGTGTGTCTGCCCATTCCACCAGCCTTGTCTGTGTCCTCTTGAAATCTATCACTATCCTCCTCATTGTTTACTACACTTCCAAGTTTTGTGTCATCTGCTAATTTTGAAATTGTGCCCTGTACACCCAAGTCCAAGTCATTAATAAAGATCAAAAAAGTAGTGGTCCCAGCACTGACCCCTGGGGAACACCACTGTACACCTCCCTCCAGTCCGAAAAACAACTGGTCACCACTATTCTCTGTTCCTGTCACTTAACCAATTTCGTATCCATAGTGCCACTGCCCCTTTTATCCCATGGGCTTCAGTCTTGCTGACAAGCCTATTATGTGGCATTTTATCGAAGTGCATGAAAGTCCATCAACCGCATTGCCCTTATCAACCCTCTCCGTTGCTCATCAAAGAACTCAATCAAGTTAGTTAAACACATTATGCCGTTAACAAATCCATGCTGGCTTTCCTTTATTAATCCACACTTGTCCAAATGACTTAATTTTATCCTCGATTATCAGCTGTTTCTTCTCCCCCTCCCTAGCCTGGGAGCACTGAGTCTATTTGTAGTGCTTTACCTCCTGAGATGAGCTAAGCTAGCAGAGACCAGCAATCTTCTTTGTGTATATGACTCAATTCCACATCAGTCAATGCATTTAACTAACTGAGCCACCAGGAGTATATGATGGATAGTTCATTGAGTGTTTATCAATCCAAAAAGTAATCAAAAAGGCTAATGGAATGTTGGCCTTTATCTCAAGGGGGCTGGATTACAAAGGGGAGGAATTGATGTTTCAGTTGTACAGAGCCTTGGTCAGATCCAATCTGGAGTACCGTATTCAGTTTTGAATACCGCACCTCAAGAAGGCTATATTGGCCTTGGGCGTACAGCATAGATTCGCTCGAATGATACCAGGGCTTCAAGGGTTAAATTATGAGGACGGGTTGCATGAAGTTGGCTTGTATTCCCTTGAGTTTAGAAGGTCGAGAGGTGATCTAATTGAGGTATTTAAAATGATAAAAGGATTTAATAGGGTAGACAGAGAGGAACAATTTCCTCTGGTGGGGGAGTCCAAAACAAGGAGGCATAACCTTAAAATTAGAGCTAGGCCGTTCAGGAGTGAAATTAGGAGGCACTTTTTCACACAAAGGGTAGTGGAAATCTAGAACTCTCTTCCCCCAAAAGGCTGTGCATGATGGGGGTCAATTGGAATTTTCAAGACTGATAACGATAGATTTTTTTTCGGTAAGGGTATCAAGGGATATGGAATAAAGGCGGGAAAATGGAGTTGAGGTACAGACCTAATCGTCATAATCAAATTGAATAATGGAACAGGCTCGAGGGGCTGAATGGCCTCCTCCTGTTCCCATGTTTCTAAGTCCTGGTACTTACTGCTTTGTTTTTCTGTATGTTGTTCAGAGGACAAAACCCTCAGCTGAGATGGTGATGATCGATCGGATGTTCATTCAAGAAGAAAAGGTGGCTTTCCTGGAAGCTAAGCAACTGGCCAGGGACAGTCCTGGTGAGATGGCTCTTCAAATGTACAAATGGTAGCAAACATAGAACAGGGGGGGAGTTAAGGTTCACGTGCAATTTAAAGCTTGCAAGAGTCTGTCAGTGGGACAGGTTAAATTGTAGTTTGCAGTCAGAGCTTTTTAAATTTCTGCAGCACCTTTGGGCTTGTTGTGTTTGGTGCCAATCCCGACCTAATTCTGTGGCAAGAGAATGTAGATTTGGCGGGAGGTGTGTCTGGTGTCTGTAACACGCCACTGAAGTGTTCTATGGATATTAATATCTTAGGAAAAACGTTGCAGTTATTTTTAGATTTAAAAAAATGAAGGAAGACTTGCATTTATATAATGTCTGTCATGACCTCAGGACGTCCCAAAGCACTTTTCAGCCAATGAAGTACTTTTGAAGTGTAGTCACTGTTGTAATGTAGGAAACGCAGCAGCCAATTTGCGCACAGCAAGATCCCACACACAGCAATGAAATAAATGACTAGATAATCTGAATTTCGTGATGTTGGCTGAGGACATGGGTACCAGCACTGGGGAAAGAGGGAGCTGTTCCGTTGGGACAGGCTTCACCTGAACCGTGCTGGGACCAGTGTTCTGGCAAACCAAATAACTAGGGCTGTAGAGAAGGCTTTAAACTAAATAGAGGGGTGGAGGACTCAGGTGGGGCGAAGTTTAGATTGATAAAGAGACAAGACAAGGAAGTGATGGGGGTAATGATAGAGTGTGTCAGGAAGGGACAGGGCGTACAAACATAAGAGTGCACTAGCAAATGGGGTCAGGGTAGGAAAGAATGGTAAAAAGACAAAATTAAAGGTTCTTTATCTGAATGGGCGCAGCATTCGTTATAAGGTAGATGAATTGACGGCACAAATAGAAACAAATGGGTATGATCTCGTGGCCATTACAGAGACGTGGTTGCAAGGTGACCAAGGTTGGGAGCTAAATATTCAGGGTTATTTAACATTTTGTAAGGATAGGAAAAAAGTTAAAGTTGATGGGGTAGCTCTGTTAATAAAGGATGATAATTGGTATATTAGTGAGAAATGATCTTGGCTCAGGAGATCAAGATGTCGGATTAATTTGGGTGGAGGTAAGAAATAGCAAGGGAAAGAAATCACTGGTGGGAGTAGTGTATAGGTCCCCCTAACAGTAGCTACACTGTAGGGCAAAATATTAATCAGGAAATAAGGGGGGCTTGTAAAAAAGGTAATGCAATAATCATGGGCGATTTTAACTTTCACATAGATTGGACAAATCGAATTGGCAAAAGGAACCCCGAGGAGGAGTTCGTAGAGTGTATTAGGGACTGTTTTCTTCGACCAATACGTCAGGGAACAGGCCATTTTGGATCTGGTAATGGGTAACGAAACAGGATTAATTAATGATCTCATAGTAAAGGATCCCTTGGGAAACAGTGATCATAACATGATCGCATTTCACATCCAGTTTGAGAGCGAGGATCATGGGTCTGAAACTACTGTATTAAACTTAAATAAGGGGAATTACAAAGGAATAAGGGTGGAATTGGCTAAAGTGGACTGGGTAAACAGATTATATGGTATGATGGTGGATAAGCAGTGGCAAACATTTAAAAAGATATTTTATGACTCGCAATAAAAATATATCCCTGTGAGGAGGAAAGACTCCACAAAAAGGGTGAACCAACCATGGCTAACTAAGGAAGTAAAGGATGATATCAGGTTAAAAGAAAAAGCATACAACATGGCAAAGATAAGCCCGAAGATTGGGAAAACTTTAAAAACCAGCAAAGGATGACTAAAAGAATAATAAAGAGGGAGAAAATAAATGATGAGAGTAAACTAGCAAGAAATGTAAAAACTGACAGTAAAAGCTTCTACAAGTATATAAAAAGGAAGAGGGTAGCTAAAGTAAACATTGGTCCCTTAGAGGATGAAACTGGGGAAATAATAATGGAAAACAAGGAAATAGCAGAGGAATTGAACAAATATTTTGTATCTGTCTTCACAGTGGAAGACACTAATATACCAATAATAGTAGAAAATCAAGGGGCAAAGGGGATGGAGGAACTAAAAACAATCACTATCACTAGAGGAAAAGTATTAGGTAAACTAATGGGTCTAAAGGCTGACAAGTTCCCTGGACCTGTTGGCTTGCATCCGAGGGTCTTAAAGGAAGTGGCTACAGAGATAGTGGATGCATTGGTTGTAATCTTCCAGAATTCACTAGATTCTGGAAAGGACACAGCGGATTGGAAAACCGCAAATGTAACACCCCTATTCAAGAAGGGAATGAGACAGAAAGCAGGTAAGAATAGACCAGTTAGCCTAACATCTGTCATCGGGAAAATGCTAGAATCCATTATTAAGGAAGTAGTAGCAGGACATTTGGAGACTCCTAATACAATCAAGGAGAGTCAACATGAAGGGGAAATCATGTCTGACAAATTTATGAGAGTTCTTTGAGGAAGTAATGGGCAGGGTGGATAAAGGGGAACCAATGGATGCAGTATATTTGGATTTCCAAAAGACACTTGATAAGGTGCCACATAAAAGATTACTGCACAAGATAAGAGCTCATGGTGTTGGGGGTAATATACTGGCATGGATAGAGGATTGACTAACTAACAGAAAACAAAGAGTCGGGATAAAAGGGTCATTTTCAAAATGGCAATCTGTAACTAGTGGGATGTCGCAGGGGTCAGTGCTGGAGCCTCAACTATTTACAATATATATCAATGACTTGGATAAAGGAACAGAGTGTCTTGTGGCCAAATTTGCTGATGATACAAAGATAGGTGGAAAAGCAAGTTGTGATGAGGACACAAAGTGTCTGCAAAGGGATATTGACAGGTTAAGCGAATGGGCAAAAATTTGGCAGATGCAATATAATGTGGGAAAATGTGAAGTCATCCACTTTGGGAGGAAAAATAAAAAAGCAAAATATTATTTGAATGGAGAAATACTACAAAATGCTGCAGTACAGAGGGATCTGGGTGTCCTTGTGCATCAAACACAAAAAGTCAACATACAGGTGCAGCAGGTAATCCGGAAGGCAAATGGAATATTGGTCTTTATTTCTAGGGGGATGGAGTATAAAAGCAGGGAAGTCATGCTACAACTGTACAGGGTGCTGGTGAGACCACACCTGGAGTACTGCGTACAGTTCTGGTGCCCCTATTTAAGGAAGGACATACTTGCATTGGAGGCAGTTCAGAGAAGGTTCACTAGGTTGATTCCGGGTATGGAAGGGTTGTCTTATGAGGAAAGATTGAACAGGTTGGGTCTATACTCATTGGAGTTTGGAAGAATGAGAGGAGATTTTTTGAAACATACACGATTCTGAGGGGACTCGATAGGGTAGATGCTGAGAGGATGTTACCCCTCATGGGGGAATCTAAAACTAGGGGGCATAGTCTCAGAATAAGGGGTCCCCCGTTTAAGATGGAAATGAGGAGGAATTTCTTCCCCCAGAGGGTTGTGAATCTTTGGAATTCTTTACCCCAAAAAGCTGTGGAGGCTGAGTCATTGAATACATTCAAGGCAGAGTTAGACAAATTTTTGATCAGCAAGGGAGTCAAAGGATATAGGGAAAAGGCGGGAAAATGGAGTTGAGGTAAAAATCAGATCAGCCGTGATCTCATTAAATGGCGGAGCAGGCTCGAGGGGCCGAATGGCCTACTCCTGCTCCTATCTCTTATGGTCTTATGGGTGAACTCCCCTGCTCTTCTTTGAAATTGTGCCATGGGATCTTTTACATCCACCTGAGAGGGCAGACAGGACCTCGGTTGAACGTCTCATTCGAAAGACGGCACCTCCGACAGTGCAGCACTCCCTCAGTACCATACTGGAGTGTCAGCCTAGGTTATGTGCTCAAGTCTGTGGAGTGGGACTTGAACCCACGACTGTCTGACTCGAGAGGTGAGGGTGAATTGCTAACTGAGGACTTTCAAGTGGGAATTTGGTGCGGAGGGGGAAGGAGGTGTTAAGTGATTTAAGCCACTATAAACTAATCAATCAACTTTTAAAACTTAAATAAAAAAAATACATAACATTTTTTTTAAAAAGACTAAGTAATTACGAATTATTTTGAAATCAAGCTAAATCCATGTACTAAATATAATATAGATCTCAAGTGATTCTATTTGCCCTAGAAATAAATGACTGATAAATAAATAAAAACTAGAAATGGCAGTACAGGCTGTGTGTCGGGACTGTAATATGTGGGAGCTTGTGGACAGCAAGACTCCGGGATTGCCACATCTGCAGTAAATGCCTCTGGCTTGAGGCATTCCGGCTCAGAGTCTTTGAGTTGGAGAGCGAGTTAAAGACGCTCCAACATATAAGGGAGAGCAAAGTAGAGAAGGAGGTCCCGCAGACACTGGTCCTATCCAACAGGTACGAGGTACTTGATACCTGTGAGGACAACGATGAAGGCTGCAGGGAGGATGCCCAGATTGCTAACCATGGCACCGTGGAACATGAGGCAGTCCAAGGCGGGGCGGTGGGGTGGGAGGGGGGGAGGATCAGAATAGAAAGGTTGTAGTCATAGGGGATTATTTAATCAGGAAGATAGATAGTGTCCTCTGCAGTCCAGGAGGGTGTATTGCCTACCAGGTGCAAGGGTAAAGGACATCTCGGAGCAACTGGAGGGGAACTGGAAAGGGAGGGGGAGGATCCAGTTGTCGTGCTCGATGTCGGTACCAATGATGTAAGGAAGAACAAGGAGGAGGTCCTGCTAAGGGAAGATCAGAAACTAGGAACTAAATTAAAAAGCAGGACCTCACGGATGGTAATCTCAGGTTTACTACCCGAGGCACATACTAATTGCCATAGGGATAGGCAGATCAGGAAGGTGAATGTGTAGCTGAAAGACTGGTGTGGGAAGGAGGGGTTCCATTTCATGGGACACCGGCACCAGGACTGGGACAGGAAGGAGCTGTATCACTGGGACGGGCTCTATCTGAACCGGAATGGGACCAGAGTCCAATTGGTGAGGATAAATAGAGCGGTGCATGAGGCTTTAAACTCGCAAGATGGGGGAGGGGTGCACGGGGATCTGATAGCAATAAAGATTAAAGCAACAGGAGATGAGTGCAAAGGTCAGGCCTCGGTAAGGAATAAAGATAACAAATGGTCAAGGACGAATAGAGTTAAAAAACACAAGCATAAAAGGACAGTTAAAAATAAAGTAACAGGAACAACTACTAAAGATGAATCAAACTGCCTGAACAGCAAAGTACACAGAGTCCAAAATAAAACAGGGGAACTGGAGGCAATAATCTGTAGCAAGGAACCAGATGTAGTCGGAATAACTGAAACATGGCTACATAAAGAACAGGACTGGCAACTAAATATTGCAGGTTATAACATAATCAGAAAGGATAGGGAGGGAAGAAGGGGAGGTGGAGTATCTGTATTAATTAGAGATAACATAGTGGCAGTGGAAAAAAGGGACATAACTAACAGAAGGATAGAAACAGAATCCACATGGATTGAAATGAAAGATAAGGGATCGATCACTCTAATCGGGGTATAGTACAGACCTAATAGTGGAAAGGAGACGGAGGAAGAAATATGTAGGCAAATATGTGAAATGAGTAAAGGACATAGAATAATAATCATGGGAGATTTTAACTCTGGCAAGAAGAGGTAGGTGAAGGGGGACAGGGAATGGAGTTTTTACAATGTGTGCAGGACTCTTTTCTTACCCAGTATGTAAAAAGCCCAACAAGAGAGGAAGCACTGCTGGAAATGGACCAGAGCAGACAAGAGAAGTAACCGCCAGGGAAGATCTAGGCAATAGCGATCACAACATTATAAGGTTTAAGATAAAGATTGGAGAAGGACATAAGTAAGACAAAGACCAAAAGAACAAATTGGAAATAAAAAAGCTGATTTTCAGGGGATGAGAATGGAACTCGGGAAAATAAACTGGAAAACTTTACTGATAAACAAAGAAATAGAACAGCAGGGGAAACATTTAAAACGCTGATCAATAGAGTCCAGGAGAAATATATCCCACTAAACAGCAAGAACAAACTAGCCAATAATGATACATCATCGATGAATAAAGAAATAAGGGCAAAGTTGAAACTAAAAAGACACTAAGCACATAGACAATAAAGGAGAGGATGATAAAAGGAAATACGAAAAGGTTAGAAAAGAAGTTTTAAAACAAATAATTAGGAAGGCAAAGAGAAACTATGAAATTAAATTATCAAGAAATATAAAAAGAAATAGTGACGTATTCTGCAGACACGTAAATAACAAAAGAAGAATCAGGATAGGGATTGGGCCACACACGATAAGCCCACAGGTAATGACAGCAAAATGGCAGAAATATTGAATAGTTACTTTGCCTCAGTATTTATCAGGGAGACTAACAAGGTGGACATGACATTAGAAGAGATCGAAAAAGATATCAAGACACTTAAGATGGAAAGGGGGAGAAAATTGATAAACTAATCAAACTTAGAGAGGATAAAACCCCTGGTCCGTTTGGATTGTATCCACACGTATTAAAAGGAGTTAGGGTAGAGATAGCAGAGGCACTATTACATATATATAAAAATTCATTAGAAAAGGGAATAGTGCCAGAGGACTGGCGGACAGCTAATGTTATCCCTGTATTTAAAAAGGGAGATCGAACCAGTCCAGGGAACTATAGACCAGTTAGGCTAACACCAGTGGTAGGAAAGATAATGGAATCCTTACTGTAAGATGTCATAGAAAAACATCTAGAGAATGAAAATATAATAAAGAATAGTCAACACGGATTTCAAAAGGGAAGGTCATGCTTGACAACCTTATTGAATTCTTTGAAGAAGTAACAGAAAGGGTCGACATGGGTAATGCATTAGATGTAATATATTTGGATTTTCAAAAGGCCTTCGATAAGGTACCGCATGGACTAATGACTAAGGTCAGAGCATGTGGAGTCAGGGGACAAGTAGTGGAATGGATAGCAAGCTGCTGCAAACCAGAAAACAGAGACTTTGTCGAGGTAGGATGTGTTACTGAGGAGCGATAATCTGGACATGTTACCGGGATATTAACCAGTCCTGGGTTCAGGGTAGCTACTCAGACTGGCAAAAGGTGGGAAGTGATGTTCCACAGGGATCGGTGCTGGGCCCACTGTTGTTCACAATTTACATAAACGATTTGGATTTGGGAATCGCAAGTACAATTTCAAAATTTGCAGACGACACCAAATTGGGCGGTATAGTTCATACCGAGGACGACTGCAACAAAATACAGGAAGACTTTAATAAACTTGCAGAATGGATGTGTAATGGGCAAATGAATTTGAATATAGGTAAGTGTGAGGTATTTCATTTTGGTAGGCAGAATAAGGGGGCCATATACTGCTTGGAAAGTAAGAGTCTAAATGGGGCAGGGGAGCAAAGGGATCTGTGGATACAGATACACAAATCACTAAAAGTAGCGACGCAGGTTAATAAGGCCATAAAAAAAGCAAACCAAGCACTGGGGTTCAGTTCTAGATGGATAGAATTGAAAAGCAAGAGAGGTTACATTAAACTTGTATGAAATCTTGATTAGACCACATATGCTGTACTGTGCACACTTCTGGTCTCCATATGATAAAAAAGATATAGAGGCACTGGAGAAGGTGCAAAAAAGATTTACTAGGATGATACCAGAACTGAGAGGTTATACCTATCAGGAAAGATTGAACAGGCTGGGGCACTTTTCTCTAGAAAAGAGAAGGCTGAGATATGACCTGATAGAGGTCTTTAAGATTCTGAAAGGGTTTGATAAGGTAGACGTGGAGAAGATGTTTCCAATTGCGGGGAGACTGGAACTAGGAGCCATAAATATAAGATAGTCACTAATAAATCCAATAGGGAATTCAGAAGAAGCTTCCTTACCCAAAGAGTGGTGAGAATATGAAACTCCCTACCACGAGGAGTAGTTGAGGCAAATACCATGGACGCATTTAAGGGGAAGCTAGATAAACATAAGAGGGAGAAAGGAACAGAAGGATATGCTGATAGGGTGAGATGAAGAAGAGAGGGAGGAAGCTCATTTGGGGCCCATTTCTGTGCTGTACATTCTATGTAATTCTATGCTACCAACTGAGCCACGGCTAGCACATACATCCCAAATGATTTTCTTTTCCATTGAAATCAAATGGAAAAGAAAATGTAGCGGGCTGTAAAACGGGCGCCAGTTCACGATCATCGATTTTGCGCTGCTGCCCAAGACCGATCTCACCCCCTGTGGAGAGACATTCAAACACTGGGAGAGCCACGAGGTTACTCCCTGGAGTTAGAGGTCTGAGTGACGGGGAAACACTGGAGAAACTTGGGCTTTTCAACTGTGGACGAGAGTGATGGAGAGCTGAACTTATTGAGGGGTGTAAGGTTGCAAACGGAAGTGAAAGAAGATAAAATGACTTCACACTACATTGGGAGAGTAGGACAAGGGTTTAAACTAGCAAAAGGCAGATTTAGGATGGATATCAGGACTGTCATTACACAAGAATTAGATCAGTTCATGGTTTGGACTTTCTGTGGAGCAGTGGAAGTAGAAACCCTGAATTACTTAAACAGCCGGGTGCTGCAATGAGGGACTGTCGGGTCTTTCTGGGTGAATGAAGTAAGATGAGCCACAAATGGCCTTCCTTGTCAATTAGAACCATAGAACCTTACTCTTACCAGCTCCTTCCCCATCGCCCTGTAATTTTTCCCCTTCAAGTATTTATCCAATTCCCCCTTGAAAGCTATTATTGAATCTGCTTCCACCGCCCTTTCAGGCAGCGCATTCCAGATCATCACAACTCGCTGCGTAAAAAGAAATTCTCCTCATCGCCCCTCTGGATCTTTCACCAACTATCTTAAATCTGTGTCCTCTGGTTCCTGACCCTCCTGTCACTGGAAACAGTTTCTCCCCATGTACTTTATCAAAACCCCTCAGAATTTTGAACACCTCTGCTAAACCTCCCCTTAACCTTCTCTGCTCTAAGGAGAACAATCCCAGCTTCTCCAGTCTCTCCACATTACTGAAGTCCCTCATCCCTGGCACCATTCCAGTAAATCTCCTCGTTATCTTGTTGATTGCTAAAGAGTGACCCCTGCTGGAAGGGCCTATGAGTGCACCTCAAATGAGGACAGGACCAGGATCAGCCGCGATGCACCTTGCAGTCAAATAGTCCATCAGCACTCACTGTTAAGATTCATGCTTGGGTAATACAAGGACCCCCTGGGTGAGGTACAGGGTCAGTACCTGCTGCCTGGGAAACGGTTCCCCAGCAAGCAGTCAATGTTTTCATGGAAGGAGAGGAGGGGGAAATATTTGGTGCAAGAAAAGAATTTAAAAATAAAATCATCAACTCAGAAATTGTCACTTGAAGGATAACTATTCAGTCTCCTCATCCATGCCTTTGTTACCTGTGGACTCAACTATTCCAACACTCTCCTGACCGGCCTCCCACCTTCCACCCTCTGTAAACTTGAGCTCATCCAAAACTCTACTGCCCGTATCCTAACTCGCACCAAGCCCCGTTCACTCATCACCCCTGTGCTCGCTGACCTACATTGGCTCCCAGTCCTGGAACGCCTCGATTTTAAAATTCTCATCCTTGTTTTCAAATCCCTCCATGGCCTCATGCCCTTTCTATCTCTGTAACCTCCTCCAGCCCTACAACCTTCTGAGATCTCCGCGCTCCTCCAATTCTTGTCTCTTGCCCATCCCCGATTTTAATCGCTCCACCACTGGTGGCCGCGCCTTCAGCTGCCTAAGCCCTAATCTCTGGAATTCCCTCCCTAAACCTCTCCGTCTCTCTACCTCTCTCTCCTCCTTTAAGACACTCCTTAAAACCTACCTCTTTGACCAAACTTTTGGTCACCAGACCTAATATCTCCTTATGTGGCTTGATGTAACATTTCTTTTTGATAATCGCTCCTGTGAAGCGCCTTGTGATGTTTTACTACGTTAAAGGTGCTATATCAGTGCAAGTTGTTGTTTTGTTTCAAGGGCACTGGCTTTGAACGTACTGTGGCTTTCGAGTTCTGAATGTTTGTTTTGTTTGTTTTTAGATGCGTATATCTCATCAGTTTTCCAACGTAGAATCACCAGCACTCCGCCAACTGCTTCTTGCCCCCTTGTAACTCCCAGTGAGCTTGTTCAAAGTTCAACACAGATCACCGCCACCAAGCTGGTTATCAAACAGGCCAGGAGCTCGCCTTCCGTCACCCGGGCAACAACCTCCCCGACGGGAGACGTGGAGATGGAGGCACTCCCAAGTCGGCCCAAGGCCCTGAAGACTTATGTTGCCAGTCGCAGAGGCGGACTCAAGCTGAAGATAAAGCAGGAGGCGGGTTACAGCAAGGTTGTCCACAACACAGCCTTAGATCAGCTCTCTCCTCCGGCAGTCCCGCAGAGCTCAGGAACCAGAGGCCCCGGCACCCTCGCTGCCACCCCCCTTAGCCAAAGCAACGGAAATCTGAACCGCACGGTCCCTTCTCCAGCTGAGAAACGGCAGCTGGAACATTTGGACCCCAGGGACGCGTCGGAACGAAGGGACTATCTTAACAATCTTGCAAAATGTGAGAGGAATAATCCTACAAGTTTGGTACCCACCCAAAGTAAAATATCCTTCCCACAGAACAGTTCTGAGTTTAAAAGATCGATTGAACATGAAGACGATCAAAAAGCTGTCACTGGCTCAGACAGAGTGGACGACGGGGCTCAACCCTTGAATTCTAGCGACAGGACTGCAGGCAATGGCTTCCAGAACTCGATGCAGGACAAAACTGGGGGCCCGCTGGGAGGGAAGAGCGACGTCAGCACAAGCAACCTGATGAAGGAGCTTGCGGAGGTGGAAGATGCGCTCACGCAGGGCCTGATGAAGGTCGGCCCAGTGGATGATCTGCACTGGGAGCTGCCCCTCCCGCAGCCCAAACGTCGCAAGTCTGACTCCGTGGACAATGCCAGTTTCTCCAGCGACAGCCCCCAGGACAGCACGCTCAACGAACACCTGCAGAGTGCCATCAACAGCATTCTGGACCTACAAAGACTCCAGAGCTCGTCAGAGGAGCAGCCCACGACCGAGCCTCTCGAGTCCGCAGAGCTGGACATCCCTCAGTTCTCCCCTATGGCTTCTTCGGGGGACTTCATGGAACCAGAACATGACGGTGGCCTTGTTGGAGCAGGGACCTCCACTTTGGAAGAAGCAGTAAACAGTATTTTAGGGGACTAGGGAAGCATTGAAAGATCGGAAGAACAAGCTGGATATGAGGCTTAATTTCAAAGAAAAAATAGCACGTGTTTTGTGACTGAGTGCAGAAAGTTACAGATGCAAGTGCTGTACAGTTACTTGGACAGTGCCTACACAGGCTACTGTACAATACCAGTTGTGTAGAAAGAGGTCATAAAGTCGAGCAATTTATACATAAAGCGGCTGACATCTGCACAACTAGTGTCGTATAGTAGCGTTATTTATTAACACTCTGAAGGTTTGCAGACATATCAGATGATTTCACTTCTCGATAATCCTCCATTAAGTGTTACGCCAAGGGAAAATGGCTGGGTTATGTGGGGAACCTTTTCTTTATGAAGTCGCAGGCTGACTTGTCACTATTGTAAGTCAATATTGAGCCCCGGTCATTGTAGCCCGAGTATTTTTCACTGCCTTTAGCGTGTTCCCACATGACCTCGACCTCCGATCATATATTGGTTGGCCCTGACATCCATGATTTTTACAGTTGTACTTATCATTTTATTTCTCCCGCTAAAGATACAAGTTGACGTTGAATTTGCAGGGTTTTTCTTTCAAACAGATGAAGATTTTTCATAAATTGGCGGGACTTGCTTCCCCTTTGAAGGTTGGGTTGGGTACATACGCAGTATTTATGAAGTTGTCGTGCTTGGATCATTTTGAAATGGGTTCACAGAGCTGGTGTGAACAGAAGGAAGGTCTGTGCTGTGGAAGATTGAGTGTACAGGTATTAGAAGTTGGTCACTTCATTGACAGAGGATAAGAATACTTCTTAATATGGATTGTTGCAAAAACACAACTTATTTTTAAAATATATTTTTCTTTTAATGAGTTTCTTCCACTGATTTATATTTAATTTTAGAGTTATTTTTATTAAGTTTTTTTAAAACTCAGCCTTGCACTTTTTTAGGGATGACTGATTTTTTTTTATCTGCGTGATAAGGTCACCTTGGAATAAAATACAAAGTGCACGCTTCCATACTGTTTTAAAGCTTCTCAATCCACGATCAGCGTTACTGGAGCAACATCTCTCTAAAAAAAATAAACCTTCTTGGCTTTTAACATGAAAGAATCTTTAACACAGTATTTTGCAATTTAATGAACTCGAATAAATTGGCACTTTTTCAAGCTCAGTTTGAAAAGGAAAGCACTTTTATCGTACTTGAATCAGAGTTAAAATCTATATGTTGGTCTATTTTTACGTTGCCATTAAACATTTTAAAGTGAGGAAACTCCCGTCTGCAGAAACATGCAGGAACAAACTGGCTTCTTGGTGAGAACGTGTTCAAAAATAAAAGTATTATAATTTTGATCGAATAATTGCTGACAGTGTAGACCCCAGTCACTTGGTGCCTCTCCTTATTTGCATTATCAGGGTTTTTTTGACCGTTAAATGTAACGAGCGTAAAACGCAAACAATTTCAAAGTAGCTGCAAATTTAATTAAAGTGGGTTCTGCTAACACTTGGAGGACCAAGGTGCAGGTCAAAGACGACAAACAGCTGTGAATTGAGAAAGTGCTGTCTGGTTTCTTGTTGTCTCTAATTCTCTTTCACTGGGGTAGATTTTCACAGCCTTCGTCTGGTGTTAACGGGACGGTAACGGCCTCAGAACGGGGTCGGTTGCCTCACCGTCCCGTTAACGCCGGCGATACAGCCTGCTCCACCAAAGTGCCTGCTTGTTTCAAGCGACGGGCCGCTTTAATATGCAAATCAGGGTCCTATGGCGTAAATCGGACTCCGATTGTCATTTTCGGTTGGGAGCGGTAGGCTGGAGCCTTCACCGTGCACACACTCTGAGCAGCTCCATAGGCGATGGGAGCGAGGAGGCCCGGCAAAGCTAAGTGTCAATTTATTTCTGTGGACCTCGGGAGAATAGGAGTAATCTGGGCTGCTCCCGCCCCGGGACCCCCACCCTCTGTGGATTGTGACCTCCCCCTCTTGCACCACGATTTCCTTCCTGGCGGCATCGCCGGCCCATTTTCCTTCGCCCAATCTGGTGAGCTGGGTTTTTGTCCCACTGCAGCTCGTCCATGGAATGTAAATGAGGCCGGGGCATCAGAACCACAGCGGTGGGCGCCTTCACCCACCGGAATGGTCGGTGGAGGGAGGAGGGAGGGGGCGGCCAGAAGTCCAAATCTACCCCACTGTGTTTCCTTTAAAACTTTACATGAAGTCGTCTCTGTGGATTGAAGTGTCTTTATTTTGAAAACTGAAACGAGATTTTGGAGCTTTTAAAGGTTTTTAGGAAGGTTGCTATTTTTTATGGTCTTGTATTTAGTGATTGGTTTTCACTCCCTTTTCTCCGTTGTTAAAGAAGAAACACTTAGTTTATTTGTGTAACTCTCAGCTCCGAAGTTCCTCAAGCAGTTTTTACAGTGCTTTGCCGAGAAATGATTGGTGCAGAATTGATGTAAGTCGTTACATGTTTAACTAGTATTTGTTAAATGTCATACAAGTAACTTTATCTCTTATTTGAAGAAGTTAAGTCTCCTTTATTCGAGATTTCCAGTTCCCAGGTTGCTGTATTGCTGCAGTGTGGGGCAGGGAATGAATTTCTCTGTGTGTGTCTCGCTGTAACAAAATCAAAAAACCTGTTTGTAAAGGACTGGCTTATGATTTCCCGACACCTGGCACACAGAGAAATCCTTCCCCACAGTTACCCTATCGAAAAATAAATAACTTGCATTTATACAGCGCCTTTCACAACCTCAGGACATTCCAAAAGTGCTTTGCAGCCAATGAAGTACTTTTGAAGTGTAGTCATTGTTGTAATGTAGGAAACGCAGCAGCCAATTTGCGCACAGCAAGGTCCCACAAAAAGCAATATGATAATAACCAGATAATCTGTTTTAGTGATTTTGGTTGAGGGATAAATATTGGCCAGGACACCGGGGAGAACTCCCCTGCTCTTCTTCGAAATATTGGCCACGGGATCTTTTACGTCCACCCAAAAGGGCAGACGGGGCCTCGGTTTAACATCTCATCTGAAAGACGGCACTTCCGACAGTGCAGCACTCCCTCAGTACTGCACTGGAGTGTCAGCCTAGATTATATGTTCAAGTCCCTGGAGTGGGAGGTCAACCCACAATCTTCTGACTCAGAGGCGAGAGTGCTACCCACTGTGCCACGGCCTACACTCTTCACGATCATGATTAATTGAACAAAAATAAGCTCCCAGGGTAGCTATCTGCTCTGGCACGAAGCTATCTACTGTGTGTTCCAGATGGAGGGGAGAACAGCAAGCACAAAGTTAATATTTTGTAAATTCCTTCCATTTTATATTTTTAAAAAATCAACATTGGTTTACAAAAATGATCAAGGCTGTTTAGAACAAAATAAAATAGCGGAAGGATAGTTTGTAAGACAAGTTCTGATTGTAACTTCAGTTGTGTTCTTGTGACAATTCTTTACTTTTTTTTGTGTTTCGATAGCAGAGACTCGCAGAATTGCGACAAAGAGTCTTGACCCAATGTTCAAGCACGTGCTCAGTAGTTTGAGGAACTGCAGGACATAAAAGCTCTGCGTGGTACGGTGTTACAGTGCTGGTGCTGGTGATTGTGAACGAAACCCTTTACTTCCATTGGCAGCTGTTTAGAAATATCTAAATTTAGGGGTAAGATGCAATCTGCAGGTTTTGAGACAGCAATGTATTGATAAATGATATCATAAACCCAGCTGCCTCGGAACACATTTCAGAACGTGTCATTCTTTTCATGATACACAAACTTAATGTTTACACTGACCTATTTACCTTTTTCATTCTCTGATGGAGATCCCACGATCAAATCGTGCAATTTGACAAAACATTGATTATAGAATTTTACAGCACAGGAGGAGGCCATTTGACCCATCCTGCCTGTGCCAGCTCTTTGAAAGAGCTATCCAATTAGTCCCGATCCCCTGCTCTTTCCCCATAGACCTGCAAATTTTTCCTTTTTAAGTATTTATCCAGTTCCCTTTTGAAAGTTACTATTGAATCTACTCCCACCATCCTATCAGGCAGTGCATTCCAGATCAACTCACATAAAAAAAATGTCTCCTCATCTCCCCTCTGGTTCTTTTTCCCATGTTTGGATTTGTTTAACTGAATAACTCAAAGGGATTTCATGCCTTTTACATTATGTTTTTAATGCACACTCTGAGCATGTTCTCAACACTGGTTCAAAACGCTATTTACATCATGGTGTGAATGAGTTTTTGTGTGTGTGTGTAATAGCAGTAACTGTCTGTAGCAGGGAAATGAAATTCTAACCTGGTTTCACACAGGTGAAACTGTATCATATAAGTTATATCTTACGTTTAATGTCTCTCTCAAGCTGGGCTCAGCAGTATTTCACTACGACGCACTTGTTTACATTTAAATGTGTGCTTGTGTCCTGGACATACTTTGTACCAGTATTTTTAATTGTATCATTGCATTCCAGTGTGTGTCAGTATTCTGTCATAGCTCAAGTTTTCTGTCACAAACATGCAAATCGCTTAATCTTCAGGTAATGAGTTTGTGTGTTGGGCGGCTAATACCTCCAGTGCATATTGAGCCATAAAGCCACGTCAGTTGTGTATATATAATTAATGAATACATTTTATTACTTTGTACAGCAAGGCAAGTCTTTTCAGCCAGTTCTGAGGCCTTACTCGAAACACATGGGATTGTCGATATTGTCAATAGTGGGTGAACAGAATAATTCATTGTTTGGTTGGCTGTATAGTATTAAATCTCTTACCCTAAGCAAATGAACATTTTGTACACATTTTTATTAAGCTATTTATTAAAGTACCATTTTCTAATAAATGAGGAAAATGTGAAAGATAAATCATATAAGTTGCTGATTTTTTTGTTGAAAATTCTTTGAAGTGCTTGGCTTTTTAACAAATATCTAAACTTCTCAGGCTGGCACAACACCTTGTAGTACTACAGAGCAGGGCACGAGTTTGATTCCTCCCTCTGTCCCACATCCATTGAGTTTCCTGCCTCCGCCGTTCTCTGGGGAGGTGCCAACAGATGGACACAGGTTTCAAATGGAGATTACCCGCCATGTCTCATGGAGGCCCAAATATCGGAGGTGTCCTGGGAGCAATTTGTTTGCCTTGCCCCCTCTCAGTTGCAGGTTACATGTGTGCTCCAGGGGATCGTTGAGGGGAGACAAAGTGGGGCTTGTGAAGAGGGTGCACAGGCTGAAAACATCATCTCAAAAGAACCTGCAACCTTTCCATGAGATGATCTGAGACTGCCTTTCAAGCAAAATGTCCCAGTGGGCCAAGACTGCGTTTTCCAGACAGTGTTACTGTGACAGTGATGACATTCACCAATCCAACATCCGCAGGCCCTAAAGGAATGATAAGCAACAACAAATTGCATTTACATACTTTCTTTAAAGGAGTAAAATGACGCAATGCACTTATTTGTAATTACACGAATGATGGATGCTGCTAATGATAAGACCCAGTCTGGTCTGTTGGATCTTCAATCTGCTGGAAATTTTTTTTTATTCGTTCATGGGATGTGGGCGTCACTGGCGAGGCCGGCATTTATTGCCCATCCCTAATTGCCCCTGAGAAGGTGGTGGTGAGCCGCCTTCTTGAACTGCTGCAGTCCGTGTGGTGAAGGTTCTCCCACAGTGCTGTTAGGAAGGGAATTCCAGGATTTTGACCCATCCAAATGTTGGATTTAAAAGGTGTAAACTCCTGTTGTCTACCCAGGATGACACAATTCTTGGTTATGGTGACTAAAACTAATTTACTGAACACTATTCAGACAAACCCAACTGAGAGGGTTGCTACTTTCGTGAGTTTTGGAGCAGGTTTGGTTCCTGGAACAGTTGAGAACCTGAGATGCTGTCCTCCAATTCTGGCCTCTTGTCCATCCTCCATTTTAATCACTCCACTATTGGTGGCTGTGCCTTCAGCCATCGAGGCCCTAAGCTCTGGAATTCCCTCCCGAAACCGCTCTCCCTCCTCCTTAAAACCTGCCTCTTTGACCAGGCTTTTGGTCACCTGCCCGAATATCTCCTTGTGTGACTCGATGTCAAATTTTGTTTGATAATCGCTCCTGTGAAGTGCCTCGGGACGTTTTACTACTTTAAAGGCGCTATATAGATGCGTGGTTGTTATAACTGCAAGTCTTTTCCTGGAAAATCAGATGATCGCAGCATATGGAAGGTATTCTGGAAAATAATGAAGGGTTTGAGGCCACCCGGGGCTTGTTTGATCACTCCTGAAGGTGGGAGAGGGGTTTTTGAATTAGTTACAGGTCATATCATTTCATAGAAACATGGAAAATAGGAGCAAGAGTAGGCCATTCGGCCCTTCGGGCCTGCTGCGCCATTCAAAATGATTCTGGCTGATCGTCTAACTCAGTACCCTGTTCCCACCTTTTCCCCATATCCCTTGATTAATACTTTAGCATTAAGAAATATATCTATCTCCTTCTTGACTACGTCCAGTGACTTGGCCTCCACTGCCTTCTGTGGTAGCGAATTCCACAGGTTCACCACCCTCTGAGTGAAGAAATTTCTCCTCATCTCGGTTGGAAATGGCACAATACATTAGTTTCTCCCAGTAGATGGAGGGGGAAGGGAGGGTTGATTAATGGGGATGAATCAAAGCGAGTGAGTATATTTGGGCCTGATAGCCGTTTCTTGTCCGTACTTAAACACAAAAACTTTTAAGTGCACAGAGGCGGTGAAGATACACATTTATTTAGTCACTTTAATTTTTTTAACGGACTTTGCAGCACAGAAATTCCTTTTTGAAATGTCCACCAGGTGGCAGAATGCAGCTGATATTCACGAGTCCAGTTAAAAAGCCTTCCAACGAATTCCAATAATTCATAGATTTAATAAAGGTAGTCCAAGTTTTTTCTTAACGCAATAACCTGACATGTAGCAAGTTGTGATTAGTATATAGCTCCGGACCGCAGCAAAATTTATACGGAATTGGGTTTCAATGGTTAGTTTTATTATCAGTAGTGAAAATGCTGGAAATGTACAGCAGGACTCCAGTTTAAAGATTCAGATGGTCGAGACACGACCCTATCTTTTCCAGGTACTGACCAAACCCACTCTTCATTTTCTGTTTCCAGTGTTCGCGATTGTCCCATTTGTTAATACTGCGTCCGTAAGAATATTTGAAGGAAATTTGTTGGCCACTTTCATTTTTAGTTGCAGGTACGAAAGTTACCTTAATGTGCAGCTGGCATGTCAGATACATCTGTGGAAGATTCTTTGCGCCTTTCAGACAGATGGAGGTTCTTGCAACATGCAGTTCGACCGTTAACGTTGTTAGGTTTGGTCAGTGCCTTTAAGATGAGCTGGTGCTGTGACTGACTCATTGGACTCAGGACAATGGCCAACTTCATTGGATCAAGCAGCCAGGAAACCCCAAACCACACTGCAATCGTAAATCTGAATTTTCTATATTTATAAATCAAACATTCTTTCTACATGAAGGGATTCTTTTCACTGGAGCACCGTGACTTATGTTTTCTTACTACTGTTTTCATAAATTGTTGGGTGATAGCAGATAACTTGGTTGATTTACACACAAAATATAATCATAAAAGATTTATATACAAACTAGGAAGCAATAGTTCATTATAGATACATAACTTTAGAGTTTTTTCCCAATATAACATTAGTTTGGGTAGCAATAGATATGACCAAAAAATAACAATTACACGGTGTTTTCGCTATAAAGTATATCCTGTACTGAAAAATGTAGACTGAGATGGAAAGAAGAAAGAATTGTACTTATATAGTGCCTTTCACGATAGAATCATAGAAATTTACGGCACAGAATGAGGCCATTCGGTCCATCGTGTCTGCCGGCCTAAAAAGAGCCATTCGGCCGAATCCCACTTTCCAGCACTTGGTCCGTAGCCATGTAGATTACGGCACTTCAAGTGCACATCCAGGTACTTTTTAAATCAGCTGAGGGTTTCTGCCTCTACCACCCTCTCAGGCAGTGAGTTCCAGACCCCCACCATCCTCTGCATGAAAACATTTCTCCTCAACTCCCCTCTAATCCTTCTACCAATCACTTTAAATCCATGCCCCCTGGTTATTGACCTCTGTGCTAAGGGAAATAGGTCCTTCCTATCCACTCTATCTGGGCCCCTCATAATTAAATACACCTCAATTAAATCACCCCTCAGCCTCCTCTGTTCCAAAGAAAATGACCCCAGCCTATCCAATCTTTCCTCGTAGCTAAAATTCTCCACTCTTGGCAACATCCTCATAAATCTCCTCTGTACCCTCTCTGGTGCAATTATATCTTCCCTGTAATGTGACCAGAACTGTACACAGTACTCTAGCTGTGGCCTAACTAGTGTTTTATACAGTTCCAGTATAACCTCCCTGCTCTTATATTCTATGCCATGGATCTCTGGATGTCCCAAAGGAACATTGGCTTTACAGCCAATGAAATACTTTTGAAGTGTAGTCACTGTTGTGATGTAGGAAAGGCAGCAACCAATTTGTGCAGAGCAAGTTCCCACAACAGCAATGTAATAAATGACTAGATAATCTGTTTTAGTGATGTTGGTTGAGGGATAAATATTGGCCAGGATGTAGGGCAGAATTCCCCTGCTCTTTTTTGAATAGTGTCCATGGAATCTTTAGTGACCACCTGAGAGGCAGATGGGACCTTGGATTAACATCTCTTCTGAAAGATGGCATCTCCCACAGTGTAGCACTCCCTCAGTACTGCATTGAAGTGTCATGATGTGCTCAAGACTTTGGAGTGGTCCCCATGATCTTTTGACCCAGAGGTGAAAGTGCTACCACTGAAAGATGCACCAGTTCAGACTAGGTTTGTGAACTCTGGCTGGGCACATTGCTGGGGATTTCATTACATGACCTCAAACCTCCAACCGCTCAATCCGGTTGAACATCCTTCATCCCTCCGACCCCCCTCCTATCGCCAATATTTTTATAGATAATAAAAAAATTGTTCAAAGAAATGAAAAAACTATTTTTTGTTAATGGCCTTATGATTTTTCAACCTGGTTGCTGTTAGCAGTATTCAGGAGATTAATATTTAATTTCTGGAGAGTTCAGGACTTTCCTAGAGGGTTGGTAACTCGAGAACATGATGGGGCTGGGGGGAAGTTTGGCAAAATAAGATCAGTGACTCGCTACATATGTATTATTTTCACTCGCCTGGTTCCATTCCTATCTATCCAGTTGCAGCCATAGAATCACCTACAATGGCTTCTCTTCCTACTCCCGCACCGTTACCTCTGGAGTCCCCCGAGGATCTATCCTTCGCCCCCTCCTATTTCCCATCTACGTGCTGCCCCTCGGTGACATCATCCGAAAACACAACGCCACCAACTCCATCCTTCGCCCTGGCCACTGTCTGAGGCTGAACCCGACTGTTCACAACCTGGGCTCCTATTTGACTCTGAGATGAGCTTCTGACCACATATCTGCTCCATCACCAAGACCGCCTACTTCCACCTCCGTAACATTGCCCGTCTCCGCCCCTGCCTCAGCTCATCTGCTACTCAAACCCTCATCTACGCCTTTGTTACCTCCGGACTGAACTATTCCAATGTGCCCCTGGCCGGCCTCCCGTTTTCCACCTTCCATAAACTTGAGCTCATCCAAGTCTCTGCTGCCTGCATCCAAACTTGCACCAAGTCCCGTTCTCCCATCACCCCTGTGCTCGCTGACCTACATTGGCTCCCTGTCCGGGAATGCCTCAATTTTAAAATTCTCATCCTTGTTTTCAAATCCCTCCATGGCCTCGCCCCTCCCTATCTCTGTAACCTCCTCCAGCCCTACAACCCTCCGAGATCTCTGCGCTCCTCCAATTCTTGCCTCTTGCACAGCCCCGATTTTAATTGTTCCACCATTGGCGGCCGGGCCTTCAGCTGCCTAGGCCCTAAGCTCTGGAATTCCCTCCCTAAACCTCCCCGACTCCTTTTATGTGGAGATGCCGGTGATGGACTGGGGTGGACAAATGTAAGGAATCTTACAACACCAGGTTATAGTCCAACAGTTTTATTTTAAAATCACAAGCTTTTGGAGATTATCCCCTTCGTCGGGTGAGTCAGATTCACTCACCCGACGAAGGGGATAATCTCCGAAAGCTTGTGATTTTAAAATAAAGCTGTTGGACTATAACCTGGTGTTGTAAGATTCCTTACATCTATTCCTTTAAGACGCTCCTTAAAATCTACCTCTTTGATCAAGCGATTGGTCATCTGTCGTCTTATGTGGCTCGGTGTGAAATTTTGTTTGATAATCGCCCCTGTGAAGTGCCTTGGAACATTAAAGTGCAAGTTATTGCTGTTGCTGCTATGTCTGCACAGGCCATTCCCATTCGGTTCAGAATTGTCATAAAACTGCTCTGCATTATATGCCTGATAGACCAGTGAGATGTGCAGCCTTCTTCAGCAAGCAGACATCAATGTCCCTTTAATTGGATGTCCCCGCCCCCACAGCGTGATTGACAACCAGTCGCAGTGTGTTTGAATGAGGACCTGTTCTGCTGACAGCCAATTGGATTGTCTGTCACGCCCCCTTTTGCCGCGCGCCTTGATGTGATTGACAGGTCCCACACTCCCGTCCCGCCCCCTCGGCTCGCGTGTGCGACCAGCAATGCCCCGCCCCTCTCTGTGATTGACAGCGGGCGCGCCACGCCCCCTGCACAATGCGGACCGGGTGGGAAGTTCGTGGCTAGCAACCGGCGGCGGCCTGAGGAGCAAGCCCCGGACAAACAGCACGGTCGGGGTCGGGGCCGAGGCCTGGTCACATCAGCGGAAAATGACACCAAGACCTGAGGGCTGCGGAGCAAACTGACCCTGTTCCCTCCGCCGCCCCCTTACAGATGGCGAACGTTAAAGTGGCCGTGAGGGTCCGGCCTCTGAGCAAAAGGTGAGTGATGGGGGTCCGGGAGTGAGAGGGAGGAGGGGTGAGAGGGAGGAGGGGTGAGAGGGAGGAGGGGTGAGAGGGAGGAGGGGTGAGAGGGAGGAGGGGTGAGAGGGAGGGGGGAGAGTCCGAGAGTGGGGGTGAGAGGGAGGGGGGAGAGTCCGGGAGTGAGGGTAGGGAGGGGGGAGGGTCCGGGAGTGAGGGTAGGGAGGGGGGAGGGTCCGGGAGTGAGGGTAGGGAGGGGGGAGGGTCCGGGAGTGAGGGTAGGGAGGGGGGAGGGTCCGGGAGTGAGGGTAGGGAGGGGGGAGGGTCCGGGAGTGAGGGTGAGGAGGGGGGAGGGTCCGGGAGTGAGGGTGAGGAGGGGGGAGGGTCCGGGAGTGAGGGTGAGGAGGGGGGAGGGTCCGGGAGTGAGGGTGAGGAGGGGGGAGGGTCCGGGAGTGAGGGTGAGGAGGGGGGAGGGTCCGGGAGTGAGGGTGAGGAGGGGGGAGGGTCCGGGAGTGAGGGTGAGGAGGGGGGAGGGTCCGGGAGTGAGGGTGAGGAGGGGGGAGGGTCCGGGAGTGAGGGTGAGGAGGGGGGAGGGTCCGGGAGTGAGGGTGAGGAGGGGGGAGGGTCCGGGAGTGAGGGTGAGGAGGGGGGAGGGTCCGGGAGTGAGGGTGAGGAGGGGGGAGGGTCCGGGAGTGAGGAGGGGGGAGGGTCCGGGAGTGAGGAGGGGCTAGGGTCCGGGAGTGAGGGTGAGGAGGGGGGAGGGTCCGGGAGTGAGGGTGAGGAGGGGGGAGGGTCCGGGAGTGAGGGTGAGGAGGGGGGAGGGTCTGAGGAGGGGTGGGAAGAGGGAGGGAGGGAGTGAGTGAGAGTGAGGAGGGGGGAGAGTCCGTGACGAAGGGAGGGAATGAGTGAGAGTGAGGAGGGGGGAGAGTCCGTGACGAAGGGAGGGAGTGAGTGAGAGTGAGGAGGGGGGAGAGTCCGGGAGGGAGTGAGAGTGAGGGTGGGGGGGGGGGAAGAGTCCGGGAGGGAGGGAGTGAGAGTGAGGGGGGTGGAGAGAGTCCGGGAGGGAGGGAGTGAGAGTGAGGGGGGTGGAGAGAGTCCGGGAGGGAGGGAGTGAGAGTGAGGGGGGTGGAGAGAGTCCGGGAGGGAGGGAGTGAGAGTGAGGGGGGTGGAGAGAGTCCGGGAGGGAGGGAGTGAGAGTGAGGGGGGTGGAGAGAGTCCGGGAGGGAGGGAGTGAGAGTGAGGGGGGTGGAGAGAGTCCGGGAGGGAGTGAGAGTGAGGAGGGGGAGGGGGGGGGAAGAGTCCGGGAGGGAGTGAGAGTGGGGAGGGGGGGGGGGGGAAGAGTCCGGGAGGGAGTGAGAGTGAGGAGGGGGGAGAGTCCGTGACGAAGGGAGTGAGAGTGAGGAGGGGTGAGAGTCCGTGACGAAGGGAGTGAGAGTGAGGAGGGGGGAGAGTCCGTGACGAAGGGAGTGAGAGTGAGGAGGGGGGAGAGTCCGTGACGAAGGGAGGGAGTGAGTGAGAGTGAGGAGGGGGGAGAGTCCGGGAGGGAGGGAGTGAGAGTGAGGGTGGGGGGGGGAAGATTCCGGGAGGGAGGGAGTGAGAGTGAGGGGGGTGGAGAGAGTCCGGGAGGGAGTGAGAGTGAGGAGGGGGAGGGGGGGGGGGAAGAGTCCGGGAGGGAGTGAGAGTGAGGAGGGGGGAGAGTCCGTGACGAAGGGAGTGAGAGTGAGGAGGGGGGAGAGTCCGTGACGAAGGGAGGGAGTGAGTGAGAGAGAGTGAGGAGGGGGGAGAGTCCGGGAGGGAGGGAGTGAGAGTGAGGGTGGGGGGGGAAGATTCCGGGAGGGAGGGAGTGAGAGTGAGGGTGTGGAGAGAGTCCGGGAGGGAGTGAGAGTGAGGAGGGGGAGGGGGGGGGGGAAGAGTCCGGGAGGGAGTGAGAGTGAGGAGGGGGAGGGGGGGGGAAGAGTCCGGGAGGGAGTGAGAGTGAGGAGGGGGAGGGGGGGGGGAAGAGTCCGGGAGGGAGTGAGAGTGAGGAGGGGGAGGGGGGGGGGGAAGAGTCCGGGAGGGAGTGAGAGTGAGGAGGGGGAGGGGGGGGGGAAGAGTCCGGGAGGGAGTGAGAGTGAGAGTGAGAGTGAGGAGGGGGAGGGGGGGGAAAGAGTCCGGGAGGGAGTGAGAGTGAGGAGGGGGAGGGGGGGGGGGAAGAGTCCGGGAGGGAGTGAGAGTGAGGAGGGGGAGGGGGGGCAAGAGTCCGGGAGGGAGTGAGAGTGAGGAGGGGGAGGGAGGGAGGGGGGGGGGGGAAGAGTCCGGGGGGGAGGGAGGGGGGGGGGGGGGGGGGGAAGAGTCCGGGAGGGAGTGAGGAGGGGGAGGGGGGGGGGGGAAAGAGTCCGGGAGGGAGGGAGTGAGAGTGTGAGTGGGGGGGGGGGGGGGAAAGAGTCCGGGAGGGAGGGAGTGAGAGTGTGAGTGGGGGGGGGGGGAAAGAGTCCGGGAGGGAGGGAGTGAGAGTGTGAGTGGGGGGGGGGGGAAAGAGTCCGGGAGGGAGGGAGTGAGAGTGTGAGTGGGGGGGGGGAAAGAGTCCGGGAGGGTGGGAGTGAGAGTGAGAGTTGGGGGGGTGGGGGAAGAGTCCGGGAGTGAGTGAGAGTGAGGGGGGGGGTTAGTGTCCAGGAGTGAGTGAGTGAGAGTGAGGGGGGGGAAGCATCCGGGAGTGAGTGGGGGGGAAGCATCCGGGAGTGAGAGTGAGGGGGGGGAAGCATCCGGGAGTGAGTGAGAGTGAGGGGGGGAAGCATCCGGGAGTGAGTGAGAGTGAGGGGGGGGAAGCATCCGGGAGTGAGTGAGAGTGAGGGGGGGGAAGCATCCGGGAGTGAGTGAGAGTGAGGGGGGGGAAGCATCCGGGAGTGAGTGAGAGTGAGGGGGGGGGAAGCATCCGGGAGTGAGTGAGAGTGAGGGGGGGGAAGCATCAGTGAGTGAGTGAGTGAGGGGTGGGGAAGAGTCTGGGAGTGAGTGAGGGTGGAAGTGAAACCTTGAGCGGTTGGTATCTGTCAAAATAATAAAACGAACTGCCATGAGCGGGAGTGCCTACGGTAGTGAGGAGGATCTGTAATATTGCACTGTGCGGGAAATGACTTTATATTAAAAATGTCGGTTTGTAAAGTTGGGACTGTACGTTTCTCAGTCTGACATCTGCTAAAGTGCTGCACAGCAGGGAGTTATAGAGATGGATCTCTGCGATTTATTTGTCTCCCTTCAGAGTTCACTCCATGCCTTATTCAGACTTGACTTTGTCTCTGATTGTCTGATGGGAGATCCTAATGATTTAAATAACTTTCTGTTGTCTGTGAGATTGTGCTCCAGCTAAACAATCTGAATATACAACTTCAGTTTGTCGCGTTCTTGGGCGGAGATGGAATGGGAGGAGGTCAGAACATCAGAGACCGTCTGCAATAGCTGTCTTTTAAAAAGAAAAGTGTTTCCAAATTTGGTTACAATTATATATCTGGGCGGTATTATTGCTGCAGTTTGCTCATGTGACTTGGGTTTCTTCGACCTAATTGAGTATTCGGCTGGAATCTGTTCAGTGTGTTTAATATAAATGTAAATGTATGGAAAAAATATGTGCTCGATAGGGGACTAAACCAGTTTGTTTTCCCTGTAACCCTGTAACAACATTGCTTTTATTTAGTGTAAATATTTTCTAATGCTTGTTTATGTAACAGGTTTGAATGTTAAAAAAGTGATTGTTTAAATTGTTTTAAGTGTTTTTGAGGACACTAGTGCAGATGTAATAACCTGTTTAATGACATGTGATGTGCCATTACATAAGTCTAAAAGGAACATAATATAATTGTAAACTTTTTTCTCCTTCATCTTTTAAAAGATATAATATTTTAAAAATAAACAGAAGAAAGTTTTTTGAGTCATAAATTTTTGAAACAGTAGATTGCATCTGCCCTGACGATTTAGAGAGGGAAAGATAAGTTTGGATAAGGGCTAACTTATTGGTCTAATGGCTAAACATTGCACATTCTTTCACGTAATGTCCTGCGTCAGAATATCCCTGGAGGAAACATTTCAGCTGTTGGTGATGTATGTTGTGCACTTTTTCTTAAACTTCGATCAACAACGAGCATAAAGTAGGACACTTTCAGAATTTTGTTATTTTGGTTTTCTTTGGTATAAAGTTGATTTTAGAAATAAACTTATATAAGCAGTCCAGCAAAGCTTAAACACTTCATGGCTGCATAAATTGTATCACTGCACTTAGTGGGAGTTCTATCAAAAAAATCTTAATGTTTTGTAATCAGGCTTCCCCTAGAATTTTGCACAGTATGAACCGTTCTGGTATTCAAATCTTGCACGTTTTGGTTCAGAGATTGAACTGGAGGTCAGTGGAGATTGTAGTTAAGAGATACTGCAGATAGGTGGATAAGTGCAGGGTCTGTCTTTACCTGAAAATGCAGACTGTCTTTAAAGGATGTGGCTTAGTCATAAAGGGGCCAACATTCCTGTTTGTGTTAATTTTGTTGAAAAAGTAAACTGAGTAAAAAATGGTGGTGTTCGACCTCACTCTCCTTGAATTAAGAAGCCCCTTAAAACCTACCTCTTTGGCCAAGCTTTTGGTCACCTGTCCTAATATCTCCTTATGTGGCTAGGTGTCAACTTTGCCTGATAACGCTCCTGTGAAGCGCCTTGGGACGTTCTACCGTGTTAAAGGTGCTATATAAATGCCAGTTGTTGTTTGCATTCAAATTTCTGTGTTCACTCAAATTAGCAAAAATTTTAGTCCCCCCAATTTCTTCTGACGTTGCTCTTCTTGTGCTATATTGTAGATTTACTTTTAACTGGCCATTTGTATCTCTTGCATAAATACTACTTCAAAATATGATGTTAAAGGCAAGCGGTTATTATATTGCTACCATGGAATGGTTGGTAAAAGAATGAGCGCATCACCTTCCAGTGTGCTTTGAGTATGGAATTTCTGGAACAACATATTAAAATCATTCTTAGAGTATGTTTTCTGTCATCTAACATCTAAACTGATATCATTATTTCATTAACAGACAAATTATATTATCTACAGAAAACACTGTCATTCATAATTTATGTATTTAATATAGTCTTTATGAAAAATGTACCAATGACATTTAAGGTCTGTTTCAAATTACTCTGAAGATTGCATTTTATATATTACGGAGTTTATTTGTGATGCACTTAATACAGAAGATAAATAGTTCATGCTTGCTTCTAGTTGTGTTGCAAATAGTTTTCTGTACTAATTTGATATATCAAATTTATATATAAAGAACTACTGTCAAATGCCATATCAATTTAAATTTGATATATTAAAATGTATATTAGAATTTCATTTTACACTAATTCTTCCTGGAGCTCTAAGTTCTCCTTTCCTCAAACAGTGGCAGAAACTTATTAAGGAACCCTCATCCATGCTTTTATTAGCTCCAGACTCGATTATTCCAGTGCTCTCCTGGCCCTGCTATCTTCCACTCTCCATAAACTTCAGCTCATCCAAAAATATTGCTGCCCATATCCAAATTTGTACCAAGTCCAATTCACCCATCACTCCAGTGCTCACTGACCTACATTGGCTCCAGGTCCGGCAGCGCCTCTTTCAACATTATCAACCTTATGTTCAAATCCCTCCATGACCTCGCCCTCCCTATTACTGAATCATAGAAGGTTACAGAATGGAAGGAGGCCATTCGGCCCAATGAGTCCATGCCGGCTCAATGCAAGAGCAATCCAGCTCGTGCCACTCCCCCGCCCTATCCCTGCAGCCCTGCAAATCTTTTCCTTTCAAGTACTTATCCAGTTCCCTTTTGAAGGCCATGATTGAATCTGCCTCCACCACCCCCTCGGGCAGTGCATTCCAGATCATAACCACTCGCTGCGTAAAAAAGTTTTTCCTTATGTCACCTTTGGTTCTTTTGCCAATCTCCTTAAATCTATGTCCTCTGGTCCTTGACCCTTCTGCCAATGGGAACAGTTTCTCTCTATCTACTCTGTCCAGACCCTTCATGATTTTGAACACCTCAATCAAATCTCCTCGCAACCGTCTCTGTTCCAAGGAGAACAATCCCAGCTTCTTCAGTCTGTCCATGTAACTAAAGCCCCTCATCCCTGGAATCATTCTAGTAAATCTCTTCAACACCCTCTCTAAGGCCTTCACATCTTTCCTAAAGTGCGGTGCCCAGAACTGGAAACTATACTCCAGTTGTGGCCGAACCAGTGTTTTATAAAGGTTCATTATGACTTCCATACTTTTGTACTCGATGCCTCTGTTTATAAAGCCCAGGATCCCATAGGCTTTTTTAACTGCTTTCTCAACCTGCCCTGCCACCTTCAACGATTTGTGCACATATACCCCCAGATCTCTCTGTTCCTGTACCCCTGTTAGAGTTGTGCCCTCCAGTTTATATCGCCTCTCCTCGTTCTTCTTATGGAAATGTATCACTTTGCATTTTTCTGTAACCTCTCCCAGCCCTGCAACCCTCCGAGATCTCTAGGTTCCTCTTGTGCACCCCCCATTTTCTTTGCCTCCCCATTGGCAGCCATGCCTTCAGCTGTCTAAGCCCCAAGCTCTGGAATTCCCTCCCTTAACCTCCTTTGAGACTCTCTTTGACCAAACTTTTGGTCACCTGACCTAATATCTCCATCTTTGGCTTCAATTTTTGTCTGATCATGCTCCAGTGAAGCGCCTTGGGACTTTTTACTTCTACAATATAGAAATGAAAATTGTTAAGTGGATCCCTTCAGTGCAGTAAAGTTAAAAAGGTGGAATTACAGCCTCAGAAGGCAATTTGCATTGCCCAATGACTTGTGTGGGTGCCTCTGGAGTTAGCTTTATCCCATTGATCAGGTTTACCATGCCTTGTGACTATTTTTTTGACCAGTGAAGTGGTTTTGAGCTTGCTGGTCAGCACGTACCTTGCCCATCACATTCATAGTTGCAGCTTGTAAACAATCATACTTGCAAAGCTGTTATGATGTTGGTTTGGCTGCTGCAGAACCTGCCCTGTTGTATAAACAATGTTGTTTCTACAGCACCCAGAACCTGGACTGTACTGGTACTGCTGAAATACTTCCTGAACTCTGGGTGTTTTTAGATTTAATCTGGGTCACAGAAGAGTAATGGCAAACTGACCTTTGTTTCACTTTCAATATCAATGCTAGCCTGGGTCTCCACTGAATGCAGCCATGTTGGAGGCCCAGGAGAGTGGAGACAACGGACGATATAATGGGCCTGGGAATTAACACTGTAGTTCATCAAGATGATGTCCTCTATTTTGGTTCCCAATAGAAGAATGAATGAAATTGCATTTATATAGCACCTTTCATGACCAAGATATCCTGAAGTGCTTTACAGCCGATGAAATAGTTGTGAAGTGCAGTCACTTGTAATGTAGGAAACAATTAAAGTAAGGGTCAATGCGAGCTCATTAAATCATTGCAGTGCATTTTGAAGAATACCAGATAAACCAGATGTTCCAATGGCAGGATGCAAGACCAATGAGAATTGCCCAGACTGCTATTGGACCGACAAGAGGTGAAACAGTTTATCTTCACAATACAGTTGACATACAGGATGAGGGGAGAACTGCACAGCTAACGACGCTCACTTAACGTTTAAGATCTTTGAGATCTGTTGAATGATCCTTAAAGTGTTTCTGCAATGTAAACCTGCAAGACCACGACAAAAGAAAGACTTGCATTTATATAGCGTCTTTCATGATCTCAGGACGTCTTAAAGCGCTTTACATCCATAAGTATTTTTGAAGTGTAGTCACTGTTGTAATGTAGGAAACGCGGCAGCCAATTTGCACACAGCAAGATCCCACAAACAGCAATGAGATAATGATCAGATAATCTGTTTTAGTGATGTTGGTTAAGGGATAAATATGAGGAGAGATTGAACAGAATGGCCCTATATTCTCTGGAGTTTAGAAGAATGAGAGGTGATCTCATTGAAATGTATAAGATTCTGAGAGGGTTTGACAGGGTAGATGCTGAGATGCTGTTTCCCTGGCTGGAGAGTCTAGAACTAGGGAGCATAGTCTCAGGATAAGGGGTCAGTCATTTAGGACTGAGATGAGGAAACATTTCTTCATTCAGAGGGTTGTGAATCTTTGGAATTCTCTACCCCAGAGGGCTGTGGATGCTCAGTCGTTGAGTACATTCAAGACTGAGATAGATAGATTTTTGGACACCAAGGGAATCAAGGGATATGGGGATTGGGAGGGAAAGTGGAGTAGAGGTCAAAGATCAGCCATGATCTTATTGTAAGGAATCTTACAACACTAGGTCATAGTCCAACAATTTTATTTTAAAATCACAAGCTTTCGGAGATTATCTCCTTCGTCAGGTGAGTGAGTGAATGAGAGGTTCTCAAATCGCATATCTTATATTAGGCTGGGACACCATCACACCAGTCAAAGGTGTTGTTGGTGTTCAGACAGGTTAGCCACGGAAAACAGTAGGTCCCAGTATACTGAATACACAATGTGTCAAATTACACAGACAGAGAGAAAGAGACCCGAAAGGCAGAGAGAGAGAGAATTACCAGTTGTATTAAAAACAGATAACTTTTTTTTCCCCTGCTGGTGAGGTTACGTGTAGCGTGACATGAACCCAAGATCCCGGTTGAGGCTGTCCTCATGGGTGCGGAACTTGGCTATCAGTTTCTGCTCGACGATTTTGCGTTGTCGTGTGTCTCGAAGGCCGCCTTGGAGAACGCTTACCCGAAGATCGGTGGCTGAATATCCTTGACTGCTGAAGTGTTCCCCAACTGGGAGGGAACCCTCCTGTCTGGCGATTGTTGCGCAGTGTCCGTTCATCCATTGTCGCAGTGTCTGCATGGTCTCGCCGATGTACCATGCTCCGGGGCATCCTTTCCTGCAGTGTATGAGGTAGACAACGTTGGCCGAGTCACAGGAGTATGAAGCATGTACCTGGTGGGTGGTGTCCTCTCGTGTGATGGTGGTATCCGTGTCGATGATCTGGCATGTCTTGCAGAGGTTGCCGTGGCAGGGTTGTGTGGTGTCGTGGACGCTGTTCTCCTGAAAGCTGGGTAATTTGCTGCGAACGATGGTCTGTTTGAGGTTGGGTGGCTGTTTGAAGGCGAGTAGTGGAGGCGTGGGGATGGCCTTAGCGAGGTGTTCGTCGTCATCAATGACATGTTGAAGGCTGCGGAGAACATGGCTTAGTTTCTCCGCTCCGGGGAAGTACTGGACGACGAAGGGTGCTCTGTTGGTTGCGTCCCGTGTTTGTTTTCTGAGGAGGTCGATGCGATTCTTCGCTGTGGCCCGTCGGAACTGTTGATCGACAAGTCGAGCGTCATATCCCGTTCTTGCAAGGGCGTCTTTCAGCGTCTGTAGGTGTCCATCGCGTTCCTCCTCGTCTGAGCAGATCCTGTGTATTCGTAGGGCCTGTCCATAGGGGATGGCCTCTTTGACGTGGTTAGGGTGGAAGCTGGAAAAGTGGAGCATCGTGAGGTTGTCCGTGGGCTTGCGGTAGAGTGAGGTGCTGAGGTGCCCATCTTTGATGGAGATTTGTGTGTCCAAGAAAGAAACCGATTCTGAGGAGTAGTCCATGGTGAGTTTGATGGTGGGATGGAACTTGTTGAAGTTATCGTGTAGTCTCTTCAGTGATTCTTCGCCGTGAGTCCATAGGAAGAAAATGTCGTCTGTGTATCTGGTGTATAGTGTTGGTTGGAGGTCCTGTGCAGTGAAGAAGTCGTGTTCGAACTTGTGCATGAAAATGTTGGCGTATTGGGGTGCGATTTTGGTCCCCATGGCTGTTCCGTGTGTTTGGGTAAAGAACTGGTTATCGAAGGTGAAGACATTGTGATCCAGGATGAAGCGGATGAGTTGTAGGATGGCGTCTGGAGATTGGCTGTTGTTGGTGTTGAGCACTGAGGCTGTTTCAGCGATGCCATCATCGTGGGGGATACTGGTGTAGAGTGCCGAGACGTCCATCGTGGTGAGAAGTGTTCCTGGTTCAACTGGCCCGTGGGTGCTGAGTTTTTGTAGGAAGTCTGTAGTGTCGCGACAGAAGCTGGGGGTTCCCTGTACGATGGGTTTCAGGATGCCCTCGACGTATCCAGAGAGGTTCTCACACAGGGTTCCGTTGCCTGATACGATAGGACGTCCGGGTGTGTTGGCTTTGTGTATCTTTGGGAGGCAGTAGAAGTCTCCCACGCTCCACGTGGGATGAGAGTGCGTTGGATGCTTTGAAGGTCTGGATCGAAGGTCTTGATCAGTTTGTTGAGCTGGTGGGTGTGTTCTTTGGTCGGATCTGCGGGTAACCGTCTGTAGTGTTCCTGGTTGTCCAGTTGTCGGTATGCTTCTTTGCAATAGTCCGTTCTGTTCTGTGACAGTGGCTCCTCCTTTGTCCGCTGGTTTGATGACGATGTTGCGGTTGGTCTTGAGAGCGTTGATGGCGTTGCGTTGTGCTCGGGTGTCATTCTGGACTGTCTTGTGAGTGCGGCTGATTTATCTGGCGGGTTGACGCATCTCCTGACAGCTTGAGCATACATGTCAAGCTTAGGGCAGCGACCCTCCGGAGGAGTCCAGTTTGACTCTTTCCTCTTCGGTTGCTGTACCGCGGATTCCCCTGTCTGCTGTTCCGGATCGTTGATTGTCTCATTGGGTTCGCTGCTGAAATCTTGGGATTTGTGGAAGAATTCCCGGAGTCTCATAGTCTCATAATTCCCGGAGTCTCATTTGTGGAAGAATTCCCGGAGTCGATAGTAGCCACACCATGGCTACTATCAACACCACAAACTGCCGGCTCACAGTGGAGAGGATCTCCATGAAGATCACTCATATCGACACAGACATCAAGTTTTTGCAGCGCTGCAAGAAAGCAGACAAGATCCCGAAAGGACTACAGATCACGAACCCACTCAAGTCGACATACAATTCAGATTACGCTGAGAGACTCTGCCGTCGTACCTCTCGCACACTCCACAACCATCTCGTACACCAACTCTACAGCAGACGCCGCAACCTCGAAACCAAGATAGAGTCCATATTCTCAACCTGTACTCAGGACACAGCAGACCAGCTACGAGATACCGCCAAACAGACGAGGCAACGGAACTACGCTGCCTACATGAAAACCAAGAGCAGGAAGCTTGAGAAACTCGAAATCACCACCAGCATCAACCAAGCCTCCCCCGGTACCACGGTTGCAACCACAGGAAAGTCTATCGTCAATTTGTCCCACCGCACCCTTCAACCAGACGAAATCGAAGTTCTCAGCCGAGGGCTCGATTTCTGCCCCACCACCAAAATGGACCCCATCGGTCTTGCGGCGGACACAGAGGAATTCATCAGGAGAATGAGACTCCGGGAATTCTACCACAAACCCCAAGATTTCAGCAGCGAACCCAATGAGACAATCAACGATCCGGAACAGCAGACACAGGAATCCGCGGTACAGCAACCGAAGAAGAAAGAGTCAAACTGGACTCCTCCGGAGGGTCACTGCCCTAAGCTTGACATGCATCTCCTGACAGGTTGAGCATACGTCAACCCGCCAGATTAATCAGCCGCACTCATGACAGTCCAGAATGTCACCCGAGCACAGCGCAACGCCATCGACGCTCTCAAGACCAACAGCAACATCGTCATCAAACCAGCGGACAAAGGAGGAGCCACTGTCATACAGAACAGAACGGACTATTGCAAAGAAGCATACCGACAACTGGACAACCAGGAACACTACAGACGGTTACCCGCAGATCCGACCAAAGAACACACCCACCAGCTCAACAAACTGATCAAGACCTTCGATCCAGACCTTCAAAGCATCCTATGTGCTCTCATCCCACATACTCCCCGCGTGGGAGACTTCTACTGCCTCCCAAAGATACACAAAGCCAACACACCCGGACGTCCTATCGTATCAGGCAACGGAACCCTGTGTGAGAACCTCTCTGGATACGTCAAGGGCATCCTGAAACCCATCGTACAGGGAACCCCCAGCTTCTGTCGCGACACTACAGACTTCCTACAAAAACTCAGCACCCACGGACCAGTTGAACCAGGAACACTTCTCACCACGATGGACGTCTCGGCACTCTACACCAGTATCCCCCACGATGACGGCATCGCTGCAACAGCCTCAGTACTCAACACCAACAACAGCCAATCTCCAGACGCCATCCTACAACTCATCCGCTTCATCCTGGATCACAATGGTTTCACCTTCGATAACCAGTTCTTTACCCAAACACACGGAACAGCCATGGGGACCAAATCCGCACCCCAATACGCCAACATTTTCATGCACAAGTTCGAACACGACTTCTTCACTGCACAGGACCTCCAACCAACGCTATACACCAGATACATCGACGACATTTTCTTCCTATAACCCACGGTGAAGAATCACTGAAGAGACTACACGATAACATCAACAAGTTCCATCCCACCATGGACTACTCCTCAGAATCGGTTTCTTTCTTGGACACACAAATCTCCATCAAAGACGGGCACCTCAGCACCTCACTCTACCGCAAGCCCACGGACAACCTCACGATGCTCCACTTTTCCAGCTTCCACCCTAACCACGTCAAAGAGGCCATCCCCTATGGACAGGCTCTACGAATACACAGGATCTGCTCAGACGAGGAGGAACGCGATGGACACCTGCAGACGCTGAAAGACGCCCTTGTAAGAACGGGATATGACGCTCGACTTGTCGATCGACAGTTCCGACGGGCCACAGCGAAGAATCGCATCGACCTCCTCAGAAAACAAACACGGGACACAACCAACAGAGTACCCTTCGTCGTCCAGTACTTCCCCGGAGCGGAGAAACTAAGCCATGTTCTCCGCAGCCTTCAACATGTCATTGATGACGACGAACACCTCGCTAAGGCCATCCCCACGCCTCCACTGCTCGCCTTCAAACAGCCACCCAACCTCAAACAGACCATCGTTCGCAGCAAATTACCCAGCTTTCAGGAGAACAGCATCCACGACACCACACAACCCTGCCACAGTAACCTCTGCAAGACATGCCAGATCATCGACACAGATACCACCATCACACGAGAGGACACCACCCACCAGGTACATGCTTCATACTCCTGTGACTCGGCCAACGTTGTCTACCTCATACATTGCAGGAAAGGATGCCCCGGAGCATGGTACATCGGCGAGACCATGCAGACACTGCGACAACGGATGAACGGACACCGCGCAACAATCGCCAGACAGGAGGGTTCCCTCCCAGTTGGGGAACACTTCAGCAGTCAAGGATATTCAGCCACCGATCTTCGGGTAAGCGTTCTCCAAGGCGGCCTTCGAGACAAACGACAACGCAAAATCGTCGAGCAGAAATTGATAGCCAAGTTCCGCACCCATGAGGACGGCCTCAACCGGGATCTTGGGTTCATGTCACGCTACACGTAACCTCACCAGCAGGGGAAAAAAAGTTATCTGTTTTTAATACAACTGGAAATTCTCTCTCTCTCTCTCTCTCTCTCTCTCTCTCTCTCTCTCTCTCTCTCTGCCTTTTGGGTCTCTTTCTCTCTGTCTGTGTAATTTGACACATTGTGTATTCAGTATACTGGGACCTACTGTTTTCCGTGGCTAACCTGTCTGAACACCAACGACACCTTTGATTGGTGTGATGGAATCATAGAAGTTTACAACATGATGGTGTCCCAGCCTAATATAAGATATGCGATTTGAGAACCTCTCATTCACTCACTCACCTGACGAAGGAGATAATCTCCGAAAGCTTGTGAATTTAAAATAAAATTGTTGGACTATGACCTGGTGTTGTAAGGTTCCTTACATTTGTCCACCCCTGTCCATCACTGGCATCTCCACATCATGATCTTATTGAATGGCGGAGCAGGCTCGAGGGGCCATATAGTCCACTCAGGATCCAATTTCCGATGTTCTTATTAAAAATGTCTTTTGGCATTTGGGGAACGAGGGAAAGCAGAGTGACAGGTGTCCTGTGCACAGGAATCTGTTGAATACTTTTGAGCTGACGGTTATGGGATAGAAAACTGATTGAGGATACTGGAACATCCCTGTGTGTTAATCTTGTGTCAAGATACTGCTGCTGGTACTTGTTATACTTGATGTGAAATTGGGTGTCGAAAATTAAGGTAAATTGAAGGAAACAATTTTTCAAATTTACAAATTATTAAAAATAAACCCATATTGCAACCTGTAGGATGCTTACTAGACCCAGTGTTTAGAGGCTGCAACCTTACATATCACCATAAGACAAATTTAAAGCTGCAGTGAATTTAGTCATAATGTGCTTGAATAAAAGGTACCTTGTCTGTCCATCACATGTTTGCATTCGCTCCTCGGGAATGTAATACAGTGGGTTTGAGACCTGTACAAGTAAGCAGTGAACAAATTGGCTTCTCAAGCTGTTTAGTTCATTTATAAAACTATTTTCAATTGGATTTGAGGGTACTCAAAATGTCAGTTGGTTAACCTAAATCACTGTCATTACATTGTGAAAAGTCTTCCTTCTCCATTCTCCTTGTATGCAGGCTTGTCACTGGGGACTAAACCAAGCTGTTGTATCCCAGTCCTTTGGCATAAGGCAGGTATGCCTCAGCTTTCTTTCTGGCTCAAGAGGATTCAGCATCTCTGGTTCCTCTTTTTTCGCTATCCCATTATAGTTTGAGTTTGGGCACTTTGTGGGGTTTTTTCTTGGATTTGCTCTTGTCAGTATTGACCAGTTTTTTTTCCCCCTGCAGGCTCCTTCTTTCCTTCCTCGAATCATACAGCACAGAAGGAGGCCATTCGGCCCATCGTGCTTGTGCCGTTCTTTGAACGAGCTATCCAATTAGTCCCAGTCCCCTGCTCTTTCCTCATAGCTCTGCAGATTTTTCCACTTCAAGTATTTATCCAGTTCCTTTTTGAAAGTTATTATTGATTCTGCCTCCACTACCCTTATTTTGGTATTTTAATCCCTGTTTATTAAATGTAGTTTAAAAATGCAAAAAATATAACTGATGTTCTGCAAGAAGAAAGTATCATTTAGTGTTGTGATAAGCTCATGGCCACTTCTACTTAACAGCAACATGACTAGCATTTATATAGTGCCTTTAACATAAGAAAACCTCCCAAGGCATTTCACAGAGGCGTAATCAGACAGACATGAATGCCAAACCATAGGAGGAGCGATTAGGAGGGGTGATCAAAAGCTTGGTCAAAGAGGTAGGTTTTAGGAGGGCCTTAAAGGAGGAGAGTGAGGTGGGGAGGTTTAGGGAGGGAATTCCAGAGCTTGGCGCCCAAATGGCTGAAGGCAAGGGTGCCACTGGTGGGACAAAGGGAGTTGGGTGGGGGGGGGGTGGGGTGGAGGAGTTATAAGGCCAGAATCGGAGGAATGGGGAATTCTGGGAGGATTATAGGGCCGGAGGAGGTTACAAGATAGGGAGAGGTGAGGCTACGAAAGGATTTAAACACGAGGATGAGAATTTTAAATTGGAGACATTGGGGGACCAGGAGCCAATGTAGATTAGCAAGGTCAGGAGTGATCGGTGAGCAGAACCTAGTGATAGGATACCTGATTCCAGGATGGTATGTTGTTTCCTTGGTGCCAGGGTCAAGGATGTCATTGAGCGGCTGCAAAACATTCTTGGCAGGAGGGGGGGGTGCGGGGAGGGTGAACAGCCCTATCAGCTGTAGTGATAACTGGGGACTTCAATTATCCTGATATAGACAGGGATAACAATAATAATATAAGGGCCTTAGAGGGGGAGGAATTTTTGAAATGTGTCCAGGATAACTTTCTTAACCAGTACATTTCGGGCCCAACGAGGAAGGAGGCATTGAAGTCGTGGCCCAAGAGGGCTGAGGTCCTGCAGGCAGATTTTAAGGAGTTAGGAAAGAGATTAAGAAGCAGGACCTCAAAGGTAGTAATCTCTGGATTGCTCCCGGTGCCACCCGCTGGTGAGCATAGAAATAGGAGGATAGAGCAGATGAATGCGTGGCTGGAGGGATGGTGCAGGAGGGAGGGCTTTAGATTCCTGGGGCATTTGGGACCAGTTCTGGGGAAGGTGGGACCTGTTCAGGCTGGATGGGTTGCACCTCAACAGAGCTGGGACCATTGTCCTCGTGGGGAGGTTCGCTAGTGCTGTGGGGGAGGGTTTAAACTAATTTGGCAGTGGAAGGGCACAAAGGATTGGAGGAGAAAAATAGCTCTAAAGCAAGTAATAGTACAGTATTAGGTGGGATCAGCCCAAGACTGGATTGCGGTACATGTGTGTTAATGCATGAAGCGTGGTGAACAAGGTTGGTGAGCTGCAGGCGCCAATAGCCTCGTGAGAATATGATGTTGTGGCGATAACAGAGACCTGGCTCGAGAAAAGAGTAGGATTGGGTACTAAATATTCCTGGATACAAGGTTTTCAGGAAAGATAGGAAAGGAAGGAGCGGGGGTGGCAGTATTGATTAAGGAGAATATTGCAGTACTAGAAAGAGAGGATATCCTGGAGGGCTCAAAGACAGAATCTGTTTGGTTAGAGTTAAGAAATAAAAGAAGTGCCATTACACAACTGGGTGTATTTTGTAGGCCACCAACTAGTGGGAAGGATATAGAGGATCAAATTTGCAGGGAAATTCTCGAGGTGCAAAAGTAATAGAGTAGTGATAACTGGGGACATCAACTATCCTAATTTAGACTAGGATAACAATAAGGGGCACAGAGGGGGAGGAATTTTGGAAATGTATCCAGGATAACTTTTTTAACCAGTACGTTTCCAGCCCAAAGAGGAAGGAGGTGGCATTGCTGGACTTGGTTCCAGGGAATGAGGTGGGCCAAATGGAGCAAGTGTCAGTGGGGGAACATTTAGGGAGCAGCGATCATAGTATCATAAGGTTTAGAATAGCTATGGAAAAGGACACAGACCACTCTAAAGTAAAAATACTCAATTGGAGGAGGGCCAATTTCAATGGGATGAGAACAGATCTGGCCAGGGTAAATTGTAATCAAAGATTGGCAGGCAAAACTGTAATTGAACAGTGGGTGGCCTTTAAAGAGGAGATGGTTCGTGTACATTCCCATGAGGCAGAAAGGTAAAGCCAGAGCTCCCTGGATGACAAAAGAGATAGAGAGTATGATGAAATGAAAAAAAGGGGTGTATGATAGATGTCAGGCTGATAACACAAGTGAGAACCAGGCAGAATATAGAAAATTGAGAGGGGAAGTGAAAAAGGAAATAAGAGGGGAAAAGAGAGAGTATGAGAATAGACTGGCAGCCAACATAAAAGGGAATCCAAAAGTCTTCCACAGGAATGTAAACAGTAAATGGGTAGTAAGAGGAGGGGTGGGGCTGATTAGGGACCACAAAGGAGATCTATTCATGGAGGCAGAGGGGATGGCTGAGGTACTAAATAAGTATTTTGCATCCGTCTTTACCAAGGAAGAGGATGCTGAGTCTCAGTAAAGGACGATTCAGTTGAGATACTGGATGGGCTAAAAATTGATAAAGAGGAGGTACTGGAAAGGCTGGCTGTACTTAAAATAGATAAGTCACCCGGCCCGGATGGGATGCATCCTATCTTGCTGAGGGAGGTAGGGGTGGAAATTGCGGAGGCACTGGCCATAATCTTCCAAACATCCATAGATACGGGGGTGGTGCCAGAGGACTGGAGAATTGCAAATGTTACACCCTTGTTCAAAAAAGGGTGTAAGGATAAACCCAGCAACTGAAGGCCAATCAGTTTAACCTCAGTGATGGGGAAACTTCGAGAAACGATAATCCGGGACAGAATTAACAATCACTTGGACAAGGGTGGATTGATTGGGGAAAGTCAGCACGGATTTGTTAAAGGCAAATTCTGTTTAACTAACCTGATAGAGTATTTTGACGAGGTAGCTGGGAGGGTCGATGAGGGCAATGCAGTTGATGTGGTGTCTCTGGACTTTCAAAAGGCATTTGATAAAGTGCTGCATGGTAGGTTTATCATCAAGATTGCGGCCATGGAATAAAGGGGGCAGTAACAACATGGATACAGAATTGGCTAAGGGACAGGAAACAGAGAGTAGTGGTGAACGGTTGTTTTTCAGACTGGAGGGAGGTGTACAGTGGTGTTCCCCAGGGGTCAGTGCTGGGACCACTGCTTTTCTTGATATATATTAACGACTTGGACTTGGGTGTACAGGGCACAATTTCCAAATTTGCAGATGGCACAAAACTTGGAATGGTAGTAAACAGCGAGGAGGTTTTGTGATAGACTTCAGGAGGATATCGACACTCTGGCGTTGGCGGACACTTGACAGATGAAATTTAACGCAGAAAAATGCGAAATGATGCATTTCGGTAGGATGAACGAAGAGAGGCAATATAAACTAGAGAGCACAACTCTAAAAGGGGTACAGGAACAGAGAGATCTGAGGGTATATATGCACAGATCGTTGAAGGTGGCAGGGCAGGTTGAGAAAGTGGTTAAAAAAGCATATGGGATCCTGGGCTTTATAAATAGAGGCATGGAGTACAAAAGTATGGAAGTCATGATGAACCTTTATAAAACACTGGTTCAGCCACAACTGGAGTATTGTGTCCAGTTCTGGGCACCACACTTCAGGAAAGATGTGAAGGCCTTAGAGAGGGTGCAGATAAGATTTACCAGAATGATTCCAGTGATGAGGGACTTCAGTTACATGGATCGACTGGAGAAGCTGGGATTGTTCTCCTTGGAACAGAGACGGTTGAGAGGAGATTTGATGGAGGTATTCAAAATCATGAAGGATCTAGCCAGAGTGGGTAGAGAGAAACTGTTCCCATTGGTGGAAGTGTCAAGGACCAGAGGTCATAGATTTAAGGTGATTGGCAAAAGAACCAAAGGTGACATGAGGAAAAACTTTTTTATACAGCGAGTGGTTGTGATCTGGAATGCACTGCTCGAGGGATTGGTGGAGGCAAATTCAATCATGGCCTTCAAAAGGGAACTGGATAAGTACTTGAAAGGAAAAAATTTGCAGGGCTACGGGGAAAGGGCGGGGGAGTGGGACTTGCTGAATTGATCTTGCATAGCTGGCGCGGACTCGATGGGCCAAATGGCCTCCTTCTGTGCTGTAACTTTTCTATGATACAGGCAGCAGAGTTTTCAATGAGCTCAAGTTTACAAAGGGTGCAGGATGGGCGGCCGGCCAAGACAGCATTGGAATAGCCGAGCCTGGAGGTGACAAAGGCATGCATGAGGGTTTCAGCAGCAGATCGGAACATGGAAAGAGGAGGAGGCCATTTAGCCCCTTGAGCCTGTTCCGCCATTGAATTAGATCGTGGTTGAGTTGGGATTAGGTGGGGTGGAGACGGGTGATGATACGGAGATGGAAGTAGGCATTTTTTGTGATGGGGAGTATGTGGGGTTGGACGCTCTGCTCAATTGGTATAAACTGTTCAGAGTCCAAAAACTGAAAATAGGCGCTGTTCAGATTATCAAGGTAACACATCAGTTAACATATATCATCTGAAGTGTACTAAATGTTTCATACCTTAAGTGTCATCTTGGTTTAGTGGTAGCATTCACCTTTCAGGATGTGAGCACATAATCTTGTCCAGTTCTGAGGGAGTGCTGCACTGTCGGAGGTGCCATCTATTAATCCGAGGCTCCGTCTGCCCCTTCAGGTGGATGTAAAAGACCCCATGGCACTATTGGAAGAAGAGCTGGAATTCTCCATGGTGTCCTGACCAATATTTATCCCTCAATTAACCTCACTAAAACAAATTAACTGGTCATTTAATTTGGGCAGTGCTGTTTGTGGGACCGTGCTGTGCAGAAATTGGCTGCTGCGTTTCCTACAGTCCAACAGTGACTACACTTGAAAAGTAATTCATTTTATGGGGAAGTACTTTGGGATGTCCGAAGGATATGAAAGGCATTATATAAATGCAAGTTTGTTCTTTAAACCTTTTTTTTAAAAGCACCCCCATTGAAAAGTACAGATGTTTTAAAATTTAGTAAACTGATCCTTTTGCCCACTCCTATTCCTCTCATAATCTAATGTTTGCCAGGCAATGAAATAGTTTAGAATTCAGATTTGAATAACTTGTCAGTGCCCCTCTGTGATTAACCACTGTTGGCTACTGTTTCTTCTCTCTATTTGATCCAACTCTCCCCTTCTGTTTACTGACTGTGGTAAATGCAAGTGATCCCCAAACTAAGATAGTCCCGAGACTTGATAATGGGACCCTTTGGTTAGGTGGTGAGTTGCAAACTGATTGAACCCTTTAGTTGCCAATTTTCCACTACATATATGATGAACATAATTGAAGATTATTTGTGTTCAAGCCAGTAGATTGTAGATGAAAACCATAATTATGTTGTGAACCATGCATGCATGAGCATTTTTAAAATATAGTTTATTCTTACCTTGTGTGCAAACAAAAATTACAGCATTTTTTGGTGTGAAACAAAAGTTACTGCATTCTTTCCAAATTGTTTTAATAATGTGATTATTGTACCAGCACAGCATCTTGATCAGATGGATGGAGGATAGGTGGATTACATTCATGTCATTTGATACAATTTTTTTGTGAACTTCAAATTTTGGGATAGTTTTTGAAGAAGTGATTTAGTGAAAATATATGATGCAGTGGAAGTTAAGAAAATATTTCGACAAGAAAAAGTGACGTAAGCATAAATCTAGTGTGTCAGACTGTGAGTTTTGAAATGCCATGTCTGCTTTTTTCTACAACATTATAAAGGCGGCTTAGATTGTCAATTGTGATGTACTTTTACTTATATCCATGTCTCTCCCCTCCAGAGAAAATGCGGAAGGATCAAGTATAATTATGAAGATGGATGACAAGATAGCCAGCATCAGAAATGTAAAGGTAAGTGGCCCTCTGTTTGGAACTATACCTCAAACCGGTACTGTATCCTAATCCAGATAAACTGAGGATCTCATCTGCAAATATTGAAATTCTTAACATTGTTTTGTTGAATGTAATTGTTTTAACAAAGGGGCCTTTGTGATTAGGAGTTTCATGCTTGCAAGCATAAAAAATTGTGTGCAGAAAATTTTTGATAAATTGTTCATAGAATTTATGGAGACCATTTGGCCCATCGTGCCTGCTGGCTCTTTGAAAGAGCTATCCAATTAGTCTCACTCCCCCACTCTTTCCCCATAGCCCTGCGAATTTTTCCTTTGAATTGGTTTCTGATGAACCAGAATAGCCGATTTGGTATTGTCAAAGATAGTGAACAGATCATTTTTTTTTTGAACAGTAAGTATTATTTTTGACAGTTTTGGGTGGAATTTATACTTTCTGACCTTGATGTCCATTGTTAAAAATATCTGGAGAATTGCTTTCCGTGTCTAATTCTGATATGAAAGAAAGCATCACAGTTAGTCATAAATATTGTTAATGGGGGAAGAGTAGTTTTTGTAAACAGGAAGTCTTAGCTTGTAGGGAAAGAATTCTTGACGATATAGGAACTTTAACCCATTGGATGCTAAAAGTTCTTAGCAGCTTGAAATATACACTTTAAGGTATTGTGTGAAAATCACACCTTTTCTATCATAAAATATCACTTTTGAAATAGTGTTTTTTGAAGTCCGATTAGAGTATCATGTATTGGAATTGGAGAACGGTTAAGAAAAACGTACAGAACAGTTCTTAGTTTCTTAATCCCACACCTTTAGAATCGTAGGACATTGCAGAACAGAAATAGGTCATTTGGCCCAACAGGTTTGTGCCAATGTTTTTCTTCATGTGCCACCTGGTTTAATCCCACTCTCCTGCTCCCTTGTCATACACGTTTTTTTTAAAAAGCATCTTTTCGAGCAACTATCTAATTCCCTTTTAAAATAACTTATCGACTGCATCACTATATCAGAGACTGTAAACAAAAATGAGAGCACATAGAATTGGAGGCAACCTCTTGGCTTGGATAGGGAATTGGTTCGGAGACAGAAAGTAGGGATAATGGGTATGGACTCAAATTAGCAGGATGTGACCAGTGCTGTTCCCCAGGGGTTTGTACTGGGGCCACAGCGTTTCACTATATTGATAAATGAGTTGGAGGAAGGAATAGAGAGATGTATATTCAAGTTTGCTGATGACACGAAGTTAGATGGCACAGTGAATAGTGTTGATGGGAGCAGAAAGTTGTAAAGGGACATTGATAGATTAAGTGAGTAGACAAAACTGTTGCAAATGGAGTTTAATGTGGGAAAGTGTGAGGTCACCTACTTTGGACCGAAGAAAGATAGATCAGAGTATTTTCTAAATGGCGAGAAGCTAGGAACTGTGGGTGAGCAGAGAGATTTAGGGGTCCGAGTACAGAAATCACTTAAAAACTAGTGGACAGGTACAAAAAATAATTAAAAATGATAATGGAATGTTGACCTTTATCTCAAGAGGGCTGGAATACAAAGGGGCGGATGTTATGTTCCAGCTGTACAGAGCTCTGGTGAGACCCCATCTGGTGATACTGTGTTCAGTTCTGGGCACCGCACCTCAGGAAGGATATATCGGCCTTGGAAGGGGTGCAGCGCAGATTCACCAGAATGATACCAGGACTAATAGGGTTAAATTATGAGGACAAGTTGCATAGACTCGGCTTGCATTTCCTTGAGAGTAGAAGATTAAGGGGTGTTCTAATTGAGGTGTTTAAGATAATTAAAGGATTTGATAGGGTAGATAGAGAGAAACTATTTCCTCTGGTGGGAGAGTCCAGAACAAGGGGGCCCATAACCTTAAAATTAGAGTTAGGCTGTTCAGGGGTGATGTCAGGAAGCACTTCTTCACACAAAGGGGAATGGAAATCTGGAACTCTCCCTCAAAAAGCTGTTGAGGCTGGGGGTCAGTTGAAAATTTCAAGACTGAGATTGATAGATTTTTGTTGGGTAAGGGTCTTAAGGGATATGGAATCAAGATGGGTAAACGGAGTTAAGATACAGATACATGATCTAATTGAATGGTGGAACAGGCTCGAGGGGCTGAGTGGCCTCCTCCTGTTTCTATCAGCAACGTTTAATGGAAGAGGATCCCACATTCTAACCTCTTTACAAAGGATTGTTTCCTCACCTCCTTCAATTTTGTCCCTTTTTTTTTTACTATCTCGCTGACCAGTGAAAGCATGCTTACCATTTACCTTATCATAACCCTTCATAAGCTTGAAAACACTATCGGTTAACCCCTTAACCTTTTCAGCCCTGGTGAAAAGAGCTCTAGCCTCTGGCTACCAGTGAGATTTCTAAGAGTATTTGATCTCGAGTTAGGATTTAAAACATCTCTTAATGTAAGCATTGATATCCACGGCTTCTCTGCATTCTGAGCTCCAAGTGCAACGAGTTATGAGGAGTTTTGATAGAATAGTTGAGGAGAAAGTAGGTGGGTCGGTAACCAGAGGACACAGAATCAAAAGCAAAATACTGCGGATGCTGGAAATCTGAAATAAAAACAGAAAATGCTGGAGAAGCTCAGCAAGTCAGGCAGCATCTGTGGAGAAAGAAACAGAGTTAATGGGTCAGGTCAAAGACCTTTCGTCAGAACCTTCTGAATAAAAATAAAAAGAGAAATTCGATGAAGTATGGAATAATGGAGTGATTGAAAGGATATAGTCTCATTCAAGGTTCAAATAATGTCCTGAACCATGAGACTGAAATTTGGCTGTCAGGTGAATTGCAAGATGGTAATACAACCTTAGAATCACTCCACGGTATCAAATTTATTAATATATACATTGTGAATTTCACAGAATGGATTCAGAGCAGTACTTTTGTCCAAACCAACTCCAGACATGAAGATCGAGAATTAATCCCTGCTGGGTCATTCAGAGATGATTAGTAGTTGACTGAAAATAACACAGCCCTGACTTGTTCAGGCCAATAACTTGTTGGTTCAGGAACCTCGGACATGAAGTGTCATTCCATGGTGCAGCTTGTGAGATCTCTATCTCCCTCCCATATTGCCCCATGTTGTTTCCATCTCCCATTATTCTTTTGTTTTATACAACTGCAGCTGCAGTTTATTACATGTTAATTCCTGTTAAACTACATCTAGCATATAGTACCTGTAATAAACTAGTGCACCAAACTAGTATGAATGTAGCATGGTGTAAGCTGCTCCATGTTACAAACCTAATCAGAAGTAATATGTATTTATTTGTCGAGTCGTTTGTGGGTTTGAACAAAATCTGCAGATAAACTCCGTGCCCCTGCTCTCCCAGTGGGAAGCTGTGCTCGAAGAGAGTGTGGATCAAAGATCAGTTACAACGCTGTCACACCTATTCTCCACCCCGTGCGATCTTCCAATGCTGCTCCCCGTTGGGAGTGTGGCACTGCTGAATTTATTTTGAAGAATTCCAACAGTCAATTATCCGATGCAGTTTTCCGGGCTATCAAGATCTTTGTGTTAAAGCAGGTGTTCCAGGGTTAAACTTGATCAGGGATAGCATTATCTCAAGAAAGCTGTTAATGTTGGCAATGCAGCTTATAAAACAATGGGTTAGTCTATGAACTGGACTGCTGCATTTTTAAGTAACTACTTGTTTATATGTGGGTAATCATCACTCATGTTTAATTAACCAAAAAGGAAAGTTGTCTGTTGTTCAGTCAGTACATGTCATCATCCTTTATCTGCTGTTCCTCATTGTTAATTGACACAAGTTTACATGGGTTTGTGAACTGGACAAAAGCATGAATCAAGAGCCATGGATTTTGTATTGTAATCTGATACTGTACATTGGTGTTTATAATGAAATTCACTGCAACTGTGGCCTTGGCTGGCTGTGTTTATAATGTTGAAATGTTTTGAATTGAAACAAAATTTGTAGTTGGAAAGTCAAATTCAAATTGAAGAATTAAAAAAAATTGTAATTTTCTTTCTTGCCTGCTTTCTTGCTTTCTGACTTACCCTGCCTGTTAAAATTTTTTTTGATGTCTCCCTGTGCTGTGCACTTTCCCTGGTTGGGAGGATGGAGCTGCACATTTGGCCCTGACCCCAACAATGCCACTGTATAACCACAGCTCAGGAGCTGCTGTACAGCAGCCTGGAATGACCGACACTGAGATTTCTTCTTCACAGTTATCCTTCCTGAAGTGCGGTGCCCAGAATTGAACACAATACTCCGGCTGAGGCCTAGCCAGTGTTTTATAAAGATTTACCATAACTTCCTTGCTTTTGTACTCTCTGCCTCTATTAATAAATCCCAAGATTCCATATAGAAGCATTGAAAATAGAAGCAGGAGTCGGCCATTGGGCCCTTGAGCCTGCTCTGCCATTCAAGATGATCATGGCTGATCCTCTATCTCAATACCATATTCCTGCTCTCTCCCCATACTCCTTGATGCCTTTTGTGTCTAGAAATCTATCTAGCTCCTTCTTAAATATATTCAGCGACTTGGTCTCCACAGCCTTCTGTGGCAGAGAATTCCACAGGTTCACCACCCTCTGAGTGAAGAAATTTCTCCTCATCTCAGTCCTAAATGTCCTACCCCGTATCCTGAGACTGTGACCCCTCGTTCTGGACCCCCCCAGCCAGGGGAAACATCCTCCCTGCATCCAGTCTGTCTAGCCCTGTCAGAATTTTGTATGTTTCAATGAGATCCCCTCTCATTCTCCTAAACTCGAGTGAATACAGGCCGAGTCGACCCAATCTCTCCTCATACGACGGTCCTGCCATCCCATGGATCAGTCTGGAGAACCTTTGCTGCACTCCCTCTATGGCAAGTATATCCTTTCTTTTGTAAGGAGACCAAAACTGCACACAATACTCCAGGTGTGGTCTCACCAAGGCCCTGTATAACTGCAGTAAGGCATCCTTGCTCTGTACTCAAATCCTCTTGCAATGAAGGCCAACATACAGGTTCAGCAAGCCTTCCTAACTGCTTGCTGAACCTGCATGTTTGCTTGCAGTGACTGGTGTACAAGGACACCCAGGTCTCTTTGTACATCAACATTCCCCAATCTATCGCCATTTAAATAATACTCGCCTTTCCGTTTTTCCTTCTGAAGTGGATAACTTCATATTTATCCATATGATACGTATTTACCATGTATTTGCCCACTCACTCAACTTGTTCAAATTGCCTTGAAGCCTCTTTGCATCCTCCTCACAACTCAAGATCCCACCTAGTTTTGTGTCATCAGCAAACTTGGAAATATTACATTTGATTCCCTCATCCAAATCATTGATATATATTGTGAATAGCTGGGGCCCAAGCACCGATCCCTGTGGTACCCCACTAGTCACCGCCTGCCACCCCAAAAAAGACCCATTTATTCTTACTATATACTATTAGTAGGTATAATAGTATATAAATATACTATTTACAACAGCCTTCTCAACTTGTCCTGCCACCTTTAAAGATTTGTGTACATGCACCCCAAGGTGTCTCCATTCCTGCTTCCCCCTTGAAAATGTACCATTTAGTTTATATTGCCTCTCCTCATTCTTCCTATCAAAATGTATCACTTGACACTTCTCTGTGTTAAATTTCATCTGCCATGTGTCTGCCCATTTCACCAGTCTGTCTCTGTCCTCCTGGAGTCTGTTACTATCCTCATTTTTTTATTATATTTCTGAGTTTTGTGTCATCTGCAAACTTTGAAATTTTGCCCTGTTTACCCAAGTCCAGGTTATTAATTTATATCAATTTCAAGATATCTGGACCGGATGGGATGTATCCTAGATTCCTGAGGGAAGTAAGGGTGGAAATTGCAGAGGTACTGGCCATAATCTTCCAAAAATCCTTAGATACAGGGGTGGTTACAGAGGATTGGAGAATTGCAAATGTTACACCCTTGTTCAAAAAAGGGTGTAAGGATAAACCCAGCAACTATAGGCCAGTCAGTTTAACCTCGGTGGTGGGGAAACTTTTAGAAACGATAATCCGGGACAGAATTAACAGTCACTTGGACAAGTGTGGATGATTAGGGAAAGCCAGCACGGATTTGTTAAAGGCAAATCATATTTAACTAACTTGATAGAGTTTTTTGATGAGTTAGCTGAGAGGGTAGATGAGGGCGTTGCAGTTGATGTGTTTATTGACTTTCAAAAGGTGATTAATAAAGTGCCGCATAATAGGCTTGACATCAAGATTGAAGCCCATGGAATAAAGGGGGCAGCGGCAGCATAGATACAGTAACAGGAAGCAGAGAGTGGTGATGAATGGTTGTTTTTCTGACTGGAGGGAGGTGTACAGTGGTGTTCCCCAGGGGTCTGTACGAGGACCACTGGTTTTTTGATATATATTAACGACTTGGACTTGGGTGTACAGGGCACAATTTCCAAATTTGCAGATGACGCAACACTTGGAAGTGTAGTGAACAGTGAGGAGGATAGTGATAGATTTCAAGAGGATATAGACAGGCTTGTGGCATAGGCGGACACGTGGCACATGAAATTTAACGTAGAAAAATGCAAGGTGATACATTTCGGCAGGAAGAATGAGGAGAGGCAATATAAAGTAAAGGGCACAATTCTAAAAGGGGTACAGGAACAGAGATCTGGGGGTATATGTGCACAAATCGTTGAAGGTGGCAGGTTGAGAAAGTGGTTAAAAAAGCCTATGGGATCCTGGGCTTTATAAATAGAGGCATCGAGTGCAAAAGTATGGAAGTCATGATGAACCTTTTATAAAACACTAGTTCGGCCACAAGTGGAGTATTGTGTCTCGTTCTGGGCACTGCACTTCAGGAAAGATGTGAAGGCCTTAGAGAGGGCGCAGAAGAGATTTACGAGAATGATTCCAGGGATGAGGGTCTTCAGTTACGTGGATAGACTGGAGAAGCTATGGTTGTTCTCCTTGGAATACAGAAAGTTGAGAGGAGATTTGATAGAGGCATTTAAAATCATTAAGGGTCCAGACAGAGGAGATAGAGAGAAACTGTTCCCATTGGCAGAAGGGTCAAGAACCAGAGGACATAGATTTAAGGTGATTGGCAAAAGAACCAAAGGTAACATGAGAAAATACTTTTTTACTCAGCGAGAGGTTAGGATCTGGAATGCACTGCCTGAGGGGATGGTGGAGGCAGATTCAATCATGGCCTTCAAAAGGGAACTGGATAAGTACTTGAAAGGAAAAAATTTGCAGGGCTACAGGGATAGAGTGGGGGAGTATGACTCGCTGGTTGCTCTTGCATCGAGCCAGCACAGACACGATGGGCTGAATGGCCTCCTTCTGTGCTGTAATCTTTCTATGATTCTATAATCAAAAAGAGCAATGGTCCTCATACCGACTCCTGGGGAACACCACTGTATACTCCCCTCCGGTCTGAAAAACAGCTGTTCACCACTACTCTCTGCTTTCTGTATCTTTGCTAATTTTGTATCCATGCTGTCCCTTTATTCCCATGGACTTCAATTTTGCTAACAAGTCTATTATGTGGTACTTCAGCAAATGCCTTTTGGAAGTCCATATGCACAACATCACCTGCACTATCTTTATCAGCCCTTTGTTACTGAAAGTACTTCTGTTTTATAGAATGATGCCATGTTCCATTTTCTATACTGATGTTTCTTGAGACCATTTTTTGGACTGTATCTCCTCGGGTAGGCTGTCCCCTGACAGTTAACGGCAGGTTGACCATTGGTTTCATTTTCACTTCAATGAGTTACCACTTTCCTAGGCCATGAAAAATACAATTGACAATTACCCAATAAAGGAAACTAATTAATCGAATTGGCATGGACCTCACAAAAAGATGTAAATAGAATTTAGTAGGTGAAATACGTTTTAAATCTATGTCTTTTCTGAATCCTTTACTAGCTGGAGCCCCGGCTTGATAGTCCTGGGGATACAAGAGAGCGAAATATCGAGTTCACCTTTGATTACTGTTATTGGTCAGTGGATTCGGACTCTGCCAACTTTGCGCCTCAGGAACTGGTGAGTATCTGATTTCTTTGATATTATACAGTGCAAACTTAGCGTGCATTTATGGTTATTGTCCACTGTTTTAAGATTTCAACTGAGATTAGCTGATATGCAGTCATGTTGGAAAAAGTCCACAAAATGTAGCTGCAGGAAAGGACACTTTTATTAGTAAAGTGATGTAGAATTGCACTGAGTGTAGACTGCAATACTCCCATCACGTTGTACTCATCCATCACGATTCACACCCCTTAGTATGGAACCTCGTCGTATAAATTTATACTCCTACCCTATACTGTATAAAATGTACAAACATCCCTGCAGCAGACTCTGCTTGAGCAACTAAGAATGCAATGTGCTGGAATCTTTGAATGTACAACTTTCTGATTTAGAAGTGAGAGTGCTACCAACTGAGCCAAGCTGACACCTAAGGGCTGTGCATCGTTCTTTAATGTTCTTCTCACTTGTATTGCTTGCTCACTCACTCCTAAAGCTGTCTCTGACGTATGTTTCAAACATTTAATCAATACACCTAAAAGGACAATAAAATGAACACGTTTTGGACTCAATATATTTTGTCGCTAAAAGCATTTATTTTGCAGTAGCTGAGTAATTCTCACCTGTTGATAGTAATTTATTTTTGAAATGTGAAGATGATGATAATGTGTTGAACTAATTAGGGGTGAAATTGGTCCACACCAGTAATATGAAACGCGCTTGTGGCAAATTGTCAGCCTGTTTTACACCTCGCCTGACTTTCTTTTCAATTGACTTCAACAGAAACCAAAATCAGGTGGGGTGTAAAACAGGCTGCCGATTCGTGGCAAGCCCGTTTCATGTTACTGGTGTAGACCAATTTCACCCCTATTAACTGCTTGATGTGTGTGTATAATATATGGATAATGAGTTGCTATCGGTTAATTAAGTTTGTAATCCAAGCAGCTTTGTGGGGGAAGGCAGATGATATTGCAAACCATAAGAGCAAAGCTAGATTGGTTCATGTTTGCCACCTGAACCCAGGTATTAGATTGTTGTCTTAAATTCAGTGAGGGATGTCTTCCTCCTTACAACATGTATAAGGTTTCAAACTTCCCTTTTGATTTTTTAAATTATTGTGGTGGTATTGCTGAATGTACTACTATATGAGATGGGACAAAGGATGCCACTCATTTATATTATGTTGGATCTGAAATGTATTTCGATTATTTTAGTGGCTGTACAGTATATTGTATTTGACAGTAAGTTGTTTTACCTTCAGATAGCATTCTGTATCAAATATGAACAAATATAGTGTAAATAAGGAGAAACTGTTTCCACAGGCAGGAGGGTCAGTAACCAGAGGACACAGATTCAAGATAATTGGCAAAAGAACCAGAGGGGAGATGAGAATTTTTTATGCAGCGAGTTGTGATCTGGAATGCACTGTCTGAAAGGGTCATGGAAGCAGATTCAATAATAAGTTTCAAAAGGGATTGGATATATCCTTGATGGGGAAAATTTGCAGGGCTATGGGGAAAGAGCGGAGTGGGATTAATTGGATAGTTCTTTCAAAGAGCTGGCACTGACACAATAGCCTTTGTGTGGTGCACGATGCTATGATTCTAACTCGAGCACAAGCAGGTCAATGGTCTGTATCACACACCCAGTCGGACACGACTGAGATCTTGAATATGGAAATCTGTGTAATTTCTTTTTGGTTAAGCAAAACTCATCCCTGCTCCCGATTTTATTTCCACTCCCTGGCAATTCCACAAATGCAGTGCTCAAATAAAACCAATTAATTCATTCATACCAAGGAACCTCCTCCTTGTCACAAAGCAGCTGCAGCTGGCCTTAAAAGAAAATTAACCTTCACATAAGACAACAGCTTGGCATGCACCAGGAAGTTCCTTTGAGGAAAATGAAAAGTTTTTAAAGGCTGCTTTTTGGTAGCTTATTTGTTGTATCCAACTTTTTTGGTGGGAAGACAAAAATGAAATGAGCATAACCTGTGCAATAAAGGATTCACAAGGATGATACCAGAACTGAGTGGATATCCTTATCAGGAAAGGCTGAACAGGCTGGGGCTCTTTTCTCTAGAAAAGAGAAGGCTGAGGGGTGACCTGATAGAGGCATTCAAAATTGTGAAAGGGTTTGACAGGGTGGACGTAGAGAAGATGTTTACACTTGTGGGGAGACCAAAACTAGGGGTCATAAATATAAGATAGTCACTAATAACTTGGTGTTGTAAAATTGTTTACAACTAATAAATCCAATAGGGAATTCAGGAGAAGCTTCTTTACCCAGAGAGTAGTTAGAATGTGGAACTCGCTACCACAAGGAGTAGTTGAGGTGAATAGCATAGATGCATTTAAGGGGAAGCTTGATAAACAGATGATGGAGAAAGGAATAGAAGGGTATCGTGATTGGGTTAGATGAAGTGGAGAGGCAGGAGGCTTGTGTGGAGCATAAACGCTGGCATAGACCAGTTGGGCCGAATGGCCTGTTCCAATGTTGTAGTTTTGATGTAACTCGATGTAACTGCGACTGTCAGAATCTTAAATCTTTTCTGCCTCAATTTGTGCACAGCCAACCAGGGGAGAAAGTGGTGTCTAATTCAGACAACCTCATGGCCCATGTTCCAGTTGACAACCTACGATCCCAGTTTTTAAAAAAAGCTGATTTTTCTTGTGGAACACTAACATGACATATTAATTGAGATGCTGTCAACTTAAAAAGTTGATGGTTGAATGTACATACTCAACTTAAGTTTTCCCAATACCTTTCCCAACTGTAGACTACCTTGCTTCACTCGGTCATCCCTTCTTCCTACAAACTGTGCGGTTTAAAAGCCCAAGATTGAGACTTCATAAATACTGCTTCGAGACTGACCCCAAAACTTCTCGTATGCTTTTTGCAACCTTGGTGGGATTTGACCCTTCACCCAGGTTTCTGTGAGGGAAGAAATCACGTCCCTAGTATTTAGTGTTACTGTCAGCAATGTCACAGGTGTCTTTTAAGTATGGAAATATGAACAATATTGATGGCCTTTATGTGGTAAGTATGGAGTGGGTGTACTAATACATCTTCATATATTTATATGTCATCCTTATGAGAGTACAAAACATGTTTGATTTAGCTTTTTACAGAAGTTATTGTGTAGGAAGTTGTATTAATCTCTCTGTGGTTTGCCACAAAGACATGACAAGTCTGAGCTTGTTGGCTGCTACCATTTGGTGTTTGCGAGGGATGTTTTAAACCCTTGGAGGTCCTTTACAGATTAATGACCTTGATATCGCTGTCAAATGCATCAGATGTTTTAACAACACCACTAGCATTTAATACTGAAAAATATCCCAAGGTTTATAGAGTAAATATATAGATAGATATACATTTGGCTATCAAACCGAAAGGGCGAATATCTGGAATCTTGATTTTCTTTAGGGAGGTCCAAAGTTCTTTTAGTTTGTCATTTTGAGTGCTTTGTAGAGGGATTAATAAAGTAAATATGACAAGGGGGTTTGGCCTACCAGGTACATTCATGTTTCAACAAAGGAAGGTAAGGGCTCCCATTGCAAGTGATCAAAATGCTTCTACCTCACAGCCATTTTGAAAGCAGAGTTTGGGTACAGCCAGCATAATGAGATGACCTTTCCTGTCTAATAAGTGCAGCAAAATGGGATTCTATTCTGTGCAAGAACCATAAACACTTCCTAAATAGTTGCAGTTATTTAACTGCCTACAACACACAGCATGCTACTTTTGGCTTCTCTGCTGCTAGTGAGAGGTGCTGATAAAGAAAAATAGAAACATAATCAGAATGATTCTAATTAATGTGATTGGTACGGTGACTTCTGTGTTTTTATTTTCCTGTTTTGGCGATGGAAGGGAGAGGTGAAGTCAGCAGAGGAAATGACAAGACTTCAGCAAATTAAACAAATACTTTGTGTCTGTCTTCACGGAAGAAGACCCAAAAAATCTCCCAGAAATACTGGAGAACCAAGGGTCTGGCGAGAATGAGGAACTGAAGGAAATTAGTATTAGTAAAAAAAATAGTACTAGAGAAATTAATGGGACTGAAAGTCGATAAATCCCAAGGACCTGATGATCTACATCCCAGGGTTTTGAAAGAGGTGGCTATAGAGATAGTGGATGCATTGGTTGTCATCTTTCAAAATTCTATAGATTCTGGAACGGTTCCTGCAGATTGGAGGGTGGCAAATGTAACCCCACTATTTAAGAAAGGAGGTTGAGAGAAAACAGGGAACTACAGACGTGTTAGTCTGACATCAGTAATAGGGAAAATGCTAGAATCTATTATAAAGGATGTGATAACAGGACACTTAGAAAATAATAATAGGATTTGGCAGAGTCAACATGGATTTATGAAAGGGAAATCATGTTTGACAAACCTATTGGAGTTCTTTGAGGATGTAACTAGTAGAATAGATAACGGGGAATCAGTGGATGTGGTTTATTTGGATTTTCAGAAGGCTTTCGACAAGGTCCTACACAGGTTAGTGAACAAAGTTAGAACACATGGGATTGGGGGTAATATACTGGCATGGATTGAGAATTGGTTTACAGACAGAAAACAGAGAGTAGGAATAAACGGGTCTTTTTCAGGTTGGCAGACTGTGACTAGTGGGGTACCGCAGGGATCAGTGCTTGGGCCCCAGCTATTCACAATCCATATCAATGATTTGGATGAGGGGACCAAATGTAATATTTCCAAGTTTGCTGATGACACAAAACTGGGTGGGAATGTGAGTTGTGAGAAGGATGCAAAGAGGCTTCATGGGGATAAAGACAGGCTAAGTGAATGGGCAAGAACATGGCAGATGGAATATAATGTGGAAAAATGTGAAGTTATCCACTTTGGTCGGAAAATCAGAGCATTTTTTAAATGGTAAGATATTGGGAAATGTTGATGTTCAAAGGGACCTGCGTGTCCTTGTACATGAGTCACCGAAAGCTAACTGCAGGTGCAATAAGAAATTAGGAAGGCAAATGGTATGTTGGCCTTCATTACAAGAGGATTTGAGTACAGGAGTAAAGATGTCTTACTGCAGTTATACAGGGCCTTGGTGAGACCACACCTGGAGTATTGTGTCCAATTTTGGTCTCCTTACCTAAGAAAGGATATACTTGCCATAGAGGGAGTGCAACGAAGGTTCACCAGACTGATTCCGAGGATGGCGGGATTGTCGTATGAGGAGAGATTGAGTAGACTAGGCCTGTATTCTCTGGAGTTTAGAAGAATGAGAGGTGATCTCATTGAAACATGCAAAATTCTTACAGGGCTCGACAGGGAAGATGTTTCCCCTGGCTGGAGAGTCTGGAACCAGGGGTCACAGTCTCAGAATAAGGGGTAGGCCATTTAGGACTGAGATGAGAAGAAATTTCTTCACTGAGGGTGGCGAATCTTTAGAATTCTCTACCCCTGTGGAGGCTCAGTCATTGCGTACATTCAAAACACAGATTGATAGATTTCGAGATATTAAAGGCATCAAGGGACATGGGGATGGTGCAGGAAAATGGCGTTGAGGTAGAAGATCAGGCTCGAGGGGCCGAATGGCCCATTCCTGCTCCTATTTCTTATGTTCTTATGTAAAGGCAACAATAGTGTGCAGGGAATGACATCGAAATTACAACACTGAAACAAGTCGTTCCCCCAAACCATTTTGCGTTGGTGTTTATCCTCCACACAAGCAATATCCTAATCCCATGTTCCCTACCCCTTTATTCCCCTTTCTTTCAACCACTGATCTAACCTATTGTTAAGTGTTGACATGGTCTTTGCTTCAATCACTAACTCTGATAGTGAATTGCACAGCTTCACAACCCTCTGTGTAAAAAAAATCTCTTGTTTTCAGTGCTAAATCTCTTGCATTTAATCTTACATCTATGTCGTCTCATTCCCTAAATCACTGGAAACAATCCGTTTCTATCGACCCACTGCTACCTTTTCATAATTTTAAATGCCTCTATCAAATCATCCTGTGATCTCCTCTGTTCAAAAGCCAACAGCTGCAATTTTTCAAGTCTTGATTTTTGTATTTCCTCATACTAGGCAGCATTCCAGTGAATCTGTATTGTACTCTCTCTATTGCCACAACATTCTCCCCATAGTGTGGAGTCCAAAACTGCCCACAGTTTTCAATTGTGGCCATAGGAAGGTATTATATGGATTCACAAATACATCTCGACTTTTATATTCTAAACCCGTTGCCATAAAACCCAGTATTCTATTGGCTTTCTCATGGCCTTACTCACTTGTGATGCTGCTTTTAATGTCTTGTGACCCTGAACCCCCAAATCCCTCTGCTCTTCCACATCACCCAATTTTCTCCCATTTAAAATATAATTATTGTATTTTCATTATGTGCACTCACATTTACTGTCATTGAATTCCATCTGTCACTTTTTTTGCCCATTCCATCATCTATTCTCTATCCCCTCGCAGCTTCCTTTGTTCCTCGGAATTATTTACTGTGCCTCCTCTTTTAGTATAGTCTGCAAATTTGGATGCCACTCCCTCTCGCCCCTTTTCCATATCATTGATGTACGCAGTGAACAGAAGCAATCCCAGAACAGAACCCTCCGTAACATGGCTCCCCACTTCCAACTACTCTTAGAAACTGCCAGTAACTTCTATTCTCCTCCCTTCCAACCAATTTTTGCTCCAATTTATTTGTTTTTCCTCTGGCCATTTGCAAATTCAAATACAACACTAAAATAATGGAATGAAACAAATGTAATTGAAGGTTGGGACTCTGTTCTGAAGTACTGGAATTCAATAATGAATGAATTAGGGAAGCTACATATAGCTAGTGAGTGAGGCCTCTGAACTGCTGGCACATTGAACTTTGGCAAGTGATGATACCACTTTGATCAGATCGTCTTACACCCCTTGGACTTGTATTGGTTGCGATATAACTGCAGCCAGTTTACAGCAAATCTTCTGGACCAACTGGGAGCTTTTAACTTTATGTTGAAACTTTTTAATGTTTGTAAAGGGTTTACTGTCTTGTCATACACTTATCTCTTGACCAGAGAGTGGTGCCAAGCTGACAGTAGAACTCAGCACTGCTGTTCTGCACCAGTCTAAAACAGGTACCAGTTCAAATTGGTACTTATAGTATAAAAGCTCCATTAATATAATATTGATAAATCATTGCACAATCTTATTGAGAAGAACATTTCTTTAAAGGAGCTATGCTGATTTTCTATAAAGCGATAGTGCTGGCCGCACTTCAATTGCTGCGTCCCATTTTCATCACCATACAGAAGAGGCTATATGTTAAATATATTGCTTCAGTTTTTAAAAATAAAGTTTCGTATCAATTTTTCTCCCCTTCCTGTCTTTCTTGAAGGTATTTACTCCTTGCTGGGGTACATTTCCATTGGTGTGAGGCACACACTACCCTGTCCACATGCCCATTATTCACGTGTGAGCCTCAACAGTGAGTGTTGATGGGCTCTTGCACCATGTCCGATCCTGCTCTCACCTGATGTCTACATGCGCATGCAGCAAGAGTCTCTGGAGGAGGGGGCCATGGGCTATTCGCCCATTCCTAACCCAGGGACACAAAGGCACATTGTATTACCCCCTTCTCCTGCTCCAGCTGAAGTCCGCTAACTCTGGAGAGGCTAATGGAATCTGGAGCTTTCCTGGTGTTAGGTTAAAAGAAAAAAATATATAACTGCAGCCAGTTTGCATCTAATCTTCTGGACCAACTGGGAGCTTTTAACTTTACGTTGAAGCTTTTTAACGTTAGTGAAGGGTTTACTGTTCTGTCATATACTTATCTCTTCTTGGCCCCTCACAAATATCTACTTGAAGGATATATTTGGCCTTGGAGGGGTTACAGTGCAGATTCACCAGAATGATACCAGGGCTAAAAGGGTTAAATTATGAGGACTGGTTGCATAGATTAGGCTTGTATTCCCTTGAATATAGAAGATTAAGGGATCATCTGATCAAGGTGTTTAAGATGATTGAAGGATATGATAGAAAAATAGGAAATGCTGGAGAAGCTCAGCAAGTCAGGCAGCATCTGTGGAGCAAGAAACAGTTAACGTTTCAGGTTGAGGAGCTTTCGTCGGAACTGGAAGGTGTTAAAGAGTTAAAGTTTTTAAGCAAGTACAGAGCCAGGGAAAGGGAGGGGGGAGTGGAGGAAGGGGAGGGAGGAAAGAACAAAAGGGAAGGTCTGTGATAGGGTGGACGGCAGGAGTGACTAAATAACAAAAGGGATGATGGTGCAAGGCAAGGAGGGTGGTAATGGGACAGGTTAAGAAACAAAAGATGGGTTTGGAGTACCTGTGAATGGCAACATCAGAACATTACCAGCACAAGCTGACCGAAAAAATGGGAGCAGTGATTATGGTCTGAAGTTATTGAAATCAGTGTTGAGTCCGGAGGATGATCCGTTGAATGTGGATGCTGGTGGGGTGGAAGATGAGGACAAGGGGGATCCTATTATGGTTCTGGGAGGGAGGGGAAGGGGTGAGGGCAGAAGTACGGGAAATAGGACGGACCCTTCCGCCACCTCCAGTGTGATCCCACCACCAAACACATCTTCTCCTCCCTTCCCCTCCCCTCCCCTTTCAGCATTCCGAAGGGACCACTCCCTTCGCGACACCCTGGTCCACTCTTCCATCCCCCCCAACACTTGCTCTCCTTCCCACGGTACCTTCCCGTGTGAATGCAGGAGATGCAACACCTGCCCCTTCACCTCCTCCCTTCCCACCGTCCAGGGCCCCAAACACTCCTTCCAGGTAAAACAGCGATTTGCTTGTATTAAATTGAAAGAAGTACACTGTATTCACTGCTCACAATGTGGTCTCCTCTACACTGGGGAGACCAAATGCAGATTGGGTGATCGCTTTGCTGAACACCTCCACTCTGTCCGCAAGCGTGACCCTGACCTGCCGGTCACTTGCCATTTTAATTCCCCCACTCCCACTCTGACCTCTCTGTCCTAGGCCTCGTGTACTGTTCCAGTGAAGTTCGAGGAACAACACCTCATCTTTCGATTAGGCACTTTGCAACCTTCTGGACTCGACACTGATTTCAATAACTTCAGATCATAGCCACTGCTCCCATTTTTTTTGGACAGCAAGTGCTGGTAATGGTTCTGCTGTTGCCATTTACAGCTACTCCTGACCAATCTTTTTTAATCTGTCCCATTACCACCCTCCCTGCCTTGCACCATCATCGCTTTTGTTTTGTTATTTAATCACTCTTGCCCTGGACCCTCTCTCAGACCTTCCCTTTTGTTCTTTCCTCCCCTCCCTCCCTCCCTCCCTTTCCATGGCTCTGTACTTGCTTAAAAACTTGATAACTCTTCAACATCTTCTAGTTCTGACGAAAGGCCTTTGGCTTGAAACGTTAACTCTGTTTCTTTCTCCACAGATGCGGCCTGACTCGCTGAGCTTCTCCAGCATTTTCTGTTTTTGTTTCAGATTTCCTTTTGCTTTTTTTTTGTATTTTGCTTTTGAAAGGAAATGATAGGGTTGATTGAGAGAAACTATTTCCTCTCGTGGGGGAGTCCAGAACAAGGGGGCAGCACTTCAAAATTAGATCCAGGCCATTCAGGGGTGATATCAGAAGCACTTCTTCACACAAAGGGGAGTGGAAATCTGGTACTCTTCCCCACAAAAAGCTGTTGAGGCTGGGGGTCAGTTGAAAATTTTAAGGCTGCGATTGATAGGTTTTTGTTAAGCAAGGGTATTAAGGATTATGGAACCAAGGCAAGTAAATGGAGTTAAGATACAGATCAGCCATGATCTATTTGAATGGCAGAATAGGCTTGAGGGACTGAATGGCCTATTCCTGTTCCTATGTGCTGTGTTATACTGGATGATCCATCCTATACATGAGGTGGCGCTCTCAGTTCCAGATGAAGCTGCAATGCTCAGTTTGTGTGTCCTGGCCCCAGACATGTTACTGGCACGGGGCTACAAGGCGATAGTGTTGGACATGCTCCAATAACTTGATTGACTGGATTCCATCCATAGTGTGTTGACTCTGGGTGTTATGTTGGAGCTGGCACATTGTGAATCCTCACTCAGATCCTTGTGTTTGAAGGGCTTGACAGGAAGTGCAACAGGAATGCCAGTTGTCAGAGGAAGTGACATATCTGCCTTTATATTACCAATTAAATGCCATATTACATAGAATCATCGGTTACAGCATGGAAGGAGGCCATTGGGCCCATCGAGTCTGTGCCGGCTCTATGCAAGAGCAATCCAGCTAGTCCCACTCCCCTGCCCTATCCCCATAGCCCTGCAATTTCTTTCCTTTCAAGTACTTATCCAGTTCCCTTTTGAAGGCCATGGTTGAATCTGCCTCCACCACTCCCTCGGGCAGTGCATTCCAGATCCTAACCACTCGTTGTATAAAAATATTTTTCCTCAGGTCACTTTTGGTTCTTTTGCCAATCACCTTAAATCTATGTCCTCTGGTTCTTGACTCTTCTGCCAATGGGAACAGTTTCTCTCTATCTACTCTGTCTGGACCCTTCATGATTTTGAATACCTCTGTCAAATCTCCTCGCAACGGTCTCTGTTCCAAGGCGAACAAACCCAGCTTCTCCAGTCTATCCACGTAACTAAAGTCCCCCATCCCTGGAATCATTCTAGTAAATCTCTTCTGCACTCTCTCTAAGGCCTTCACATCTTTCCTAAAGTGCGGTGCCCAGAACTGGATACAATACTCCAGTTGTGGCTGAACCAGTGTTTTATAAAAGTTCATCATGACTTCCTTGCTTTTGTACTCTATGCCTCTATTTATAAAACCCAGGATCTCATATGCTTTTTTAATCACTTTCCCCACCTGCCATGCCACCTTCAACGATTTGTGCAGTTATACCCCCAGATCTCTGCTCCTGTACCCATTTAGAGTTGTGCCCTCTAGTTTATATTGCCTCCCCTCGTTCTTCCTACCGAAATGTATCACGTTACATTTTACTGTGTTAAATTTCATCTGCCACTTGTCTGCCCATGCCACCAGCCTGTCTATCACTATCCTCCTCGCTGTTTACTACCCCTCCAAGTTTTGTGCTATCTGCAAATTTGGAAATTGTGCCCTGTGCACCCAAGTCCAAGTCATTAATACGTATCAAGAAAAGCAGTGGTCCCAGCACCAACCCCTGGGGAACACCACTGTACACCTCCCTCCAGTCCGTAAAACAACCGTTCACCACTACTCTCTGTTTCCTGTCCCTTAGCCAATTCTGTATCCATGTTGTTACTGCCCCCTTCATTCCATGGGCCGCAGTCTTGATGATAAGCCTACCATGCAGCACTTTATCTAACGCCTTTTGAAAGTTCATATACACTACATCAACTGTATTGCCCTCATCTACCCTCTCAGCTACCTCATCAAAACCTCTATCAGGTTACTTAAACATGATTTGCCTTTAACTAATCAATCCACCGTCGTCCAAGAGACTGTTGCTTCTGTCCCGGATTATCGTTTCTAAAAGTTTCCCCACCACTAAGGTAAAACTGACTGGCCTATAGTTGCTGGGTTTATCCTTACACCCTTTTTTGAACAAGGGGGTAACATTTGCAATTCTCCAGTCCTCTGGCACCACCCCCGTATCTAAGGATGTTTGGAAGATTACGGTTTTTCTTTTGTATTTCCTGCACAAAATTGGTAATAGTATAGCACAGCATTAGTGTCAATGATTGTGGGCAGATGTTAATGTCAAAAAACTGTGTTGGCACTGCACAAACCAATCTCACTAATGGCACTTAAGAACTAAGTACCTTGTTTTAATATATTGTATTGACTATTCTTACTAGATACATATAATTGGCCATTATATGATAACTTTACTAAACTGACCAAAGTCGTGATCTGCCTTTTGATGAATAAAGTCTGTAACAAAACTTTTAGTTATACCATATACAATGCATTCTAACAGAAAAAAGCCAGGTCCACAGCTGCAATCTGGCCTGCCTGGTTAAACTAATAACAAACATGGGCAATAAGAAGTGGTATGAGAAGCACTCCTGGCTTGTTTGATTTAAAGCTCTAAATGAAAGGTCAGTGGGATCTATGAGAAAGACAAAATGTTGCCCGTAAGGATGAAGTCTGTTCTATTTCTTCTTGAGAGTGGAGCAATTTGATCCGAATTTAGCAATTCTCTCGCAAAGTTCAGTCTTCACCACATTAAATGTAGGTGTCAGGCGTGGCTCAGTGGTAGCACTCTCGCCTCTGAAGTTGTGGGTTCAAGTCGCATTCCAACGTCTTAAGCACATAATCCAGGCTGGCAGTAGTGAGAGACGTGTCATCTTTCGGATGAGACTTTAAACCGAGGCCTCATCTGCCGTCTTGGGCGGATGTAAAAGATCCCATGGCACTATTGGAAGAAGAGCAGGGAGATCTCCCGGTATCTTGTCCAATATGAATCCCTCAACCAATACCTCAAACAGATTATCTAGTCATTTATTTTATTGCTGTTTGTGGGACTTCGCTGTGCGTAAATTGGCTGCCGCATTTCCTACATTACATCAGTGACTACACAACTTCATTGTCTGTAAAGTGTCCTGAGGTCGTGAAAAGGGCTTTATAAAAGCAAATCTTTCAATCTTTCTTGAAGTTCATTGTAAAATTTAAGTCTGTGCCTATCCTGTAGAAAGTACTTTTCGACTATAAATTTATATCCAGCCGAGTAATTAATTATTGTTGTATGACTGTTTTTATCCTACCATTTTTAAAAAAAAAACAAGTCTCTTCATGGTCCAGTTCGTAACACCGATCTCATGTACATAATATAGAGAGACAGAATTGATCTTGCTGATCACAAATTGTAGTCATGATGTGGAGATGCCGGTGATGGACTGGGGTTGACAATTGTAAACAATTTTACAACACCAAGTTATAGTCCAGCAATTTTATTTTAAATTCACAAGCTTTCGGAGGCTTCCTCCTTCGTCAGGTGAACGATGTGAAAATCGTTCACATCGTTCACCTGACGAAGGAGGAAGCCTCCGAAAGCTTGTGAATTTAAAATAAAATTGCTGGACTATAACTTGGTGTTGTAAAATTGTTTACAATGATCACAAATTGTAACTAGTGTTAAATCACAAAGGAACAGATAAGAGAAATAATTGCCATTGGCTACTAAAATAATGCAAGTCTACATCTTTTCCCCCAGTGTTAATTATTCATGGGTTTGTGCCAACGTTTACCCCCCGCCCTCCCACATCAATTTGTTTATCATGTAGGTAGTTTGAATTTCAATCGCGTGCCTCCTGCAACTGGTCTTCAGGATATTCAAAGGGATTTTCAATCTGCTGAGCACTTCTCTTTTTATTCATTCATGGGATGTGGGCCAGCATTTATTGCCCATCCCTAATTGCCCTTGAGAAGGTGGTGATGAGCCGCCGCCTTGAACCGCTGCAGTCCATCTGGTGAAAGTTCTCCCACAGTGCTGTTGGATAGGTAGTTTCAGGATTTTGACCCAGCGACTTTCCAAGTCGGGATGGTGTGTGACTTGGAGGGGAACGTGCAAGTGGTATCGTTCCCATGTGCCTGCTGCCCTTGTCCTTCTAGGTGGTAGAGGTCGCGGGTTTGGGAGGTGCTGTCGAAGAAGCCTTGGCGAGTTGCTACAGTGCATTCTGTGGGTGGTACACACTACAGCCAGTGTGCGCCGGTGATGGAGGGAGTGAATATTTAGGGTGGTGGATGAGGTGCCAATTAAGCGGGCTGCTTTGTCCTGGATGGTGTTGAGCTTCTTGAGTGTTGTTGGAGCTGCACTCATCCAGGCAAGTGGAGAGTATTCTATCACACTCCTGACTTGTGTCTTTTTGATGGTGGAAAAGCTTTGGGGAGTCAGGAGGTGAGTCACTCGCCGAAGAATACCCAGCCTCTGACCTGCTACAGTATTGATGTGGCTGGTCCAGTTAAGTTTCTGGTCAATGGTGACCCCCAGGATGTTGATGGTGGGGGATTCGGCGATGGTAATGCTGTTGACTGTCAAGGTGAGGTGGTTAAATTCTCTCTTGTTGAAGATGGTCATTGTCTGGCGCGAATGTTACTTGCCACTTATCAGCCCAAAAATGTTGTCCAGGCCTTGCTGCATGCGGGCTCGGACTGCTTCGTTATCTGAGGGGTCGCGAATGGAACTGAACACTGTGCAATCATCAGCAAACATCCCAATTTCTGACCTTATGATGGAGGGAAGGTCATTGATGGAGCAGCTGAAGATGGTTGGGCCTAGGACACTGCCCTGAGGAACTCCTGCAGCATTTTCCTGGGGCTGAATGATTGGCCTCCAACAACCGCTACCACCTTCCTTTGTGCCAGGTATGACTCCAGCCACTGAAGAGTTTTCCCCCCCCATTCCCATTGACTTCAATTTTACTCAGGCTCCTTGGTGCCACACTCGGTCAAATGCTGCCTTGATATTAAGGGCAGTCACTCTCACCTCACCTCTGGAATTCAGTTCTTTTGTCCATGTTTGGACCAACGCTGTAATGAGTTCTGGAGCTGAGTGGTCCTGGCAGAACCCAAACTGAGCATCGATGAGCAGGTTATTGGCGAGTCAGTGCCACTTGATAGCACTGTTGACGACACCTTCCATCACTTTGCTGATGATTGAGAGTAGACTGATGGGGCGGTAATTGGTCGGATTGGATTTGTCCTGCTTTTTGTGAACAGGACATACCTGGGCAATTTTCCACATTGTCGGGTAGATGCCAGTGTTGTAACTGTACTGAAACAGTTTGGCTAGGCGCAGCTAGTTCTGGAGCACAAGTCTTCAGCAATATAGCCGGGATGTTGTCGGGGCCCATAGCCTTTGCTGTATCCAGTGCACTCAGCAGTTTCTTGATATCACGTGGAGTGAATCGAATTGGCTGAAGACTGACTTCTGTAATGGTGGGGATATCGGGAGGAGGCTGAGATGGATCATCCACTCGGCACTTCTGGCTGAAGATGGTTGCAAACGCTTCAGCCTTGTCTTTTGCACTCACGTGCTGGACTCTGCCATCATTGAGGATAGGGATGTTTACAGAGCCGCCTCCTCCCGTTATAGTCGTCTCGTCTTCACATCTGTAATAAAGCTAAATATATCTGCTCTGAAGGTTGTGCAGCATCTCGAGGGAACACCAAAAGCATAAATAATTTTTTTTAATGTCGAATTTTTTTTCGTTGTCTTAATTGTGCAAAAGAAAATGTATACCCAACTTCCTGTCTGTAAAATGACTAAAAATAGTCGGGCTGGGTTTCCTTGCGTTTGCTCCAAGTCCGCAGTGTATTAGCTCCAGTAATTAATCTCATTACTGTATAGCTTAATTATAAGGAATTGTTTATATTTGTAAAATGCTGCAATTATGTAAGACATTAGGGATCACGGTAATTTGTTGACATATAATTAATTCCCTTCCTTCCTCTGCATGTAGAGAACAATTTTCCTCCTTCCCTCACACCCAACCCAGAACATTTGCCCCAAAGCCATCAGCACACCAGCAGGACTTGGGTATTATGTAAATAGTAGGGTTGTAAGAAGTATTGTTTGCTTCATCGTATCATAGTAGGTACAGCACAGGAGGAGGTGTCCTTGTACACCAGTCACTGAAAGCAAACATGCAGGTGCATCAAGCAGTTAGGAAGGCAAACGTTAAGTTGGCCTTCATTGCAAGAGGATTTGAGTATAGGAGCAGGGATGGATTACTGCAGTTATACAGGGCCATGGTGAGACCACACCTGGAGTATTGTGTGCAGTTTTGGTCTCCTTACCTAAGAAAGGATATACTTGCCATAGAGGGAGTGCAGCGAAGGTTCACCAGACTGATTCCTGGGATAGCAGGACTGTCGTAAGAGGAGAGATTGGGTCGACTTGGCCTGTATTCACTCGAGTTTAGAAGAATGAGAGGGGATCTCATTGAAATAAATTAAATTCTCACAGGGCGAGACAGACTGGATGCAGGGAGGATGTTTCCCCTGGCTGGGGGGGTCCAGAACGAGGGGTCACAGTCTCAGGATACGGGGTAGTACATTTAGGACTGAGATGAGGAGAAATTTCTTCACTCAGAGGGTGGCGAACCTGTACAATTCTCTACCACGGAAGGCTGTGGAGGCCAAGTCAACTGAACGTATTTAAGAAGGAAATAGATTTCTGGACTCAAAAGTCATATTGAGATGGAGGATCAGCCATGATCATATTGAATGGTGCAGCAGGCTCGAAGGGCCGAATGGCCTACTCCTGCTCCTATTTTCTATGTTTCTATGAGGCCATTCGACCCATCGTACCTGTGCCGGCTCTTCAAAAGAGCTATCCAATTAGTCCCACTCCTCTGCTCTTTCCCCATGGCCCTGTAAATTTTTTCCCTTCAAGTATTTATCCAATTCCCCTTTGAAAGTTATTATTGAATCTGCTTCCACCACCCTTTCAGGCAGCGCATTCCAGATCATTACAACTCGCTGCGTAAAAAAATGTTTTCTCATTTTGCTTCTGGCTCTTTTGCCGATCACCTTAAATCTATGTCCTCTGGTTGCTGACTCTTCTGCTATTGGAAACAATTTCTCCTTATTTACTCTGTCAAAACAGTTTATGATTTCGAACCTCTATCAAATCTCCCCTTAACCTTCTCTGTTCTAAGGAGACCAAACCCAGCTTCTCCAGTCTCTCCATATAACTGAAGTCCCTCATCCCTGATACCATTCTCCTAAATCTCTTCTGCACCTTCCTAAAGTGAGGTGCCCAGAATTGAACATGCTACTCCTGCTGAGGCCGAACCAGTGTTTTATAAAAGTTTAGCATAACTTCATTGCTTTTGTACTCTATGCTTCTGTTAATAAAGCTCAGGATCCCATCTGCTTTTTAAACAGCCTTCACAACTTGTACTGCCGCCTTCAAAGATTTGTGTATGTACACCCCCAGGTATCTCTGTTCCTGCACCCCCTTTAAAATTGGACTATTTAGTTTATATTGCCTCTCCTCATTCTGCCTACCAAAATGTATCACTTCACAAGTGCCTGCCCATTTCAGCAGTCTGTTACTATCCTCCACATTGTTTACGACATTTCCGAGTTTCGTGTCATCTGCCAACTTTGAAATTATACCCTCTGTACCCAAGTCCAGGTCATTAATATATATCAAAAAGATCAGTGATCCTAATACTGACCAGTGATCCTAATGACTGGACCCTAATACTGGGGTACACCACTGTACACTTCCCTCCAGTCTGAAAAACAACCGTTCATCACTACTTTCTGCTTTCTGTCCCTTAGCCAATTTTGTCTCCATGCTGCCACTGTCCCTTTAATCCTGTGGCCTTTTATTTTGCTAACAAATTTATTACATGGCACTTTATCAAATGCCTTTTGTAAGTCCATATACAAACATCAACCTCACTACCCTCATCAACCCTCTCTGTTGCTTCATCAAAGAACTCAATCAAGTTAGTCAAACACAATTTTTCTTGAACAAATCCATGCTGACTTTCATTTATTAGCCCATACTTTTCAAGTGCCAATTAATTTTGTCCCGGATCATTGTCTCTAAAAGTTTCCCCACCACCGACATTAGGCTGACTGGCCTTTAATTGTCGGGTTTATCCCGCTCCCCTGTTTGGAACAGGGGTGTGACATTTGCAATCCTCTGGTCCTCCGGCACCGTCCCCCTATCTAAGGAGGATAGGAAGAATGTGGTCAGAGCCTCTGCAATTTCCACCGTTACTTCCCTCAGTAAACGAGGATTCATCCAATCTGGACCGGGTCACTTTTCTACTTTGAATACTGCCAAACTTTTAAGTACCTCCTCTTTATTTGTTTTTATCCTATTCAATATCGCTCCTATCTCCTCCTTTACTGCAACAATGGCAGCATCCTCTTCTCTAGTGAAGGCCGATGCTAAGTATTCATTTCGTACCTCAACCATTCCCTCTTCCTCCACAAGTAGATCTACTCGGTCTTAACCTTCCTTTGACTATCCTTTTACTATTTATATGTTTATAAAAGACTTTTGGGTTCCCTAATCTATTCTCATACTCTCTCTTTGCCCCTCTTATTCCCTTTTTTAGATTTCCTCTGCACTTCCTGTATTCAGCCTGATTCTCTATAGTATTATGAACCTTAAAATCGCCCCAGTACAATTATGATGAATCTGCGCTGTATCTCCTACAAGGCTAATATATCCTTCCTGAGGTGTGGTTCCCAGTACTCCAGATTGGGTCTGACCAAGACTCTGTTCAACTGAAGCATCACTTCCTCCTTTGTGTTCCAACCCCTGGAGGTAAAGGTCAACATTTACATTTTGACTACTTTTGTACCTGTGCACTAGCTTTTAGTAATTTGATGCATTGAGCCTGAGATTTTTTTGATTTAATATGGAGTGGTGCTACATCATACAGTGCACTCTACTCAATAAGCCATCAGAGGACCTCTGTATAGCTTATTTTGGATTTGTGCTGTTGATTGTTATAGCCTTTTCCCACTGTGTCAGGTGATGCTGGAATTATGCTAAGTGATGTCAATGATCTTGCATGCTCAAACTTCGACTTAACTAACATCATAAGCAGCTGTCAGAAAGGAGCTATTTACGCACTTTCTCTTGGCTTGACTTAACTCAAGAACTCTAATGTGAGATATGGTGCCACACAGATCTCTCCATTTTGTCCTCTGGACCCTTACTTTAAAGAATGTAGTGGGAAATGGTTTTCCACATGAGCATCATAGTCAACAACATAAAATGTTGTGATTATTGTTGCTGGTGGTTTAGGAAGATTCAGCATGTTGCTATTGTGGTCACACATTTTCTGAAAATTTACCAATGGTGATGTTTGGGCATTGCCATCACACACTGGTCTCCCAGGAAATGATACACTCAACCAAGCATTCACCTGTGGAGACACACAGACTTTTTCAATTCTACATAGGGACCAATCATCCTGAAACACCTCTGAATTCAAAAAGGATACTGGCTGATTATCTGCCCTTATTTATAATGACATTATGGATAAGATGGATAAAAATATGGCTAAGTGCTAGGTTTTAATGACTTGATCACAAAAGTACTTAATTATTAGAACTGATGTGTGAGCCACTCTTTAAAAAGCTGAAGCCAAGTATTAATGATGGTGACGGGCTCCCTCTGTGGTGTAGCACCGAGCCAAAAAGAATAGGAAGTTCCCAAGTTCAATCTCTCTTCTGTGCTGAGTAGGTTGACCACAGCTGGAGGTAGTCGGGGTCTAACAGTTGACCACAGCTGGAGGTAGTCGGGGTCTAACAGTTGACCACAGCTGGAGGTAGTCGGGGTCTAACAGTTGACCACAGCTGGAGGTAGTAGGGGTCTAACAGTTGACCACAGCTGGAGGTAGTAGGGGTCTAACAGTTGACCACAGCTGATGTCTGAGCTAGGGAAGGAAAATGTCAGTTCGGGTAGCTTCTCCTGATTAACTGTCTACTAACCTGGTTCAGATATAGGATGAAGAGTGCTTGGGCTTAATAGTGATGCCCCTCATGGTACATTGTGTAGAAGCATGAAGATTAGAGAGTTGACCAAGGGACTGGAGGACTGCTGACTTCTGTGGAGACTTAACCCCAGCATGAGCCACTGCCTTCAAGACAGGAATGGAGAAAAAGATGTTTTTCAGGGGAGGTGGAGGGATGGAAATACCAGCTTGATGGTTTTTATTTGTGTGCTAATTAATATTTTTAAATGAAGGATTCAATTCTGAGTGCACAGTTGTTTTTTAGCTGCACTCCCTTGACTGTGATAGTCTGTGAAAATGCTAAAAGCATATGATATCCATGGTGAAGGAAGCTAAGGTTTAGGGGAAAAGAAACAGGAAAACCCTCGTCTCTGAGGCTGTGTAAAGTAAATGAATATGCAGTTCAACAAGAATTCATGAAACTAGGAAAGACACCTTTATACAGTGCCTTTCACAACCTCAGGACATCCCAAAGTGCCATACAGCCATTGAAGTATTTTTGAAGTGTAGTCACTGTTAAAATGTAGGAAACATGGCAGCCAATTTGTGCACAGCAAGGTCCTACAAACAGCAATATGATAATGACCAGATAATCTGTTTTTAGTGATATTGGTTGAGGGATAAATATTGGCCAGAACGCCAGGGAGAACTTGAATAATAAATCTGTCAAGGTTTGTCGGCATCAGATCCTGTTAACTTGGGAGATGTTGGGCAGAATGGGAGGAAGATTGGAGGTCCACCATATGTCTGTATATACCATAAATATTATTACATTCCAATGCATAGGTAATTGGGTGGCAGGGATGCATTGTTTGAATCTGTGCAAATGTAATGGGATCGGACAGTTCTCTGTGAAATGCATTATCAGTTGTCTCACCTGATTACATGCAGAGTTTAAAGCTCAGGAAAATATTTTGAATTTAATCAAAATATGCTTTCAGTGCCTTTTTAATTTTGCAAGCAACTTGTTCCATACTACAAATGTCGTAGATCAGAATTAGTCACAGATTAATGTAGAATGTTTTACGAAAGCATTGATGGGTTGAGATAGTCACAAACTGTGAGAGCAAAGCTTGAGTGTCTTATCAGTGTCACCTCGGCCCCGAGATATATTGCAGCTTGTTCTTGGTGTGTTCTGTACAGACATGTATTTGTCTTTTTGTATTGAGTATATTCTAGTGAGGGGTGTGTTTGTGGATAGCAGTGGGTGATCAGCTCCTTTAAGTGTATCACATGATTAAGTCAGAAGCAACATCTTCTTGTGGGAATGTAGTACAACAAAAGATGCATAGGAGAAGCATCATTTCTGTATATTAAAGCCAAATAGCTGGGAGGCCTGAAAGGACTCCATTCTATAGCAGTGTTGTCCAGTAGAAATCTCTGATTAGCCACAGGTATTGCTATGGCGACAACGTTTTTGCTACCTGTACTAATTTCAGTAGAAAACGCCTGACACACAATCCAGGTAAATTCACGTGTGTATATTTACTTAACAAACATCTCCCACCATTCAGTGACCAAGGAAGAAAAGCAGCCACAACAATCAGAAAACACTCGCACACTCTGCTTTTGTCTTATCATTTTACCAACAAACATACAAAAAGGTTAAAGTTCACGTGTATATGCCATGAAAATATGAATATTGAGATCACAAAGAAAGAAAAAGTTGTATTTCCATAGAGCCTTTCACGACCTCAGGACGTCCCAAAGTGTTTCACAGCCAATTAAGTATTTTTGAAGTGTAGTCACTGTTGTAATTACTCATTTTTTATTTACTAATCAGAAATCCAATTAGTCACGTGGCTAATGTATTGGACAACACTGCTCTACAGTGCTGATCTACAACTGAAGCATCACTAATGGACACTGATAACTGCAGTAATGTAGCAAGGATGATATCTAGTAAAATTGTTAGCTTAATACAAACAAGAAAAGTCTAATTTTTCTAATTCTGTTGCTGGGAAGTGAAAATAAGTTATCAATGTTTGAGCATGGACTTAAAATGACATCTGCGTCTTGTGATGTGAGGTGTAACCACTCAAACAGATTCACTTCAGCAAACATTGTGATATCGTCAGTGTAACAAAGAGGAGTGACTTGTTTGAATGCGTCTTCGTGACAGGGAACGATAAGCTAAGACTTGATTAACATGGCACCCATACAGGGCTCACAGTACACTTATTGTGTGACTGTAGTACATCAAATATAACTAAGCAAATTTTTATGAACATTTTGTACGAAGTTGTAACAGGATGACCTTGTTACCCCTTGTCGGGTTGCTGTATTTAAAAGAAAATTATAAAGCAGCGGAACTATGCCCAGAACTACAAGCAAAAGTAAGAATTTTGCCACTAATTCAGACTGTTTATGTTTGAGCATATAATCGAGACTGACACTTGCAGTGCAGTACTGAGGGAGTGCTGCACTGTCGCAGGTGCTGTCTTTCGGATGAGATGATAACCGAGGCCCCGTCTGCGCGTTTGGGTGAATGTAAAAGATCCCATGGCATTGTTTCAAAGAAGTTTGCAGATGACACAAAACTTGGAAATGTAATTAACAATGTGGAGGATAGTAACAGACTTCAAGAGGATGTAGACAGACTGGTGACATGGCAGATGAAATCTAACCCAGGAAAGTGTGAAGTGATATGTTTTGGTAGGAAGAATGAGGAGAGGCAATATAAACTAAATGGTACAATTTTAAAGGGGGTTCAGGAACAGAGAGTCCTGGGGGTATATGTGCACAAATCTTTGAAGGTGACAGGACAAGTTGAGAAGGCTGGTTTTAAAAAAAACACGAGAGATGCTGGGCTTTATTCACAGGCATAGAATATAAAAGCAGGGAAGTTCAGTTGAACCTTCATAAAACACTTGTTAGGCTTCAGCTTGAGTATTGTGTTCAATTCTGAGCACTTCACTTTAGGAAGGATGTCAAGCCCTTAGAGAGGGTGCAGAAAAGATTGGTACCAGGGATGAGGGACTTCAGTTATGTGGAGAGACTGGAGAAGCTGGGATTGTTCTCCTTAGAGCAGAGAAGGTTAAGGGGAGATTTGATAGTGGTGTTCAAAATCATGAACTTTTTTACTCTCTGAAAACCAGAGAAACTGTTTCCAGTGGCCGAAGGGTCGGTAACCAGAGGATACAGAATTAAGGTGACCGGCAAAAGAACCAGAGCCGAAATGCACTGCCTGAAAGGGTGATGGAAGCAGATTCAGTAATTACTTTCAAAAGGGAATTGGATAAATACTTGAAGGTAAAAAATTTACAGCACTATGGGGAAGAGCAGGGGAATGGTGGGGACAAGGGGTGGGGCTAAATGGATAGCTCTTCCCAAGTGCTGGAACAGACACTATGGACAGAATGGCCTCTTTCTGTGCTGTATCATTCTATGATTCTAAGAGTAGGGACGTTCTTTCTGGTGTCCTGGCCAGTATTTATCCCTCGACCAACATCTCTGATCATGATCTCATTGCTGTTTGTGGGATCTTGCTGTGTGCAAACTGGCTGCTGCTTTTCCTACAATACGACAGTGACTACACTTCAAAAAGGTACTTCATTGGCTGTAAAGTGCTTTGGGACGACTTGAGGTTGTGAGAGGCTTGATATAAATGTAAGTTTGCTCTTTATTTCCGAGGTTCAGAATTTAAAGTTCCCATGAATTTGTTTCTCTTCAAATTGATAGTTTAAAAAACTTGAAACAAGTTGTTTTCCAGGCAAGTATATTCAATTCTTTTTGTTTTTCCTCTTCTCCTCTACTGATTGTTGCTGAATGGCAGTGCTCTACTACTTGGCCATTTTCCACATGTAAGCCTGGACAATTGTTGGCAGATTTTTTCACCATGCAGGGCATTACAGGTGAGCCTGGTCCTGTCCTCATCTGACGTGGAATCTCAGCAGTTCCCAGCAGGAATCACAGGCAGCAATTGGGAGTGGGGACCTGGGCTGATTACACTTTTTGCACCAGGTACTTTTTTTACACCAGGCATTGAGGCCAATTGTAGCAACTTAACTGTTGACCCGAGCAAGAAACTCAGCGTAGATCAGGATGTTTTCCAGCACTTAATGCTCTGTATGAAGCACACCAGTTGGTACAATTACCCACTAACCTACTGGGGAGATGGGCAGTTGGTTTTATTTTAGCTTGGCTGCTTCATATTTAGGAGAAGGCTGTTTAAAACAATAATGTGTTTAGAATTTTCCCAAATGAAACTTTTGGACTGAAGTAAGTAATAGATTTTTGTAGGGGAACACTTGGATTTTACTTCTGTAAAACATTGCACAGTAACAAGCATCAAACCTATGAGGGCTGAATATTTATATTTGTGTTCTGTCGTTTGTAATCTTGAGAGTCGGTTACAGTACTTTTTGGAAGTTCCACTGAGACCCACGCGTACTAGCACCATCTGATATGAATTAATTTTTAAAATTAAAACGTCTTGCTTGAGAAGTACTGAGTCATTGGTTTATTTGTTAGATGCTGCTTATAACTGACTTTCTTGGCTGGGTCTCGCCCCTATTGTACTACACAGGATGATGGATCTGTTTTTTCCCAGTTATTTCTTTTTAAAAAATGGAATATTAAAGATTAAACAGCAATTTTACAATGAACTAGGATCAAATCAAAACAAACCAGGATCAAATCAAGATACAGCAAAGACAGTAAAAGTGGTAACCAATATCCCCAACGCTTGTTTGTATTTCTTGAAGTTCCTGAAATGTATTTTTAAAAGCTGCAATCTAATTAGTTCAGCTTCTTTTGATGAATTAAATCAGTTTTTTAAAATTATTAACTCTTGGTTAAAAGCGTCTAAATGTAATTGTGTGTCTTACTGAGAGATTTGTTTCTGTTTATTCCAAATTTTAAAAAGTGATGGTCAACTCCAGAAAAACACATGCTTTATCCAGATATAGCATTCTGGTGGACATAACTAGATCTCATTGATTGCCTTTGTGTAGGTTTCTTCATCCCAGTATAAAGTGCTCACCAATTTTATTTAGCCAAGATTTACTAGAATAGTACGAGGGATGAAGGACTTGAGTTATGTGGAGAGATTCGAGAAGCTGGGATTATTCTCCTTAGAGCAGAGAAGGTTAAGGGGAGATTTAATCGAGGTGTTCAAAATAAGAAGGGTTTTGATATAGTAAATAAGGAGAAACTGTTTCCACTGGCAGGAGGGTCGGTAACCAGAGGACACAGATTTAAGGTAATTGGCAAAAGAACCAGAGAGGAGATGAGAATTTTTTTTACGCAGCAAGTTATGATCTGGAATGCACTGCCTGAAAGGGAGGTGGAAGCAGATTCAATAATAACTTTCAAAAGGGAATTGGATAAATACTTGAAAAGGAAAAATTTGCAGGGCTATGGGGAAAGAGCGGGTGAATGGGACTATTTGGATAGTTCTTCTTAAGAGTAGGCACAGGCATGATGGACTGAATAGCCTCCTGTGCTGTATGATTCATGAATTACCCATTTTATTTATTACTTGTCAAACTAAACAGAGTCCAACCACTACCAAAATGGAGGCAGCAACATGTTAGTGGAAAAGGTGTTTTTATTTTCATAGAATGATGGATTTTAAAATAATATAGTTGGGTGAATGTATAACTGTCTACTTGGCTCAGTAGTAACACTCGCACCTCTGAGCCGGAAGTATTGTGGGTTCAAGACTCACTCCAACACTTGAGCAGATAAACTAGACCGAGGGGGTTCTGCATCGTCAGAGGTGCTGTCTTTCCAATGAGATGTTAAACCAAGGCCCTGCCTGCTTGTTCAAGTGGATGAAAAAGATCCTGTTGTGCAATTTGAAGAGGAGTGGGGAGTTCTGTAGGTGTCCTGGCCAATATTTGTCCCTCAACCAACCCCACTAAAAACAGATTAGCTGGTCATTTATCTCATTGCTGTTTATGGTACCTTGCTGAGCACACACTGCCTGCTGTGTTTGCCTACATAATGGCGATTATGTTTCAAACGCCATTAATTTGCGGTAAAGCTCCTTGGGATATCCTGAGACCGTGAAGGGCACTATATAAATCTCTATTCTTTAGTTAGAAAGGAGCTTGGTTTGCAATTGAGAATGGTAGAATTGCTAATTTAATCAGTAGAAACATAGAAATGTAGAAAATAGGAGCAAGAGGAGGCCATTCGGCCCTTCGGGCCTGCTCCCCCATTCAAAATGATCATGGCTGATCGTCTAACTCAGTACCCTGTTCCTGCTTTTTCCCCATATCCCTTGATCCCTTTAGCATTAAGAAATATATCTATCTCCTTCTTGAATACATCTAATGACTTGGCCTCCATTGCCTCCTGTGGTAGAGAATTTCACAGGTTCACCACCCTCTGAGTGAAGAAATTTCTCCTCATCTCTGTTCTAAATGGCATACCCCGTATCCTGAGACTCTGCCCCCTGGTTCTGGACTCCCCAGCCATCGGGAACATCCTCCCTGCATCTAGTCTGTCTAGTCCTGTTAGAATTTTATATGTTTCGATGAGATTACCTCTCGTTCTTCTAAACTCTAGTGAATATAGGCCTAGTTGACCCAATCTCTCCTCATACGTCAGTCCTGCCATCCCAGGAATCAGTCTAAACCTTCGTTGCACTCCCTCCATGGCAAGGACATCCTTCCTCAGATAAGGAGACCAAAAGTGCACACAATACTCCAGATGTGGTCTTCCCAAGGCCCTGTATAACTGCAGTAAGACATCCAAAGTAAGACAGTACCATCTGTAAAATGAAAATGTATATCTTTTTCTCTTGCCTGGCAGTGACGAATGCTGGGACACAGTTCCACTGGTACCAACCAAGAGTCAGTTCCCAATTTGTGAGTTTAAACAGTAGGTGCCAGCAATGGAGACATCACATCTGAACCTAACTCTGTACTCCGCTGAGTCCCGTTTTTGTGTGGGTTAGCTGGGGTGGATAATGCTAGTTCTGGACCTCGAGAGCATGGATTATGAAATGACTACATTCAATCTAAGATGTAGAGTAGAGGGTACCTGCAATATGATACAATTCGTAACCAACTTTTCATGATCTTTGTGCAGCTGGTAAAATGGGCTTCATAGAATCTCGTATTAAAATCAAAATATCCAGTCAGACAGCTGGTTCTGAATATTTGATTGGCAGCATACCTAATCAAATGATCCCATCTCTGTTTACCTACAGCTAAATTATGTTGTTATAGAGTATAAGAGCAGTAACTATAGGAAATGCAATTATATCTGTATTGCATAGAAATTACAGCGCAGAAACAGGCCATTTGGCCCAACTGGTCTATGTCGGTGTTTATGCTCTGTACAAGTCTCCTCCCATCCCTCTTCATCTAACCCTATCAGCATATCCTTGTATTCCTTTCTCCCTCCCTTATCTAACTTCCCCTTAAATGCATCTATGCTATTCACCTCAACTACTCCATGTGGTAGCAAGTGTCACATTCTAACCACTCTCTGGGTAAAGAAGTTTCTCCTGAATTCTTTATTGGATTTATTAGTGACTATCTATATTTATGTCCCCTAGTTTTGGACTCACCCAATATCTTCTATCCGTCTACCCTATCAAAACTCTTCATAACTTTAAAGTAGGCGTGGTGCCAGAGGACTGAAGAACTGCGAATGTTACACCCTTGTTCAAAGAGGGTATAAGGATAAATCCAGCAACTACAGGCCAATCAGTTTAACCTCGGTGGTGGGGAAACTTTTAGAAACGATAATCCGGGACAGAATTAACAGTCACTTGAAAAACTATGGATTGATTAAGGAAAGCCAGCACGGATTTGTTAAAGGCAAATCGTGTTTAACCAACTTAATAAAGTTTTTTGATGAGGTAACAGAGAGGGTAGATGAGGGTAATGCGGTTGATGTGGTGTATATGGACTCTCAAAAGGCGTTTGATAAAGTGCCACTTAATAGGCTTGTCATCAAGATTAAAGCCCATGGAATAAAAGGGCCAGCAGCAGCATGGATACAGAATTGGCTAAGTAACAGGAAGCAGAGAGTAGTGGTGAACAGTTGTTTTTCTGACTGGAGGGAGGTGCACATTGATGTTCCCCAGGGGTTGGTAGGAGGAACACTGCTTTTCTTGATATATATTAATGATTTGGTTTTGGGTGTACACAATTTCCAAATTTGCAAATGACACAAACACTGGAAGTGTAGTGAACAGTGAGGAGGATAGTGATAGACTTCAAGAAGATATAGACAGGCTGGTGGCATGGGCGAACATCTGGCAGATGAAATTTAACGCAGAAAAATGCAACGTGATACATTTCGGTAGGAAGAATGAGGAGAGGAAATATAAACTGAAGGGCACAATTCTAAAAGGGGTACAGGAACAGAGAGATCTGGGGGTATATGTGCACAAATCGTTGAAGGTGGCAGGGCAGGTTGAGAAAGCGGTTAAAAAAGCCTACGGGATCCTGGGCTTTATAAATAGAGGCATAGAGTGCAAAAGCAAGGAAGTCATGATGAACCTTTATAAAACACTGATTCGGCCACAAGTGGAGTATTGTGTCCAGTTCTGGGCACCGCACTTTAGGAAAGATGTGAAGGCTTTAGAGAGGGTGCAGAAGAGATTTACTGGAATGATTCCAGGGATGAGGGACTTTAGTTAGGTGGATAGACTGGAGAAGCTGGGGTTGTTCTCCTTGGAACAGAGACGGTTACGAGGAGATTTGATAGAGGTGTTCAAAATCATGAAGGGTCCAGACAGAATAGATGGAGAGAAACTGTTCCCATTGGCGGAAGGGTCAAGAACCAGAGGATATAGATTTAAGGTGATTGGCAAAAGAACCAAAGGTGACATGAGGGAAAACTTTTTTACACAGCGAGTGGTTCGGATCTGGAATACACTGCCAGAGCGGGTGGTGGAGGCAGATTCAATCATGGCCTTCAAAAGGGAACTGGATAAGTACTTGAAAGTAAAAAATGTGCACGGTTATGGGGATAGGGCGGGGAGTGGGACTAGTTGGATTGCTTGCGCATAGAGCCGACACGGACTCGATGGGCCGAATGGCCTCCTTCCATGTTGTAACCTTTCTGTGATTCTAAGGCCTCCATCAGGTCAGCCATCTTTTAGTTAGAGAAAAGAGCCCCAGCCTGTTTAGTCTGTAACTTTTGCTTTTTAAAAAAACATCACAGTAGCATTGTATTTCTGTTTTGTTGTAAACGTCACTACAGTTGAGGAAAAGAGGCTGGTTTTCAACAAGAAATGTTTTTTTGGAACGAGAGGAAGGAGTGCCCAATATCTGTGGGTGTGGAATGTGAGTGCTGGTTGTAGTTGTCTGTAAAATATTTGCAAGCCTGCATTAATTTCTTAACATTCTGGTTCAGTTTTAAATGTCCCATAGATTGCAGAAGAATGTGTGTTTTGTGTAATAATTGAATGTGGGATTTTGCCTAGATCAGTGAAAGAGCATGTGGGTGCTTTCGAATACTAATCTGCAGGGGGAGGGGAGTGGAACATAAAGATTTAATATCCCACTCTTTCTGTGCCAGTAATATGGCCTTTTCATTTAAATGGCCCTTTTCCAGTCAGAAATCTCACTTCAATTGTACAATTTCTTATTACTGGGCTATAGTAAGCAACTGGATGAAAGTTGGGGATTTGCCTCTGAGCCTGGAGGATATTCTGAAGTTTTTCCATATTCTCAATGTATCTTAAAATTGGTTTCTCTTTTTGCCAGTAATGGGAAAAACATAAGCATTTTATATTGACTTTGAAGGTGAAATTGTCCAGGCAGATATAAAATCCCAGCCCTAATTTTTTTTTTGCTTTGCCGCCTGTTGGTATGTAAGAGAGCAAGAGATGCTCAAAGTTGCGTGGGTGCTTTTGTGTGGGTGCGGGAATGCATGGTTGGATTGGTGGATGTTGGAAGGGAATGGCCATTGTTTAGTCTTTATTAAAACCTACACTTCAGCACACCAAACTTGTTTCTCTGGTTGCGTTCCTTCCATATTTAAAAAAAAGTCAGGCATGATAGTGGCATTTGACACATCTCACACAATAATACTGTTGATGGAATCGCATGCTCCGCATCTGGTTCTGATAAAAGATGTTTTGAGGCCATTTACTTAGCTTTCATTCATTTTAAATTGGTTTCTATCATTTTCTTTCTATTCACCAAAGAGGGCATGATGTTATTTCTTACGTTGGTGCAAATCATGCATGCACGTTGATACTCAACATTAGCAGTATTCCTCTGTCTACCTTTCTCACCCCGGCCCTTGCCCTCTCACCCCCACTTTAACCCCCCCCGCCTTCTCCCGTCCTCCCTTGCTTCCCCCATCTTGCTTGACTTTCCCCCTTCCTCTGCCTTTCTCCCATCACCACCCTACTCTCTCTTCGCTTACTGATATTCATTGTCACAGTCCTCCCTCGGCCCTTGTCCAGTTAGCGCCCGCCTTCTGACCCTGCTTCGCCTAAATAGTGCATTTAACATTACATCTCTGTGTGTAAATGTCATGGGAAATCGACTGGTATGTTTAACAAATGAAGAGAAACAAAAGTATGCTAAGAGTTACAGTTTACCCCTCTTAATTTAACGTTGCTTAATTCACATTAGCTAATAATTCAGCAACAACTTGCCTTCAACATAGTAAAACGTCCTAAGGTGCTGCACAAGAGCGTAATCAGACAAAAGTTGACCGAGCCAAAGAAGGAGATGAGAACAGGTGACTAAAAGACTTGTTCAAAGAGGTGTTTTTTTAAAGCTTGTGGGATTAAAAATAAAATCGTTGGACTATAACTTGGTGTTGTAAAATTGTTTACAATTGTTAACCCCAGTCCATCACCGGCATCTCCACATCGTGTTTTTTTAAGGAGGACCTTAAAGGTTGGGAAGCTAAGAGGCTTAGGGAAGAAATTCCAGAGCTAAGGGCCTAATTTTTTAATTCAAGAATTTTTTTTACATTAAATTCCCATTTTACTGTTATTTATGTTGCTTTATTCAAATTATTGAATAATTCCATTTTTAGTGCAAAAAATCCTTTTATTTACAATGAGTAATAGAAATTCTTTGTCAGTTTGATTTTTCTTCAAGAAAAGATCAGTGGTACGATACTCTGGATCTGAAAATGAGGTTGCTTGTTAAACTCAAGTTTCAACGCTTCATTTAATCCAGGTTCAGTATATATTAGATACTGACTCACATTGGTGAACTCAGAAACAAAACCAGAAATCGCTGGAGGTACTCAGCAGGTCAGGCAGCATCTATCGAAAAAGCATGAGACAGTTAACATTTCAAATATAAAACCTTTGCTCTGAAATCAGTTCTGAGGTTTTATAGTTTAAATGTCAACTGTCTCGTGTTTTCTCGACCTGCAAAGCGATTTCTGGTTTTGTTTCAGATTTCTGATATCCGTAGCATTTTGCCTTTTGTTCATCAGTGAATTCTGTGTTTGGGTGCGATCATAAAGTCTGAAATCCGAATTCTAACCTATCGAACTTGTTTTTAAATTACATAGAATGTACAGCACAAAAACAGGCCATTCAGCCCAACAGGCTCAGGCTGGTGCTTATACTCCACATGAGCCTCCTCCCTCCCTAATTCATCTTACCCTATCTGCTTTTTCTCCTTTCTCCCTCATGTGTTTATCTAGCTTCCCCTTAAATGCATCTAGTCGCCTCAACTATTCCTTGTCGTAGCAAGTTCCATATTCCAACCACTTTCTGGTAAAGAAGTTTCTCCTGAATTCCCTATTTGATTTATCAGTGACTATCTTATATTTATGACCCCTAGTTCTGGTCTCCCCCACAAGTGGAAACATCTTCTCTACGTCTATCCTATTAAACCCTTTCATAATCTTGAAGATCTCTATCAGGTCACCTCTCAGTCTCTTTTCTCGAGAAAAGAATCCCAGCCTGGTCAATCTTTCCCGATAGGTATAACCTCTCAGTTCTGGTATCAATGAAGTAAATCTTTTTTGCACCTTCTGCAGTGCCTCTATATCCTTTTTATAATTGTGCACTATACTCCAAACATAACTTCCCTGCTTTTCAATTCTATGCCTCTAGAAATGAATCCCTGTGCTTGGTTTGCTTTTTTTTTGGCCTTATTAATCTGCGTCGCTACTTTTAGTGACTTGTGTATCTGTATCCCCGATCCCTTTACTCCTCTATCCCATTTAGACTCTTACTATCCAAGCAGTAGGTGGCCCCTTTATTCTTCCAACCAAAATGTAATTCTTCACACTTATTGATATTGAAATTGATTTGCCAATTACACACCCATTCTGCATTTATTAATGTTGTCTTGTATTTTGTCACATTCTTCCTCGGTATTAACTATACTCGCAATTTGGTGTCATCTGCAAATTTTGAAATTGTACTTCCGATTCCCGAATCCAAATGATGTATGTAAATCGTGAACAACAGTGGTTCCCAGCTCCAAACCGTCTGGAACGTCACTTCCCACCTTTTGCCAGTCTGAGTAACTACCTTCAACCTCTGTTTTCTGTTTTGTACCCAGCTTACTACCCATTCTGCCAACTGTCCCCCGATCCACATGCTCTGATCTTAGTCATGAGTCTACAATGTGGTACCTTATCAAAGGCTTTTTGAAAATCTAAATATATTACATTTACTGCATTACCCTTATCTATCCTTTCTGATGCTTCAAAGAATTCAATAAGGTTGGTCTACCATAACTTTCCCTTTTGAAATCTGTGCTGACTGTTCTTTATTATATTTTAGTTTCCTAGATGTTTTTCTTTAACATCTTTGAATAAAGATTCCATTATCTTTCCTTTCACCGATGTTCAGCTAATTGGTCTATAGTTCCCTGGACTGGTTCGATCTCCCTTTTTAAATACAGGAATCACATTAGCTGTCCGCCAGTCCTCTGGCACTATTCCCTTTTCTAATGAATTTTTATACATATGTAATAGTGCCTCTGCTATCTCTTCCCTAACTTCTTTTAATATGCGCAGATGCGATTTATCTGGACCAGGGGTTTTAAATGTTGACACAGTCTCTGCTTCATTCACTAACTCCTTTAATGCATTCCACAACCTCACAACCCTCTGTTAAAAAGTTTCTTCCACTGTCTGTCCTAAAACTCTTAGATTTACTCTTACATGTATCTGGTTTACTCTAGTTTGTTGGCTATTGGGCATCAGCCACCTTGTAATTTGAGAATGCTGATAATTTGAAATAAAACCAGAAAATGAGTTAAGTCGGCATCTGAAAAATGGTCGGTAAATGTTTCAGATGGGACTTTTCATTGCACCAGTATTGGTGAAGGGCACCACCCAGAATATGAACTTATTTTTCCTTTTCAGATACTATGCATTTCCATCAATTGCCTTTTCTGTCATCAGTCTAATGTCACATGACAAGCTCAAGCTTTTCTTACATACAGAGCTAAATATTTGTTTGCATTTTCCCTCCGCTACAAGAACCTGCACTTGAAACCTTAAAGATTCTGCTTAGTAAGAAACATGGTATCCAGTTTCCACAACCCCCCCACCAAAATGTATTTTCGCCCTTCTTGTGACACCACTTGCAGTGTAAATCCAAGATGGTGGATGTGCAAACTGTTCCACTGTCTCACTGATCCCAGAAATAAGAGGCTGAAAAATGGACAAGAACAGTCTGATGTGTTTTCCTTCCGATGTGTTCCACTGTCTCACTGATCCCAGAAATAAGAGGCTGAAAAATGGACAAGAACAGTCTGATGTGTTTTCCTTCCGATGTGGTATGTTGGAGATGATTGCTGTCGGCCTGCTCCATGCATGTTGGACCATGTTGGCTGTGTTTGGTTTATTAACTCATAGCTGTTTGATCTCTGAGTTCGAAAGCTAAGAGAATGGTGAAGATATGGCATTGTTCACTTTTTTTTGCCTCAGCTCTTTGTGTTATGTGCCATTTCTTAGATAAGAAGGAAGGCTCCCAAGCCTCCACCATTACAATTTGGTCGTTGGCTGCTAAGATATGAGTGGGCGTGAACCAAAGCACTGCTTCGAAAGTTCGGTGTTTCTCCTCCCTCACTTCCTGTTTCAGTCAATACACTAACAAATGCCAATCTTTGTTCAAGTACTAGTGAGCTGAACAGTACCAACAGCTGTATGCCATGGACATGAATAGCTGCATTGTGCAGCTCAATGGAAAAGCACATATCTAATGACTGCATCTGTATATAAATTGGCCAGGACTTTGTGATCTTATTAATATGCATATATTTATTCTTGAAGAGGTACTGATCTCATCACGAACTCAACAAACCAAAATTGGTACCTTTTTAAACTGTTCAATGATTGTGGAATTAGCCCCAAAAAGATAGGACCTGAATCACAGTGCAATTGCTTTGGGACCCATATAAAAACAGTCTTACTCTGCATCATGAGGTTTAGGATTATCACATAATCAACACTGATGAACTGTATGGCCACACAAGCTTCTCTGTGCTTAAGTGCTACATTTTACAGAATGATTTCTATCAAATGCACTGTCTATAGTAAAAGAAGGAGGCAACTATTTTAAGCTCATTTATTATTATTATTGGTTTTGTTGCAGCAATCTGCAACAGTTAAGGTTTAATTGTAATTATATACTGATTTACAGTTGAACTTATTCCCTGCTCTGGTCATGTGTAAGCACTGACTGCATCTGAAGTATTAGTGAGAGAACTGATTGAATGAACCAAAGCAAACCCTAACACAGTGAGTTCAGTCAGAAATCGCGCATCAACATATACCCTTTATCCTAACCAGTGTAAGTTTAGGCTTCCTTGCATTTGGTCAGGACAAGCACAGTCTAAGGGGTGCATACGTAAGGCGTGATTGTCTTTTGTTATTCTCTTTCCTCCCCCTCGATTTTATAAGTCTTCATTGTTCTTCAGGATGTTGTGGATATGAAATACCGGAAGTGTGGAAAATTTCTAAGTTTTAAATCCCAAGGCAAAATGAGGACCTTAATTGTTGATAGTGGGGGGAACCATCTCCCATGAGAAAGCTACGTCCGTTTTGAAAAAAAATTAAAGTTATGATCATAGCTTTGAGTTCCTTATCAGCCTAAGTGAGAATGTTGATTAAAGTCTGCAGTTTTTACACAGATGGGAGAACGAGAGTGTTGGCAGACTTCACCCTTGCCTCCCTGTTAAAATGAAGAATGCCACTATTTTGCTGCCTGGCTGCAGACTCGGGTGCCATACATAATTACACTAAACCATACAATTACTGTCCTGGAGCCTGTCGTTCTGTGCCAGCGTAGCATGGTTAATGAAGGATTCCTGTACAATTCAACTTTGTTTTAGTCTGATAACACATGGAGAATGATGAGATGCACATGCAACTGCTTTAAACTTCATTGAGTTACACCATGAGATTACTTTTGAAGAAGCAAAGCATCTTGAACAAGCGTCATGAACATCCTGAAGCAAATTACAGAGCTACACTACACTGATTTTTCTATTACACCCCTCCAAACTTTTTTTAAAAGTTATATTTGGAGATTATAAAAGAGCTAGAAAAGGAATCCTTGCTAATGGTTATGGGATGGTTGAAAATGACTGTTAGCGTAAAATTTGGGCTGTTGGGTTAAGCGCTTTGTGTAGATTAGACTAACCCTAATTAAAAGCTTAAATACAACGCTTGACTACTAACAAAATGGACACTATTAAACAAAATGGACACTATTAAACAAAATGGACACTATTAAATAAAATGGACACTATTAAACAAAATGGACACTATTAAACAAAATGGACACTATTAAATAAAATGGATTCTGTGACTGTGGGAAAGACAGTTAAAAATGTTGAGTTTGTACATTCCAGAACTGGCTTACAGTCTGGGAATACAAAGGAGATTTCACAATGAACTGATAAAACTATAGAACCAGACTGCGTGAAACAAAGGCATACTGTCTTAAGGTGATAACAGTTGTTTTAATTTGATTGGTTAATATGTAAACAGTCCGTTGTTGCTGTGCGGGCTTAATTGGTTAATGTGTAAACAGTCCGTTGTTGCCATGCGGGCTTAATTGGTTAATGTGTGTAATCAAGATTAATGATGTAAAAGCGACTGAAAATCTGTATTTCAAAGGTATAAAAAAGCATGACAACCATTTTAAAGTTGAGAAAAATGACTGCGTGCACTGCGGAGTGTCCAGCTGTTCTCCCAAAGCTTTGTCCAATAAACTGCATGTTGAATCTTTAAATCTGACTCCGAGTGGTGATTTTTCCCACAACAATGACTGATCAGGAATCTGATTCACAATAGGCTGATTCTTATCAGTTGATGAATACCTGAATTTTAGCTCGGGTTTGGCCCTTTGGTTTTGAGAAGACTTGTACTTGTACAAAAACAGGGCCACCCATGTACAGTGAGTTAATTTTGATAATATTGCATGTTTAACTTGTCATTTTGTCAGCACAGCTAAAAGTTTGTCAGCTGCCATGTTTTGCATGTTTCAAGTGCTGTGGCTGCCAAATGGTGTTGACCACCATGTACAGATGCCTGTTTGATTTTGCATTATTGTTCTTCTGATTTTGCTGCTATAGTTAATTGTTCTGGTCAACATTTATCCCTCAACCAACACCTATAACACAGGATCTGATCGTTTATTTCATTGCAGTTTGTGGGAGCTTGCTGTGCGCAAATTGGCTGCCGCTTTTCCCACATTCCAACAGTGATTAAACTTTAAAAGCACTTAATTGGCTGTAAAGGCGCTTTGGGATGTCATTATTTTTATTCTTGTTCCACATATCTGGCAGGATATGGATTTAAAGACTTGTTGCTGCTGAATCCTATGGTAGGCTATTAACTTCCTGGAAAGGCATTTGTTTAGTCTAGAGTATGTCTCTGAAGTGCTTGGTGTTGGGAAGGCAACTTTGTATTCAAGAGTTGTTAAAAAAAAAAATCTCAGGGCTAGCTTCCTTGAGTGTTTATAAAATATGAATTTTGCACATTTACAAATGGCTTGGATGCCAGAATAGCAATGGGCCAGATCTGTTGCTGCATCAGTGATGGCATGCACTTTGTTCCTGTCATTCCCCCGAGTGATAAGTTTCGAGTCATAGCCCAAGCTGTTGGGTATAATGAGGTACAAGGAAGGAGGTAATCAGATATGAGGTGTTTCCTCACACTGAGGAAGGGAAGATCAGGATATGGATCAATCTAGGTTGTACTTAGAATAGGAACAGGAGGAGGCCATTCAGCCCCTTGAACCTGTCCCGCCATTCAATTAGATCATGGCTTATCTGTATCTTAACTCCATTTACCCGCTTTGGTCCTGTAACCCTTACTTGTGCACCTTTACTTGGGAGGGCAGATTCGCCAATGTTTTACATCACATGGTGGAGGAGGAGTTAAAGTAATGGCAGAAGAAAATCAAAGTAAAGGAAAGGTTTTTTTTAAAAAAACATGTTGGTATATAGTATTCAAAACTTTCTGACTACTATGTAAGACTATGGCTCATATTTTCTCTGAGATCGCAATTTTAATTGTCTTAAAAAAAATTGTTGCAAAGCCGCTGCTGAACCTGCCAATCTCTGGTTTTAACGCCTTGCTTAGGCCATGTTGGTTGCTCATTCTTCACACTATCCAGCCTTCAAACATGGAACAGGGTGGGTGTAAATCTCGTCATTAAATGCAAATTATTGGCCAGTAAACTTGGCAAAGGGAAAAAGTCATTAACCTTTCAATGTGCAAGTCCTCGTGCATGAACAGACCATTGAACATATATCATCCTCCTGCTCAATGCAATCATCTTCCTTTCATTTGCATTATTCTTCATTGAAATAAAACATTAGCCTCAATGAAGCTGAGAGCACTGCTAAGCATTGGTGAAAAGGGGATGTAGAACAGAACCGTGCATCAGTATATTGAATGTTGTGCTGATCATTTTCTGTTATGTATAAAGTACAAAATATAAGACGACATTGATAAACTTGCAAAACGGGTGTGTAATTGGCAATTGAATTTCAATATAGTTAAGTGAGGTTGGACAAATAAGGAGGCCATGTTCTTCTTGGAGTCTAAATGGACGCACGTTAATAAGGCCATAAAAAAGGCAAACCAAGCACTTCCAGAGGGATAGAATTGAAAAGCAGTGAAGTTATGTTAAACGTGTACATAACCTTGATCAGACCACTCTTGAAGTACTGTGTACAGTTCTGGTCTCCAAATTGTAAAAAGGATATAGAGGCACTGGAGAAGGTGCAAAAAAGATTTACAAGGATGATACCAGAACTGAGAGGTTATACCCCTCAGGAAAAATTGAACAGGCTGAGGCTTTTTTCTCCAGCAAAAAGAAGGCTGAGGGGTGACTTAATAGAGGTCTTAAAAGATAATGAACGAGTTTGATATGGTAGATGTCAAGAAGATTGTGGGGAGACCAAAACTAGAGGCTATAAATATAAGATAATCACTAATAAATCACATAAGGAATTCAAGAAGAACATCTTTACTGAGAGAGTGGTTAGAATGTGGAACTCGCTACCACAAGGAGTAGTTGAGGCGAATAGCACAGATGCATTTAAGGAGAAGCTCGATAAACATTTGAGGGAGAAAGGAGTAGAAGGTTATGCTGGTCGGGTTAGATGAAGAGGGATAGGAGGAGGCATCGTGTGGAGCATAAACACTGGCATGGACCAGTTCGGCTTAAAGGCCTGTTTCTCTGTTGTATATCCTATGTAATTCTTTGTGTTACTACTTGAGATTTTAAACTCTTTTGTAACTGAGTTCTCTGTAATTATATTAAACCAATAAAGGTTCAAATTCACAGAGTCACATTTCAAGGCTTTGAAATTTTTAATGCGAACATTAAACCTTTTTGCTGAAGCTTTCAGAACCACTTTATCACCAAAATAGATCTTCGTAATTTATAAAGTGCACCAGCATTAAAACTAATAGTTTTTTTGTTTTGGATTTGTCTCTTATGGCATGGAACTAAACTACTGATTTCCAATTTGCACCCAATGTAAGTATCAAGTTCCTCCATTATTGCATCTTTAGTCCAGGTGCTTCTACTACATTGTCGAAACAGTCTACCTTGACTTTTGCCTCTGAGCAAAACCCTCTCATCATCCAGAACAATGACAACAACTTGTATTCATATAATGCCTTTAACATAGTAAAACGACCCAAGGCACTTCACAGCAGTGTTACTTCATCAAATTACAACGAGTCTACAGCACTGAAACAGGCCATTCGACCCAACTGGTTGATGCAGTCATTTATGCTCCACACGAGTCTCCTCCCTCCCTATTTTATCTAACCCTATCACCATACCCTTCTCTTCCTTTCTCTCTCAAGTGCTTATCCAACTTACCTTTAAAAGTATTTATGCTATTTGCCTCAACTACTCCTTGTGGTAGCGCATTCTACATTCTTATCACTCTTTGGATAAAGAAGTTTCTCCTGAATTCCCGATTGGATTTATTCGTGACTATCTTATATTGATGACCTCTAACTTTGGACTCCCCCATAAGTGGAAACATTTTCTCTATGTCTACCCAATCAAACGCTTTCATTATCTTAAAGACATCGATCAGGTCACCACTCAGCTTTCTCTTCTAGAGAAAAAAGCCCCAGCCTGTATTGTCTTTCCTGATAAGTATATCTTCTCAGTTCTGTTATCACCCTTGTGAATCTTTTTTGCATCTTCTCCAATGTCTCTGTATCCTTTCTATAGTATGGAGACCAGATCTGTTCACAATACTCCAAGTGTGGTCTAACCAAGGTTCTATACAAGTTTAACAATACTTCTCTGCTTATCAATTCTATTCCTCTAGAAGTGAACCCCAAGCTTGGTTTGCTGATTTTATGGCCTTATTAACCTGCATCGCTACTTTTAGTGATTTGTGTGTCTTTACCCCCAGATCCCTTTATTCCTCTATCCCATTTAAACTCTTATTATTCAAGCAGTATGTGGCCCCCATACTCTTCCTACCAAAATGCATCAACTCACACTTATCTATATTAAAATTCATTTGCCAATTACAGGCCAAACTGCAAGTTTATTAATGTCGTCTTGCATTCGACGCATTCTTCTTCAGTATTAACTACACCCCCCCCCCCCCCCCCCAATTTGGTGGAATTGTACTTGGATTCCCAAGTCCAAATCGTTAACGTAAATGTAAATTGTGAACATACTTGGAGTACTGTGGTGAGCATGTGGAACTAACTACCACAACGAGTAGTTGAGGCAACTAACAGATGCATTTAAGGGGATGCTAGATAAGAACATAAGGGAGAAAGGAATAGAAGGCGATGCTGATAGGTTTAGATGAAGAAGAGTGGGAGGAGGCTTGTATGGAGCATAAACACTGGCATAGACCAGTTGGGCTGAATGGCCTGTTTCTGTGCTGAACATGCTATGTAACTCTATGTAACAACAGTAGTCCCAGCATCGATTCCTGTGGAACACCACTTCCCACGTTTTGCCAGTGAGTAACTACCCTTAACCCCTGAGCTCCGTTTTCTGTTTTGTAGCCAGCTTGCTATCCATTCTACTACCTGTCTGACTCCACATGCTCTGACCTTAGTCATGAGTCTACAATGCAGTACCTTTATCGAAAGCCTTTTCAAAATCCAAAAATATTACATCTACCCCATTACCCTTGTCTACTCTTTCTGTTACTTCTGCAAAGAATTCAATAAGGTTGGTCAAGCATGACTTTCCCTTCTGAAATCCCTGCTGACTACTCTTGATAATATTTTTGTTTTCTAGATGTTTTTCTATTACATCTTTGAGTGAAGATTCCATTATCTTTTCTGCTGCCGACGTTAAGCTAACTAGTCTATAGTTCCCTGGACTTGTTCTATCATATCATAGTAGGTTCAGCACAGGAGGAGGCCATTCGGCCCATCGTGCCTGTGCCGGCTCTTCGAAAGAGCTATCCAATTAGTCCCATTGCCCTGCTCTTTCCCCATAGCCCTACAATTTTTTCACCTTCCAAGTATTATCCAATTCCCTTTTGAAAGTTACTATTGAATCTGCGTCAGCCACCCTTTCAGGCAGTGCAATCTGGACCATCACAGCTCACTGCGTAAAAAAATGTTTCCTCATGTCACCGCTGTCTCTTTTGCCGATCACGTTAAATCTGTGTCCTCTGGTTAATGACCCTTCTGTCACTGGAAACAGTTTCTCCTTATTTACTCTGTTAAAACCATTCATGATTTTGAACACCTCCATTAAATCTCCTCTTAACCTTCTCTGTTCGAAGGAGAACAATCCCAGCTTCTCCAGTCTCTCCACATAACTGAAGTCTCTCATCCCTGGCACCATTCTAGTAAATCTCTTCTGCATCCTCTCGAAGGCCTTGATATCCTTCCTAAAGTGTGGTGCTCAGAACTGAACACAATGCTCCAGTTGAGGCCCAACCAGTGTTTTATAAAGGTTTAGCATAACTTCCTTGCTTTGTGCCCTATTAATAAAGCCCAGGATCTCATATACTTTTTTAACAGCCACCTTCACAGATTTGTGTACATAAACCCCCAGGTCTCTTCGTTCCTTCACCCCCTTCAAAATTATACTATCTAGTTTAAATTGCCTCTCCTCATTCTTCCAAGCAAAATGCATCACTTCACACTTCACTGTGTTAGATGTCATCTGCCTTTGTCTGCCCATTTCACCAGTTTGTCGGTGTCTTCCACATTGTTTACTACATTTCCAAGTTTCACATCATCTGCAAACTTTGAAATTATACCCTCTACACCCAAGTCCAGCTCATGAATAGATATCAAAAAGAGCAGTGGTCCTAATACTGACCTTTTGGGGAACACCACTGAATACTTCCCTCCAGTCTGAAAAAGTACTGTTCACCACTACTCTCTGCTTTCTGTCCCCCTAGCCAATCCACGGTGCCACTGTCCCATTTAATCCCATGGGCTTTTATTTTGCGAACAAATCTATTATGTGGTACTGTATCAAATACCATTTGAAAGTCCATATACACAGCACCAACCGGACTACCCTCATCAACCCTGTCCGTTACTTCATCAAAGAACTCAAATATGTTAGTCAAATACGATTTTCCTTTAACAAATCCGTGCTGATTTTCATTTATTAGCCCATACTTCTCCAAATGCCAATTTATTTTGTCCCGGATTGTTATGTCTCATAATTTCCCCACCACCGACGTTAGGCTGACTGACAAGTAATTGCCGGGTTTATCCCTCTCTCCTTTTTTGAACAGGGTTGTAACATTCGCAATCCTTCAGTCCTCTGGCACCATCCCCATATCTAAGGACGATTGGAAAACTCTGGCCAGCACCTCCGCAATTTCCACCCTTACTTCCTTCAGTAGCCTAGGATTCATCCCATCCAGAAACTTAACTGGACCAGCCACATAAATACTGTGGCTGTTAGAGCAGGTCAGAGGCTGGGTATTCTGCGGCGAATGACTCACCTCCTGACTCCCCAAAGCCTTTCCACCATCTCCAAGGCACAAGTCAGGAGTGTGATGGAATACTCCCCACTTGCCTGGATGAGTGCAGCTCCAACAACACTCAAGAAGCTCGACACCATCCGGGGAAAGCAGCTCACTTGATTGGCATCCCAACCATCACCCTAAACATTCACTCCCTTCACCACCGGCGCACCGTGGCTGCAGTGTGTACCATCCACAGGATGCGCTGCAGCAACTCACCAAGGCTTCTTCGACAGCACCTCCCAAACCCGCAACCTCTACCACCCAGAAGGACAAGGGCAGCAGGCACATGGGAACAACACCACCTGCACGTTCCCCTCCAAGTCACACACCATCCCGACTTGGAAATATATCGCCGTTCCTTCATTGTCGCTGGGTCAAAATCCTGGAGCTCCCTTCCTAACAGCACTGTGGGAGAACCTTCACCACAAGGACTGCAGTGGTTCAAGAAGGCGGCTCACCACCACCTTCTCAAGGGCAATTAGAGATGGGCAATAAATGCTGGCCTTGCCAGCGACGCCCACATCCCATGAACGAATAAAAAAAATCTGGACCGGGTGACTTTTCTACTTTGAGTACTGCCAATCGTCTAATTACCTCTTTATCCATTTTTATCCTACCCAATACCACAACAACCTCATCCATTACTGCTGCAATGGCAGCACCCTCTTCTCTGGTGAAGACCGTTGCGAAGTATTCATTTAGTACTTCAGCCATGTCCTCTGCCTCCACAAGAAGATCTTTTTTGTCCCTGATCGGCCCCACCCTTCCTTTAACTGCCCTTTCACTATTTATAAGTTTGTAAAAGACTTGGGTTCCCTTTTATGTTAACCGCTAATCTATTCTCAAGCACTGTCTTGCCCCTCATTCCCTTCTTTAGATCTCCTCTACTTTCTGTATTCAGCCTGGTTCTCCAATGTATTATGAACCTCATGTCATAAGCCTCCTTTTTCAGTATCATTTTAATCTCTATCTTCAGTCATCCAGGAGCTCCAGCTTTGGATGCCCTTCCTTTCCTCCTCCTAAGGATGTGTCCAGTCTCCTCCATGAAGGCCTACCATTGTTTTATCCCCCTTTTTTAAATAATCAGACACCGACCCAAAGGAGGAGATATTAGGACAGGTGACCAAAACGGGTTAAAAAGGTGGGTTTAAAGGAGTGTTATAAAGGAGGAGGGAGGGGAAGAGAGAGAGAGAGAGAGAGAGAGAGAGAGAGGTGGAGGTGCAGAGGTTTAGCGAATTCCAGAAATTTAAAAATTGCCAAATTTGGGTGTGGACTGCTGAAGGCACGGCCGCCAATGGTGGGGTGAAGGGAGTGATGGATGGACAAGAAGCTCGAGTTAGAGGAATGCAGAGTTCTCAGAAGGTTATAGAGATATGGAGGGATGAGGCCATGGAGGGATTTGCACACGAGGATGAGAATTTTAAAATTGTTTGGTGGACTGGGGATCAGTGTAGTTCAGCGAGCACAGGGGTGACGGTTGAATTGGACATAGTGTGAGTTAGGATGTGGGTAGCAGATAGGATCAATGCGTTCCTTGGATTCATCAGTTTGTTTTCCAAGTGAGCTTGCCAAATTGTTGAATTCAATGTTCAATGTATGTCCATTAGGAGCTGGTGTAACTTGTGACTGTATGAAATTTGTTTTGTACTCTTCAGAAAAGTTGTGGATGAGCTATTTTTTGTTCTTCTCCTTGATCCACAAACAGTTGCCCAGTCTGCAGGTGGGGCAGGTAGCCTGCTCTCGGCCCTCCACCCATGCTGTCATGCAACTGTTCACAAGAAGATGCACAAGAACCTTCTTGTTTCGATTTCCCTTATTCCTGTTCAGTTCTGGGTACCGCATCTCAGGAAGGATATATTGGCCTTGCAGGGGATGCAGGGCAGATTCACTGGAATGATACTGGGCTTAAAGGGTTAAGCTATGATGACAGGTTGCATAAACTTGGCTTGTATTCCTTTTAATATAGAAGGTTGACAAGTGATCTAATTGAGGCATTTAAAATGTTAAAAGGATTCAATAGGGTAGATGCAGAGGAACTATTTCCTCTGGTGGGACATAATAAAATCAAAGGTATGCCATTCAGGAGTGAAATCAGGAAGCACTCCTTCACACAAATGGCCAATATTTATCTTATTGCTGTTTGGAGCTTGATATGAGCAAAATGGTTGCTGCGTATCCTACATTAGAACAGTGACTACATTTTAAAAGTACTTAATTGATTATAAAGCTCTTTTTGACATCCTGAGGTTGTAAAAGGCGCTATAGAAATGCAAGTCTTTTTTTCTTTCTTTTCCCATGGTTCAGTGAATTTAAAAAGTGAGCAGATGAACCAGGAAAGTCCTGGGGCTACAAGTGGCCTTGAGTTGGGGAGGGAAAATCAACCACTGTTCCTGTTCCTCATTGCTATCCAGCATCCCGTGCATGTGTGGATAAGGTCACGTTTGGCAATTCTATTCCCCCCACACTTGTATCGTCTGCTGACATTCATTGTAAGGGCTCAAGTATGGCCCCTTGGGTGAGGGACTGAAGACACCTATGAAACTGTGCTACAGTAAATAGTTAATGCCTGCAGAAGGAGAGGGAAGACCAGCAAACTGTCGAGTAAAATTTTCAGCACTATTAATGTGCTTAAGAATATAACCATCCAACTTGGCCTTGAGTTCAGAATTGCATAGATTTCTTTGGAATTGCTCCCAGATTGAAAAATCTTAAAATGTCTTTGTACAATTATTATAATTCAGTGTCTGCTTACAGCATCATGGAAAGGAAGCTCTGTCATCTGTATGGAAGGTTTTTTTGTGTTTACATAAACTGACAACAGCAATACACAATCACAGATGCTGATTGCAAAACATCTTAACAAACTGATGCTAAGTATAGTTGCTTTCTTTGATTGCTGTGGAGAGGTATTGAAATTTTGTCAAGCAATTAGAAAAGAGTTGAAACAAGCATACTAAACATCTGCTTTTCTGATGCAAGCCTCTTGGTTGGCAGGGATTTGTATATTAAAGCAACATTCAAGCCACGTGAGCAAGAAAAGGCTTTGTGGAGAAGTAAGTTAGTTAATCTACTGCTGCCCTCTACACACTGGCATACAATTGAAAATTGTTTATCAAACTTGAGGGCAAGTTTTTGAGAAAGGATTGCAGTAATGCATTTAATTCTGAGCCAAAGAATGGCAACCTAACAGAGAAGCAGCAAAGACCCGATATTTTCAGTTAATTTTTCTGAATACGTCATTGGGTTTTGATGATGAGCAGTTTGCCCGATAGTTTTGTTTATAGTGGTGACTTTTTTCCCATTTTTTTGAAATCTATTTGGCCAAAGCAAACACCATAGGTTTTCAGCGATGATTCAGCAAGATCATTTCTTTCTATTTATGTGTGATCCTGCTCCAATAGGCTCCAGACTTGGATGTTTCAACACATTTTGAACCGAATGCAGACAATCTTTGCCCACGCTGGGAACACAACAGTGATCTACATCACTGGGTTCACACTCCGTTCTTCCAAGTTCTTGTCCCACTGAATAAGCGGGGACTCAATATGAATGCTGTGGTAATTTGTGCTTTAAGGGTTAAGATGACAGCACAATTGACAGACAATATACAGGATAATTGATGTCTGTCGCTGAGTTACATGGCAGTAATTTGATCAGGCAGTTTTGATATGGAACCCACAATTGCATTTCTGCTTTGGACTCTGAGATGTTTGTTGCCCTTTGCAAAAATAAATTGTACATTATTAATTGCACCCCCAGAGGCAGTGAGATATAAATGCAAGGCCAGTAAAGATAGACATCTATGACCAGGATCACATGATTGATACTATAGTGACATGAATATTTGTTATTTTTGTAGCAGGATGCAGAAAGACGTAAGATACTTCATTCCGTAAGCTATTACAAATATAAGTGTCAACAGTATGTGTACTGAGGATTTATTGTAAAAAAAAATCGCTCCCTAAACTTAGATAAGAACATAAATAGGAACAGGAGTAGGCCATACGGTCCCTCGAGCCTGCTTCGCCATTCAATTAGATCATGACTGATCTTCAACCTCAACTCCGCTTTCCTGCCCGATCCCCATATCCCTTGATTCCCTTAGAGTCCAAAAATCTATGTATCTCAACCTTGAATATACTCAACGACTGAGCATCCACAGCCCTTTGGGGTAGAGAATTTCCAAGATTCACAACCCTCAGGGAAGAAATTTCTCCTCATCTCACTTCTAAATGGTCGACCCCTTATCCTGAGACCGTGCCCCTAGTTCTTGACTCTCCAAGCCAGGGGAAACAACCTCTCAGCATCTACCCTGTCAAACCCCCTCAGAATCTTGCATGTTTCAATGAGATCACCTCACATTCTTCTAAACTCCAGAGAGTATAGGCCCATTCTACTCAATCTCTACTCATAGGACAACCCTCTCATCCCAGGAATTAATCCAGTGAACCTTCGTCGCACCACCTCTAAGGCAAGTATATCCTTCCTTAGGTAAGGAGACCAAGACTGTACACAGTACTCCAGGTGTGGTCTCACCAAAGTCTTGTACAATTGCAACGACTCCCTTACTCTTGTACTCCAACACCCTTGCAATAAAGACGAACATACCATAGAACCATAGAAAAGATACAGCACAGAAGGGGGCCATTCGGCCCATTGTGTCCGCGCCAGCTCGAAGAACAACCAGGTGCCCATTCTAATCCCACCTTCCAGCACCCGGTCAGTAGCCCTGCAGCTTACAGCACTTGAGGTGTAGGTCCAGGTACTTTTTAAAAGAGTTAAGGGTCCCTGCCTCTACCACCAATTCGGGCAGCGAATTCCATACACCCACCACCCTCTGGGTAAAAAAGTGTTTCCTCATGCCCCCTCCAATCCTTCTGCCAATCAGCTTAAATTTATATCCTCTAGTTCTTGAACTCTCCGCTTGGGGAAACAGGTACTTCCTGTCTCCTCTATCTGGGCCCCTCATAATTTTGTATACCATTTGCCTTCCCAATTGCTTGCAGTACCTGCATGTTAACTTCTGTGCTTTGTGTACAAGGACACCCAAATCCCTCTGAACACCAACATTTAATAGCTTCTCACCATTTAAAAAATGTTCTGTCTTTCCCCACATTATACTCCAACTGCCACCTTTTTGCCCACTCACTTAACCTGTTTCGTAGCTGACTTTCCCACCCAGCTTTGTATCGTTAGCAAACTTGGATACACTACACTCGGTCCCTTCATCTAAGTCATTAATATAAACTGTAAATAGCTGAGGCCCAAGCACTGATCCTTGTTACAGCCTGCCAACCTGAAAGTGACTCGTTCATTTCTACTCTCTGTTTTCTGTCCGTTAACCAACCCTCTTTCCATGCTAATATATTACCCCCAACCTCATGAGCCTTTACCTTGCATAACAACCTTTTATGTGACACCTTATCGAATACCTTTTGAAAATCCAAATGTACTACATCCACTGATTCCCCTTTATCTACCCTGCTAGTTACATCCTCAAAAAACTCTAATAAATTTGTCAAACACAATTTCCCTTTCATAAAACCATGCTGACTCTGCCTAATCATATTATGATTTTCTAAGTGCCCTGTTACCATGTCCTTAAAAATGAATTCCAGCATTTTTCCCGACTACTGACTGGCCTGTAGTTGCTGTTTTCTCTGTCCCTCCTTTCTTGAATAGCAGTGTTATATTTCCTACCTTCCAGTCCGCTGAGACGGTTCTAGAATCTAGGGAATTTTGGAAGATCACAACCAATGCATCCACTATCTCTGCAGCCACCTCTTTTAGAACCCTAGGATGTAGGTCATCATGTCCAGGGGATTTGTTGGCTTTTAGTCCCATTAATTTCTCCGGTATTTTTTCTTTACTAACATTAATTACTTTAAGTTCCTCATTCTGATTAGATCCTTGGTTCCCCACGATTTCTGGTATGTTTTTTGTGTCTTCTATGACGATAGGTATAAAATATTTGTTTAACGTCTCTGCTATTCCCCATTATAATTTCTCCTGTCTGCCTCTAAGGGACCCACATTTACTTTTGCTAATCTCCTTTTTACATACTTGTAGAAGCTCTTACAATCCATTTTTATATTTCTTGCTAGTTTTGCTCTCATATTCTATTTTCTCCCTCTTTATCAATTTTTTGGTCAACCTTTGCTGGTTTTTAAAACTCTCCCAATCCTCAGGCTTACTACTCTTCTTGGCAACATTATAATCCTCTTCTTTTAACCTAGTACTATCCAACTTCATTAGTTAGCCATGGATGGATCACTTTTCCCGTGGAGTTTTTATTCCTCAATGGAAAGTAAACTCGTTGAGAATTATGAAATATTTCTTCAAATATTCCCCATTGCTTATCTACCGTCATATCTTTTAATCTAATTTCCCAATCTACCTTAGCCAATATGTAATTGGCATTGTTTAAGTTTAAGATTCTAGTTTTGGACTTAAGTACATCACTCTTGAACTTAATGTGAAATTCTATCATATTATGATCATTCCTCCCCAGAGGATTCCTTACTATGAGTTTACTAATTAACCCTGCCTCATTACACAAGACAAGATCTAAGCAATGTTATGGAATTTTCAATTTTTAAACAAGTCATGTAATAGAAAACATGGATACATTTTGGAGATTAACGACCTCCAGGGCACCCTTCAGTGTTAGAAAAGACGAGGATATTCTTAAATTGGTGTCAGCTGTGGCTCAGTTGGTAGCACTCTCATCTGAGTCAGTCGGTTGTGGGTTGAAGTCCAACTCCACAAACTTGAGCACATAATCCAGGCTGACACTCCAGTGCAGTACTGAGAAAGTGCTGCAGTGTCGGAGGTACCATCTTTCAGATGAGATATTAAACTGAGGCCTCGTCTGCCCTCTCAGATCCCATGACACTATTCAAAGAGGAGCAGTGGAGCGCTGCCTGGTGTCCTGGCCAATATTTATGGCTGACTATACTGACACCACTGTTCCTGGCCTGAATGTAGATGATTGGGTAACTCCCTTATCAATCATGTCTGGAGACCGCACTGCTGTAAGTGACTGAGATTGATTTTACGCACGTAATTTATATTATATAACTATTTTCTAAACAGCATTTTGCTGGAGAAATAATCCTGTTTTTATCAGGAGAAGTTGCTGCAGTTTTAGTCATGAGTTCTGACTGCTGCAGTTCGTAAGGACTCTTTAAATAGACTTTGTAAATAGACTTTGTTTGCTGCAAAATAGACTGTTTGCTGTGAGTCCTGCCAGAAGTCCCGCCCCGCCCCGCCTCATTGGATGACACAATGGTGTCAATCGACACTCTGAATATTTATCCCTCAACAGCATCACTAAAAATAGGTTCTCTGATCATTATCACATTGCTGTTTGTGGGACCTTGAGAGCAAATTGTCTGCTGCGTTTCCTACATTACAACAGTGACTAAAATTACTTCAGAAGTACTTTGTTGGCTGTAAAGTGCTTTGGGATGTCCTGAGGTCGTGAAAGGATCAAGCCAAATGCAAGTTCTTTCTTTTTTGATGCTGAGGCACGGGGTTTAAGGAGATGCATGATTCTTTTCGTGCCCTTGCCTCTTGACTTCTTTGCCACTGTGGGAAAATAATGTAATTGCAGGTTGTCCACCTTCACTATTCCTAAATTAAAAGTACTAAAAACCTGATGCTTATTTTCTTCATGATTCTAACAGTATCATAACGTGAAACGGAGACAGATAAAAGATGCTCTAAAATCTATTTAGGGACCATGGTTGTGCCAGCAAAATATTGATGATTGAATTTGTTATCATGGAACGATACAGCACTGGAGGAGGCCATTGGCCCATTGTGCCTGTGCCGACTCTTTGAAAGAGCTATCCAATTAGACCCATTACCTTAAATTTTTCCACTTCAAATATTTATCCAATAGTTAGTATTGAATCTGATTCCACCACCCTTTCAGGCAGTGTATTCCAGATCATCATAACGTAATGCGTAAAATTTTTTTTCCTCATGTCCCCTCTGGTTCTTTCGACAATTACCTTAAATCTGTGTCCTCTGGTTAACGACCCTTCTGCCATTGTAAACAGTTTTTCATTAGTTGCTCTATCAAAACCCTTCATGCCTTTCATCCCTTCTGCAACCTCTTGAAGGCCTTGACATCCAGAATAGGACACAATAATCCAGCTTGGGCCTAACCAGTGTTTTATAACGGTTTAGCAAAGCTTCCTTGCTTATGCCTCTTTTGCTAAAGCCAAGGATTCCCTATGCCTTTTTAACAGCCTTCCCAACTTGTCCTGCCACCTTCAAAGAAAGAAAGAAAGACTTGCATTTATGTAGCGCTTTTCATGACCCCAGGATGTCCTAAAGTGCTTAACAGCCAATTAATTACTTATGAAGTGTAGTCACTGTTGTAATGTAGGAAACACAGCAGCCAATGTGCGCACAGCAAGATCCCACAAACAGTATTGAGGTAATGACCAGGTTACAGGGTGTACGTAAACCCCCAGGTCACTCTGTTCCTGCACCCCCTTTTAAAATTGTACCGTTTGGTTTATATTGTCACTCCTCATTCTTCCTGCCAGAATGAATCAGTTCACATTTCTCTGCATTTAATTTCATCTGTCATGTGTCTGCCCATTTCACCAGACTATCCACGTCCTCCTGAAGTCTGTTACTATTCTCCACATGGTTTACCACATTTCTGAGTGTCGTATCATCTGCCAACTTTGAAATTATACCCTGTATACCCATGTCCAGGTCATTAATATATATCAAAAAGAGCAGTGGTCCTAATACTGATCCCTGGGGAACATCACTGGATACTCCCCTCCAGTCTGGAAAAAAGACATTCACCACTACTCTCTGGTTTCTGTCCCTTAGCCAATTTAGTATCCACGCAGCAACTGCCCCTTTAATCCCATGGGCTTCAATTTTGCTGACAAGTCTAATATGTGGTACTTTATCAAAAGCCTTTTGTAAGTCCATATACACAACATCAACCGCACTACCCTCATCAGCCCTTTGTTATTTCATTGAAGAACTCAATCAAGTTCGTCAAACACGATTTGTCTTTAACAAATCCGTGCTAGCTTTCATTTATTAACCCATACTTTTCCAAGTGCTAATTAATTTTGTCCCGAATTAATGTCTCTAAAAGTTCCCCCACCATTGGCGTTAGGCTGACTGGCCTGTCGTTGCCGGGTTTATCCCTCTCTCCTTTTTTGAATAGAGGTGTAACATTTGTAATCCTCCAGTCCTCTGGCACCGTCCCTATCTCTAAGGAGGATTGAAAGATTATGGTTAGATCCTCTGCAATTTCCACCCTTACTTCCCTCAGTAACCGAGGATACATCCTATCTGGACCTGGTGACTTTTCGACTTTGAGCACTGCCAACCTTTTAAGTACCCCCTCTTTATCTATTTTTCTCCTATCCACTTTCTCTACTACCTTCTCCTTTACTGTGACATTGGCAGCATCATCCTCTTCAGTGAAGACCGATGCAAAGTACTCTTTCAGTAACTCAGCCATGCCCTCTGCCTCCACAAGATGATCTCCTTTTTTGTCCCTAATTGGTCTCACCCTTCCTTTGACTACCTTTTTGCTATTTATATATTTATAAAAGACTTTTGGGTTCCCTTTCATGTTATCCACTAAACTATTTTTGTACTCTTTCTTTGTAGGTTAATCCAGAATACACTACCATACAGTTCCAAGCATCTTGTAAAATGAGTGGGTAGTTTTATTTTCTTTACAATGGGAAATTTTTGGTTTTGTGTAAGTGGATGCAGACAGATATGCTGCTAACGGCTCTTGTTTCAACTGAAGTATAAATAAGCAGCAGGAATCTGTCTTTTCGGCAGTATTTAGGAAGTAAATGATCGGTCCAAATTAGCCACAGATGCTTTGGGAGTGATTTGGCGTGGGTAAATAATCCCAGCATTGTACAGGGTCTCTATAGTAATGGTAGAGTTGATGCAGCTAGTCTGTTCCCTTCGTTTTCTGATTGTGCTCTGAAGGACACACATTTCTTTTTGAGGCTCATTTGCACTCTCTGTGACAGGAACTGATGTAATTTGTTATCATTGAAAGAGGAAGACCAAATCAAAACTGGAACACAGGATTTAAAACAATGTAAATTAGCTTGTCAAAGATGTCCTGTTGCAGAATTTCGATGGGAATTGTGGTGATCTTGAGCATGTTCCAAATTTCTAGAAAAAGAGACTGTACTTGTGAAATTTTCAAAATGAATATTTTTTTGACAGGTTCCTTGGCTTTGACCCTGATGAGTGACTATGCTACAACATAATAGCATAACTGACCACTGTTGTTGCAAAATTGCTTAATTTATTTCTGGTATTTGACAATTAAACTTCATTGCTGGCAGAAGCAATGACATTGAGTTGATGCAAACTATAAGTGCTGTGATTTAACTGCTTGAAAAACATTTGATTTATAATCTTCTTGTGCTGTATTTGCTTTTTAGTAAACTTTCATCTCAGCACAAAAACAACAAAAAAGTGCCTGGCCCAGATGACAAACCACCATGTGGAACGTTATAGGGGGTTAATTAATTTCATGAAAGGCACGCTGTACAACTCCAAACATCTCCATCCCAACTGGAGAGGTGAATCAAAGGGAAACTCATGCTAGATGCTGAAACAATGCCCAACAATACATAATGTCGTATGTTTTACTCGCCAATCTCCTTCCATTTGCCAGGATACTTCTGCAATTGATCATCCATCCCCTTGCCTCTATATTTGATGCCCTGAGCAAAACCTTTACTGTCTCCCATCCCAGTTGTTCCCCCCTGGCATAACCCCCATCTTCACTCCAAGTCCAAGAATGCAAACCTGAGTCTATCTAGGGTACCATTTGGACTCTGCCAGCAGATCAACCACTGCCCCTCTCCACACTTCACCCTCCATAATAACCATTCACTCATGAACAATGTCCTTACTATCTTATTGTGGATGACTGCACTGACACCCTGGCTTTGACTGAAATGTCTTGCCCCGTACTGAAGATTGAAAACTCCCCATCTGGCTATGCTTTCTACCACCTGCTCCACCCAAACCATTGTGGTGGTGGTGTGATCTTTGCCACAGTCACACCTTCATCTCTTCCCCACTCCTCTGGCACCTTGTCTTTCTACCACGAACCATTGCCTCCGGAGTCCCCCTGGGTTCGATGCTTGGCCTCCTCCTCTTCCTCGTCTACATACTGCCCCTTGGCAACATCATCTGCAGACATGAGGTCAGCTTCCACATGTACACTGCTGACACCCAGCTCTACCTTTCTATCTCTTCTGTATTGTCCAAATGCTTGTCCGACATCCACTCTTGGATGATCCGCAGTTTTTTCCAGCTAAACATTGGCAAGGCCAAAGCCAGCCTCTTGGGGTCCCCACTCCAAACTCTGTACCATTGCCACTGATTCTATTCCCCTCCCCAGCCACTATCTCAGGCTGAACTAAATTGTTCAAAACCTATTCATCCCTGAGCTGAGGTTCCAAATCTGTATGCTCTCCATCACAAAGACCGCCTACTTCCACCTCTAACATCACCCGCCTCTGCCTTGCCTGAGCCCATCTGCTGTTGAAACCCTCATCCATGTCTTTGTCGCCTCCAGACTCGACAATTAAAATTCTTTCCTGACCGGCCTCCAATCCTCCACCCTCTGTAAACCAGCTCATCCAAAACTCTGCTGCCCACATCCTAACTCGCACCAAATCCCGTTCACCCATCACCCGCACCCTCGCAGACCTAGGTGGGCTCCCGGTCCCCCAATGCATCAAATTAAAAATTCTCATCCTCCTGTTTAAATCCCTTAATGGCTTCATCCCTCCCTAGCGCTGTAACCTCTTCCAGTCCGACAAACTGCCCCGGCAATATCTCCGTTCCTCTGACTCCCTGTGGATCTCCCGTTTGCCTCACCATTGGCAGCCGTGCCTTCAGTCGCCAACACTTATGCGCTGGAATTTGCTCCCTAAACCCCTCTGTCAATCCGTCCTCCATTTCTTCCTTTGAGAGCCTCCTGAAAACCCACCTCTGACCAATTTTTCAGTCATCCCTCCTACTATCTCCTTCTTGGGATCTACTGCAGCTCTTATATATATCAATGACTTAGATGAGAGGACAGAGTTTGCTGACGATACAAAGCTCGGTGGGAAAGTAAGCTGTGAGGAGAACACAGAGGCTGCAAAGGGATATCGGCAGGTTAAGTGAGTGGGCAAGAAGGTGGCAGATGGAGTATAATGTGGGGAAATGTGAAATTATCCACTTTGGTAGCAAGAACAGAAAAGCACAATATTGTTTAAAAGTTAAGAGACTAAGAAATGTTGGTGGTCAGAGGGATTTGGGTGTCAGTGTACACAAATCACAGGAAGTTAACATGCAGATACAGCAAGCAATAAGGAAGGCCAATGGTATGTTAGCCTTTATTGCAAGGGGGTTGGAGTATAAGAGTAAGGAGATTTTACTGCAATTATATAGGGCTCTGGTGAGACCGCACCTGGAATACTGTGTACAGTTTTGGTCTCCATATGATAAAAAGGATATAGAGGTACTGCAGAGGGTGCAAAAAAGATTGACAAAGATCGTAGCAAAACTGAGCAGATATACTTATCAGGAAAAGCTGAACAGGCTGGGTCTCTTTTCTCTCTTGCGGAAAGAAAAAGTGAAAGCTGAGGGGCGACATGATCGAGGTCTTCAATATTATGAAAGTGTTTGATAGGGTAGATGTCGAGAAAATGTTTCCGCTTGTTGGGGAGTCCTAAATTAGAGATCATAAATATAAGATAGTCACTAATAAATCCAATCGAATTCAGGAGGAACTTCTTTACCCAAAGAGTGGTGAGAATGTGGAACACTACCACAAGGAGTAGTTGAGACGAATAGCATAAATGATGCATTTAAAGGCAGCTAGATAAGTACTGAGGGAGAAAGGAATAGAAGAATATGCTGATAGGGTTAGATGAAGAGGGATGGGAGGAGATTTGCGTGGAGCATAAACGTTGGCATCGACCAGTTAGGCCGAATGGCCTGTTTCTGTGCTGTGGACTCAATGTAACTATGAAATTTCTGACTTCCATTAAAAAGGAATTCTCATTGGATTCAGAATTTGATTCAAATGAATCCAGCGGTTTCTTTATCATGCTAGCCTTTGACACCCTGACACAGACTGTTGTTTTTGTTACCTCCAGATTCAACTATTCCAATGCTCCCTTGGCCGGCCTCCCATCTTCCACCCTCTATAAACTTAAGCTCATCCAAAACTTCGCTGCCTCTATCCTAACTCACACTAAGTCCTGTTCACCCATCACACCTCTGCTCGCTGACCTACATTGGCTCCCGGCCCAACAACTCCTCGATTTTAAAATTCTCATCCTTGTTTTCAAATCCCTCCATGGCCTCGCTCCTCCCTATCCCTGTGACCTCCTCCAGCCTTACGACGCTCCGAGATCTCTGCATTCCTCCACTTCTGACCTCTTGCGCCTCCCCCACGTCCTTCGCCCCACCATTGGCTTCCGTGCCTTCAGCTGTCTAGGCCCTAAGCTATAGAATTCCCTCCCTTAACCTCTTTGCCCCCTCTCCCCCTCTCTCCACTTATAAGATGCTGCTTATAACCTACTTCTTTGACCAAGCTTTTGATCACCTGGCCTAATGTTTTCTTCTTTGGCTCTGTGTCAATTTTTGTTTGATTATGTCCTGTGAAGCACTTTGGGACGTTTTACTATGTTAAAGGCACTATATAAATGCAAGTTTTTGTTGAGGGTGAACACTCAAGACTAGCCTCCCAAGTTAATACATTTTTTGTTTGGTGTCTCATAACTGCAGTAAAAAGCTGGTTAAGATATTAAAAAAAACCTGTCCTAAGATGCTGTAAAACACGTTGAAACATGGTGGGGGGATTTCCTTGGAACTGCTCCTCCCCCACCACCGTAAGTTGGCCGGAAGTGTGACTGAAACCCTGTTCACACACATTAACTGTCCGCACTTCTGGTGAAGTTACGGCTGTGAATTGGGAGCAGCTCTGAGGAAAATCCCAGCCTTGTGTTTGTGTTTTGATTTAATTTTAGTTTGTTTTCATTTTGCAAATTTATATATGAGGAAGGTCAGTCCTGTGGATATCAGTGTAGAGTCCTGTGAATCAGTGCTGTCAATGATGAATAGAAAAGGAGGAGAGAAATCAATGGGAGCTCGACTTTAACTGCCCTATGAATGTTTGCTCGCACAGTGTTTGGTTTGAGAAGCAGAGTGATTGAAAGAGATGTGATGGAATTTGACTTCAATCGAAGTATGATTGGTGGATTTGTCCACACTTTTATGGTTTCTGGGTGCTGGGTGAACACTTCCCTTTTTATGCTCACTCCATGCCTCTTTCTGTTGAAGTTGCTTTTCATTCAAATGTGGTGATTGAGAAGCAGTTACACCGAGATTGTAAAACATTAGCACTTTACTTGATCGACATCTCTGGGTGGGTGAATGGATGGATCGATACAGGGAAGGGAGCTTTTGCATTTTGCATTGACTCATGAAAGAACTCAAGAAAGATTCTACATACTCTCACTGGCATAGTACCATCGTAAAGAGGATGCACCAGGAATGAGACAGTGGCATAGTGGGTAAAGGCTTTGTCTAATACTAATCCATACAGTCCAATTCCTGGCCTGTGCTGAATGAACTGATTTTAGCTGAGGTGCCAGTTGGATTGTAACAATTGATATCCATGCCCCTGGGCTGGGGAGGGGTGGGAGGGAGGAAACCAAACTATTGCTAGCTAAGTGGACATGTGCGAGGACAGGATCAGGCTCCACAGTTGGTTAACCTGCCTTGCTCACCATCCAGATTCAGACGTGAAGAATTGCTACTTGGGCGAGGTACTGGAGGGTTGCTGATATCCATTGGAATGGATCCCAGCCAGACATTGTGCTTTCAGGAGAGGAGGTGGTGGTGGGGGGGGGTGTGGAATGGGGAAATTAGAGCAACTTTTTCCTCACCCATCATTAAATTTTGCTGAATGCATCTTTCTTGTTTAAAAGGTAGTGCAACTCTAGAACTGGTGCTCAGGATGTGTGTGAGAATAGTTTTGGACAAACTTTGACTCACAGTTTCACTTTTGTTTGCTTGTGAAGAAGTACCGAACTTATTGTTGAGCATCTCCCCTGGACAGTATGGCTGAGGGCCTGTTGCATAGGAAGCATGGGTACCTGCAGGTCTCCACCCACTCTGCCATCAGGAAAAATCTCTTACTTCATAGTGCATACATCTCAGTGTCCTTGAGGTTTTACTAGTTTCACACCCTTAGAAGTAACTTTTCAAATCATGTTTATTCATTACTGGCTTTAAAAAGGGGTAATGATCATGAATGTGGGATGTCAGCGCTCGGGAATAAAACACTTTTCTACTTGGGCACCCATTGTCCACATCGAGCTCTTCTGAGTTGGATTCAGATTGGGCCCACAATGCTTCTTAATCTTTATCTCGGAAGAGCATCCATTGATGTGACATTTCCATTTTCCACACTAGCCATCCTAGTGGAAGAAGTGAGACTGGATTCTATAGCAGCCCAATGTTCTGTGTCATAATCGAGTGATATTCTGAAATCTGAGGTGATGGCTCACACAATTTTAAGACAATCTGAGTGAGAATTGCAAGGTTGAAGGGTGGTTTCCAGTTATGTAAACTGCCTCCGAAGCTGAGGAAAGGTTGCAGTGTGTCACTTTTATACGTACTGTCGGTGACCACACATTACAAATTTCTAGCACATTAATACTTCTAGAGGAACAAAGGATAAACTGGATGTATTTGGTGAATATTTTGAAGGATAGTGCAACCCACAAGAAAAGGATGAGACTTAAATGCCCTTTCATATTGCTGTTCGCGGGGTGTTTGCAGCACAGCTCCCCAAAACACGTCTCTGCCACATTTATTTGAATCTGCCCGCCAAAAGGGCCCACTGCCTTTCTGAGGTCAAGATGCAGCGAGTCTGGCAGTTTTACATTAGGGTTGCAGCTTGGCTTCAGGAGACTTGGTCTTGGGGAGGTGGTGGTGCAAATACTCCACTAACAACATAAAAGGGTCTGAAGTTCAACATCAGAGCCGCAATAGTGAGCATCATTCTTTACCCTGAAGGACATTATTTCGTCCTGCATTTTGATCATTTACAAATCTTAGATAACCAAAGTATTAACCCCATTCCCCAAAATCTGGACCCAACCATCTTCAGCTGCTTCATTAATGACCTTCCCTCCATCATAAGGTCATCATGAAGAGTGGGGCTGTTCGCTAACCAATCCACCGTGTTCAAGAATTCCTCTGATAATGAAGCAGCCCATGCCAGCCGACAACAGGACCTGGGTAACTTGACAAGTGGCAGGTCTAGGTAATGACCATCACGAACAAGAGAAAGCCCAGCCACCCCACCTTGATCTTCAGTAGCACCACTGTCGCAAAGTCCCCAATCATTAACATTTTTTTTATTCGTTCATGGGATGTGGGCGTCGCTGGCGAAGCCGGCATTTATTGCCCATCCCTTGGAGGTTACTATTGAGCAGAAGCTGAATGGGACCTGTCATATCATCACTGGCTACAAGAGCAAGACAGAGGGTGGGTAGTCTGCGAAGTTTGGCTCACTCCTGACATCTAAACACCTATCCATCACCTACAAGGCTCAAATCAGGAGTGTGATGGAATGCTCTGCAGGAATACTCACCACTCTCCTGGATGGGTATAGCCGCAATAACACTGGAGAAGCTCGACACCATTCAGCCACTTGATCGGGGCTCCTGCCATCGGACTCGGCATCTATTCTTTTCACCACTGGCGCACTGTGGCTGCAGTGTGTACTGTAGCAACTCACCAAGGCTTCTGAGACAGCACCTCCCTCCCCTGTGACATGTACCTCCAAGAAGAACCAGATTGGTAATGTTGTGGGAACACCATCACCTCTGGGTTCTCCTCCAAGTCACATACTATCCTGACTTGGACATGTATCGGTGTTTGTTCTATATTGTTCAGTCAGTATCCTGGAAGTCCCTACCGAATACCATTGTGGGAGCACTATCATCATGTGGACTGCAGCAGTTCAAGAAGGAGGCCCACCACCACCTTCTCAGGGCAACACAGAAATAGGCACGATGGGCCGAATGGCGGCCTCCTGTGCTGTATGATTCTAACTGGGGATGGGCAATAAATGTGGCTTTGCCAACGGGCCCATATCCTGAGAATGAAAATCTTGTTTAAATTGCTATTTTTATGCTTTATACCAACAACTTAGCTTCCATCTGCTCACATCAGACCATTTCTTTTTCTCTACAAAATCAAATTAGTTTCAGAATAATTGCAACCCAGGAATGATCATAAGTCTGTAATTTCAGGGAGGGTTTCAGATCCCATTATGCATCATGCAAGTGCAGCTGAAGTAAATTCTAACAGCGATCTGAATCCCTGAGAGTAAGTTACACCCATGGAATTGAAGGCTGTTGATGCTGGTCAGTGTTTGGCATCTGTGCTGGTAAATGTTTGTGCTTGACTTTCATATAGAACTCTGATGTAGTTACTTCAGGTTTATTGGGAATTATGTGCAGCTGATTTGACCACTAATATAACAATTCTAAACAGCAATATTTGAAAGAAACAAATGTATTTTTTTATATATAAATGTGCTGAAGCTAACAATGACCTGATTACATGTGCCAGCATTCCCCTCTGCCACTTGGCACTTTCTTGGCATTAAGGGTGTTTTTCAGTTGCCATTTGCTTAATTATTGGCTGACTAATTTGCAGCTTTTTCATGGGCTGTTTGTGAATGGCACAAAATAAAAGAAACTAACTTTGTTGTGAGCTTGTCTGCTCTGTTGCTTGGAACGCTTAGTGTTTGGTTACGCTGTCCCGGGCCTGAAATGCTAGATTTGATGTCAGCTTGGTCTTGCTTCAGGTGGTGCAGACCTTTTTGGTGTTTTTTTTTCTTCTTGGCGTAATGTTCCTGCATACTTCAATTCTCGGTATACGGTGTTCTGTAAGTTGTTCCCTATTGCTTCTCACGTGCTGCAGGGCAACTTGAGTGCTTCGATTATGAGGAGCAGAAGTTAATCACGTATCTGTGAAGAATGTTCTAGTTAAAACTGTGGCCCATTTGTGTACTTGGAGCAAGTGGTTTTTGTTTGTCTAACTGCAGCTATAATTAAAACAAAATGAACATAAACCATCTAAATGCACTGTTCACCTATCCAAATTTACTGGGCTATGGGGCAAGAGCAGGGGCAGTGGGACTAATTGGATAGCTCTGAAAGAGCGGGCTCAGGCAGCCTCCTGTGCTCTATGATTGTATGAAGTTCTATATAGTTTCATGTGCAAGACATCTTAAATGCCACAAGGTTAGATTTTATATATAATGTATATAAACTTATACCTGACAGCATTGTAAACCAAGTGTGTTTGAAGTTCCATTAGGACATTTCTCTGGAAGAGGTATGTGTTAAATAGGACACAATATTTGACGTATAAATTGTTTAAAGTTGCAGCATATATAAATTGCATGTTATATAGTGAGTGTATGTACATATGAAGCTAGACCCAGGGAGAATGGAATGATCTTTCTTATTGCATCATGTTCATACAAGGCAGACCTAGTATTCTAATTGGTATAAAACCCCTTCCTGATACATGGTAATTACCTCATAAATATGGCTCTGTTACCTCTCATGTCACATGATGTCACCATAACAGTTACTGGCTTCAGTTATAGAATCATAGAATGACAAAACACGGAAGGCGGCCATTCAGCCCATCGTGCCTATGCTGGCTCTTTGAAAGAGCGATCCAATTAGTCCCACTCCTGCCCTTAACCCATAGCCCTGCAAATTTTTCCCGTTCAAGTATTGATCCAATTCCCCTTTGAAAGTTACTATTGAATCTGCTTCCACCACCCTTTCAGGCAGTGCAATTCTGATCATAATGTCTCACTGAGTTGTGTCTCACTGAGTAATAACAGTATCTTGGGCTTCAGATGGTTTCTCCTACAGATTAAATGGAAGAGCTTTAGGACAGAGAGCAGGAGTAACATTTTTTACACAGAGGTAGTGATTGAAGCAAAGACCATGTCAACATTTAAAAAAAGGTTAGATCGGTGGTAAAGGGATACGGGAACAGGAAGGACATCTCACCACCTACACCACCCTCTAAAATTGAGTTTCTTCACTTGCCAGTTCCAGCATGTCAGTAGTGCTGTGTTGAGTGCAATTTGTTTTGTTTTGAAGTAAGGTAACATTGCTAGTAGGTAGAAAATAGCAAAATGTACAAATACTGTTAAATGGGTAATCTAATTGGGGGCCAATTACCTCTGAGGGAGAGTTTTGCACATTTGAGTATTTACACCGTGGCTATGTATACCAGTAATATTGTTAAACCTTTGCATCGGCTTTATTTTCGTACCTGACCATTGACAGAATATTTTCTTGGTTGGATCCTTTTTAGAGCCTTGGGCTGGCTCACATTAGCCTGAGATATTTACTAAGCAGATCGTATGGCACAGTTTCTGTTGCTGCTCGGCTGTTTTGATCCTTATAAGGTGTGAAAAATGTTAGGTCGGAGTTCACTTCCTGTCTACAAAACCCCAATTTGTGTTGTCAACTTTTCCATTATAGATTCCCATGTCCACATTTTTAATGGAAACTGCCTACATAAACTTGTCATGCTGTAATTATACCTTCCTGCCAGTGGTAGTGCTGTAGTGCCTCAGTTTTGTATTTCCAGCTCCTCAGCCTGTACTGTCGAGAAACCCCATTGTTGTAACCAACTCTACGTCCTTTACTCAGAGAGTGGTGAGAATGTAGAACTCGCCACCACAAGGAATGGTTGAGGCAACTAGCATAAATGCATTTAAGGGGAAGCTAGATAAACCTGAGGGGGAAAGGAATAAAAGGATACGTTAACAGGATGAGATAAAGTAGGGAGGGAGGAGTCTTATGCGGTGCATAAACACAGGCATGGACCAGTTGGGCTGAATGGCCTGTTTCTGTGCTGTAGAGTCTACGTCCTTCTACATAACGTAATTCCTTGCTTACCAAATTGCAGTCAGTTTTGCTATTTAACTATAATTAATATAAAGTGAAAGTATTAAATAAAAATAAACCCAAGATGTAAGACTTCAAAATGGAGATTGAATTATGTCTGTGTGCACCCCCCCCCCCACTTTAAGCCCACATCACCTCAAGACTTCTCTTGTTCTTGTACAATGCCACGGAGGTCTGATTATATTGAAAGGGTTTCTGTTTGCTGGGGCAAGCAAGAATTTATGCTCTTTTATTTTCTATTGGTTGTTGAAGAATCCAGGAGTGAATGATCAGAGATGGGAAGGGAATTGTAAAATGGAGAATTTTTATTTGCAATCCAACCTGTAGTTTTTATATAATTCCTTCTTGCTGCCCATACAACTCGAAAGTAGGACTGTGATCCACAGGCAATTTGAAGTGGCCACTCTAAGTTTCAACTCTGATGCAGTAAAGGTAAATGATTTTGTTGTAAACATAAAATGACCCAATACGTGCGATGCTATTGTTTTCAACCTCAGTCTTTTGAAGGGATGTGATTTGTAGTCTGCCATTTAGTGGGCCCAGTGAATAAGAGGAACATCTCTACTGTTGTAAAGCCATTTAGAAAACACATTAGTGGCTGTTCTTGGCAATATTTTGTCATCCGGCGGAGGGCTCTATATGTGGGAGTTCTCCCCATCACCATTAGGGATCTGGGGCGTAGAGTGTTGCATAGAGCAATGCCGACCCAATAGGTTTTTAAGCACTTCATGGACTCCCAGGCTGCCTGTGACTTCTCCAGCCTGGATGAGTCCGTGTATCATTTCTACATGGAGTGTGAGAGGTTGCAGCCCCTCTTCCACTATTTAAAGGGGCTGCTTCTCAACTTCTGGCTGCACTTCAGTGCCACGCTCCTGATCTTTGGCCACCTGGTGCGGAGGGGGGCGGGCAAGTAAGAGGACCTCCTCATGGGTCTGCTCCTGGGCCTGGCCAAGGTGGCTGTCTACAGGTCCAGGTTGGACGCAGGCGGTGGGGGGGTGGTCACTCTGGCTGCCTGCCTCTTCTGCAGCCTTGTCCGTGCCCAGGTGGCCCTGGAGAAGGAGCACACGGTGTCCGCTTGAGGCCTTCCGCGACCGGTGGGCAACTCAGGGTTTGGAGTGTGTAATGCACAGTCGACATTTAATAAGTTTCCTTGGTCCTTTTTTGTATGATTTGGGATTAATTAGTTGTACCCCTTTTATAATTTTTTTTAATTGCCCGTGGAAGAGAGAAACAAAGTTCCAGCGTACGCCAACTCAAGCGATGTCCCTCACGTTGTGAATGAAGCGTTAACCACATTTTACAGCTGTTCGTGAGCTGCCTTCCAGTTTCCCCCCTTGTTTTTAGCAACTGTTTCAGCCTCCCAGGGGCTTGGAGCTTGTGCTCACGTCCAGTGCTGCCATGACCCAGATGCCAGAGCAGCTGGGGCAAGTCTGATTTGTTTCTTTTGGAACTCCATCATCACCAACTGAATGGAGCTGTAAGGACTTACTGGCATGAGAACAAAATTGTGCATCGTACAATGTCCAAGAAAGTTTAGTGTAAAAATTGGTAGGTAGAAAGGACTCAAGTTTGATCTCAATAGGAATAAACACTTCCTTCGCCCCATTAGCGGCCGTGCCTTCAGCTGCCGAGGCCCTAAGCTCTGGAATTCCCTCCCTAACCCTTTCTGTCTCTCCACCTCTCCTCCTTTTAAGATGCTCCTTAAAATCTACCTCTTTGACCAAAGTTTTGGTAACCTGTTCTAATATCTCTTCATGTGGCTCTGTGTTAAATTTCATTTGGTAATGGTCCCGTGAAGTGCTATGGGACGTTTGACTATGTTAAAGGCACTATATAAATGCAAGTTTTTGTTGTTGACCTTGCTTTGCGCAAATTGGTTATGAACATGTGAATAATGACGGACAGGAAAAGACCCTCCGGTCCATCCAGCCTGTCCCACATCGTCGTGATGCCTTGTGCATCACTATATACACTTACCCCCACCCCACCCCACCTGAAACCATGTGACCTTCTGGAAGAGGCGAAAAACCAGTTTAAAAAACCTCTCTGACCCCTTAGGCAATCAAAACTAGTCCAGGAGATCACTCTGGCCTTGATAATTCTATACATGACAATACCTTCCTTTTGTAAGAGGTGATCTCCGTCCCAGCCAGAAACAGGTGTTTGAAGGAATTCAGCGAATCGGCGTCCACCGGACAAACCGGCAGCCTGTTCCAAAGGTTCACTATTCTCTGGGAAAGAACCACCTCCTGACATCGAACCTCGATCTGGTCTTACACAACTTAAAATTGTGACCCTTGGTCCTCCCGAACCTATTTAATTGGAACAAACTGACTGGTTGAGTGCCATCTATTCCCGCAATCATCTTATATGCCTCAATCAAATCATCCCTAAGTCTATGCTTTCCTGAAGTGTAGAGTCCCAGCTCTTCGAGCCTGTAGAATCATGGAATAGAATGATACAGCACAGAAGGAGGCCATTTGGCCCACCGTGCCTGTGCCGGCTTTTTGAAAGAGCTATCCAATTAGTCCCACTCCCCTGCTCTTTCCACACAGCCCTATAAATTTCCCCCCTTCAAGTATTTATTGAATTCCCTTTTGAAAGTTATTATTGAATCTGCTTCCATCACCCTTTCAGGCAGTGCATTCCAGATCGTAACAACTCGCTGCATAAATCTTCTTTCCCTCATCTCACCTCTGGTTCTTTTGCCAATTTCCTTAAATCTGTGTCCTCTGGTTACCGACCCTTCTGCCGCTGGAAACAGTTTCTCCTTATTCACTCCATTAAAACCCCTCATGATTTTGAACACCTCTATCAAATCCCCCTTAACCTTTTCTGCTCTAAAGAGAACAACCCCAGTTTCTTCAGTCTCTCCACATAGCTGAATTCCTTCATTCCTGGTACCATTAAGCTGGGAAGGAGAGGGTAAAGTATAAATTGAAAAAAATGGCAGTTGTGATGATCGGGGAGGTTAAAATATAAGCTTCATTTAGGGTAGGGAGATCACTAAAGGAAATGTTGATAACTATCTTGATAAACAAGGTAATTCAAACTGTGAATTAATCTTGTGACCCTCCTCTGCACCCTTTCCAAAGCCTCTATCACCCACCATATGAGACGACCAAAACTGGACACTGTATTCTAACTGAGGCCTGACCAAGGTCTTGTACAAGGACAAATTAGTATGCTTCGTCTTATAGTCAATTGTCTTATAAATGCACCCCAACACACTCTTCACTGTAGATATCGCTTCACGGCATTGGTCATGAACCTTCAGAGATCGATGCACTAGAATGCCCAGATCTCTATCTTTCTCCACCTGCTTTAATGCTGTTCCCTGAAGGGTGTATGCATGTTGAGCATTTGCCCTGCCCACATGCATAACACTGCACTTTTCCAAATTGAACATCATTTGCCAGTCACTAGCCCAATCCCCCAACACATCAAGATCCACCTGAAGCAGTCGAGCATCTTCTGCAGTCCTGACAGTCGCACAGATCTTGGTATCATCTGCAGATTTGCTGATTGTGCCCCCAACACCGATATCTAGATCATTTAATAAAAATTGTAAAGAGCAACGGTCCTAACACCGAACCCCGTGGGACACCACTAGTGACTGGTCTCCAAACAGATCCAAATCCATCTGTAACTACTTTCTGTCTACGGCCTTCCAGCCAGTTCTCAAACCAGCTCAATATATTTTTAAAAATTCATTCATGGGATGTGGGCTTTGCTGGGGAGGCCGGCATTTATTGCCCGTCCCGAATTGGCCTTGAGAAGTGGTGGTGAGCCGTCTTCTTGAACCGCTGCAGTCCATGTGGTGAAGGTTCTCCCACATTGCTGTTAGGAAGGGAGTTCCAGGATTTTGACCCAGCGACGATGAAGGAACAGTGATATATTTCCAAGTCGGGAGGGGAACGTGCAGGTGGTGGTGTTCCCATGTGCCTGCTGCTCTTGTCCTTCTAGGTGGTAGAGGTTGTGGGTTTGGGAGGTGCTGTCGAAGAAGCCTTGGCAAGTTGCTGCAGTGCATCCTGTGGATGGTACACACCGCAGCCACAGTGCGCCGGTGGTGAAGGAAGTGAATGTCTAGGGTGGTGGATGGAGTGCCAATCAAGCGGGCTACGTTGTCCTGGATGGTGTCGAGCTTCTTGAGTGTTGTTGGAGCTGCACTCATCCAGGCAAGTGGAGAGTATTCCATCACACTCCTGACTTGTGCCATGTAGATGGTGGAAAGGCTTTGGGGAGTCAGGAGGTGAGTCACTCGCCGCAGAATACCCAGCCTCTGACCTGCTCTTGTAGCCACAGTATTTATATGGCTGGTCCAGTTAAGTTTCTGGTCAATGGTGACCCCCCCAGGATGTTGATGGTGGGGGATTCGGCGATGGTAATGCCGTTGAATGTCAAGGGGAGGTGGTTAGACTCTCTGTTGTTGGAGATGGTCATTGCCTGGCACTTATCTGGCACGAATGTTACTTGCCACTTATGAGCCCAAGCTCATATTGCCACTAATACCAGAGGCTTCGACGTTGTAGAGAAGCCTCTTGTGAAAAGGCTTATCAAAAGCTTTTTGGAAGTCTAAGTAAACAATGTCTACAGGGCTCCCCTCATCCATCTTGGTGACTTCTTCAAAAAAGTATAATCAAGTTTGTAAGACATGACTTTTTCTTTTGAAGCCATGTTGGGTGTCCCGAATATGTCCCTCTCTATCCAAGTAATCATATATCACATCCCTAATGATTCCCTCAAGCATCTTACCTAATATTGACATCCAACTATAGTTACCTGGGTCTGGGCTGCCACCTTTCCTACATTACAACAGTGACTATGCTTCACTGGCTTTAAAGCACTTTGGGATGTCTTTAGGTCATGAAAGGATGTACAGAAATGCAAGTTCTTTCTTATGCAAGTAACAAAGAGATTTTAACAGAGTGGATTCTGGGTCAAATGCCACATATCCCATAGTTTTTGGATCTGCTTGCCTGCCACAACTGAAAGTAGGGGCTATGAGAATTGATGCATGCATTTACTTTCAGTAACCACCCCCCTCAGATAAGACATTTAAAGTTGCGGGCAGTTTTAGTTCCAAGGGTTTCTAATGCTAGTGCGTCAGGAGCTGTACTGCACAATACCAGGAGTTTAATGGCTGTCTTTATCTGTATAACCTTTGAGAGGCTTAACGTTCTAAGTAAAATTTAAACCAAGTACCACATGCAATAACATTCTGCAAATTTGACTTTTTGAGGATCAGGATAGTGCATTTTTCACTTTTCTACAATATACTTGCAGTATTGATTATTGGGAGTGATGGCTAAATAAGATGAAAAATACTTAGCCTTAGCTGTGTTTACTGCTTCACCGTAAACTACAGTGAAAGAAATAAGGAAAAATTTGCATTTATATAGCACCATTCACGGCCTCAGGATATCCCAAAGCGCTTTACAGGCAATGAAGTAGTAGGAAAGAGGCAGAGAATTTTCGCATAGCAAGGTCCCACAAACAGCAATGAGATAATGACCAGATAATCTGTTTCAGTGATGTTGGTTGAGGGATAAATATTGGCCAGGACACCGGGGAGAACTCCCCTGCTCTTCCAATAGTGCCATGGGATCTTTTATGTCCACCTGAGAAGGCAGACGGGGCTTTGGTTTAACGTCTCATCCGAAAGACAGCACCTCCGATAGTGCAGCATTCGCTCAGTACTGCACAGAGTGTCAGCCCAGATTTTGTGCTCAAGTCTCGAGTGGGATTTGAACCCACGACCTTCTGACTCAGGCGAGAGTGCTACCTACTGAGCCAAGGCAGACACCTTAAAGCACGTACTTCTTGTGATGTTAGGAAATTTTATGATTCCTTTAAATTTTTAAATTTTTTTTTTATTCGTTCACGGGATGTGGGCGTCGCTGGCAAGGCCGGCATTTATTGCCCATCCCTAATTGCCCTCGAGAAGGTGGTGGTGAGCCGCCTTCTTGAACCGCTGCAGTCCGTGTGGTGACTGTTCTCCCACAATGCTGTTAGGAAGGGAGTTCCAGGATTTTGACCCAGCGACAATGAAGGAACGGCGATATATTTCCAAGTCGGGATGGTGTGTGACTTGGAGGGGAACGTGCAGGTGGTGTTGTTCCCATGCGCCTGCTGCCCTTGTCCTTCTAGGTGGTAGAGGTCGCGGGTTTGGGAGGTGCTGTCGAAGAAGCCTTGGCGAGTTGCTGCAGTGCATCCTGTGGATGGTGCACACTGCAGCCACAGTGCGCCGGTGGTGAAGGGAGTGAATGTTTAGGGTGGTGGATGGGGTGCCAATCAAGCGGGCTGCTTTATCTTGGATGGTGTCGAGCTTCTTGAGTGTTGTTGGAGCTGCACTCATCCAGGCAAGTGGAGAGTATTCCATCACACTCCTGACTTGTGCCTTGTAGATGGTGGAAAGGCTTTGGGGAGTCAGGAGGTGAGTCACTCGCCGCAGAATACCCAGCCTCTGACCTGCTCTCGTAGCCACAGTATTTATATGGCTGGTCCAGTTAAGTTTCTGGTCAATGGTGACCCCCAGGATGTTGATGGTGGGGGATTCGGCGATGGTAATGCCGTTGAATGTCAAGAGGAGGTGGTTAGACTCTCTCTTGTTGGAGATGGTCATTGCCTGGCACTTACCTGGCACGAATGTTACTTGCCACTTATGAGCCCAAGCCTGGATGTTGTCCAGGTCTTGCTGCATGCAGGCTCGGACTGCTTCATTATCTGAGGGGTTGCGAATGGAACTGAACACTGTGCAGTCATCAGCGAACATCCCCATTTCTGACCTTATGATGGAGGGAAGGTCATTGATGAAGCAGCTGAAGATGGTTGGGCCAAGGACACTGCCCTGAGGAACTCCTGCAGCAATGCCCTGGGGCTGAGATGACTGGCCTCCAACAACCACTACCATCTTCCTTTGTGCCAGGTATGACTCCAGCCACTGGAGAGTTTTCCCCCTGATTCCCATTGACTTCAATTTTACTAGGGCTCCTTGGTGCCACACTCGGTCAAATGCTGCCTTGATGTCAAGGGCAGTCACTCTCACCTCACCTCTGGAATTCAGCTCTTTTGTCCATGTTTGGACCAAGGCTGTAATGAGGTCTGGAGCCGAGTGGTCCTGGCGGAACCCAAACTGAGCATCGGTGAGCAGGTTATTGGTGAGTAAGTGCCGCTTGATAGCACTGTCGACGACACCTTCCATCACTTTGCTGATGATTGAGAGTAGACTGATGGGGCGGTAATTGGCCGGATTGGATTTGTCCTGCTTTTTGTGTTCAGGACATACCTGGACAATTTTCCACATTGTCGGGTGGATGCCAGTGTTGTAGCTGTACTGGAACAGCTTGGCTAGAGGCGCAGCTAGTTCTGGAGCACAAGTCTTCAGCACTACAGCTGGGATGTTGTCGGGGCCCATAGCCTTTGCTGTATCCAGTGCACTCAGCCGTTTCTTGATATCACGTGGAGTGAATCGAATTGGCCGCAGACTGGCTTCCGTGATGGTGGGGATATCGGGAGGAGGCTGAGATGGATTATCCACTCGGCACTTCTGGCTGAAGATGGTTGCAAACGCTTCAGCCTTGTCTTTTGCACTCACGTGCTGGACTCCGCCATCATTGAGAATGGGGATGTTTGCAGAGCCTCCTCCTCCCGTTAGTTGCTTAATTGTCCACCACCATTCGCGACTGGATGTGGCAGGACTGCAGAGCTTTGATCTGATCCGTTGGTTGTGGAATCGCTTAGCTCTGTCTATAGCATGTTGCTTCCACTGTTTAGCATGCATGTAGTCCTGAGTTGTTGCTTCACCAGGTTGGCACCTCATTTTTAGGTACGCCTGGAGCTGCTCCTGGCATGCTCTTCTACACTCCTCATTGAACCAGGATTGATCCCCTGGCTTGTTGGTAATGGTAGAGTGAGGAATATGCCGGGACATGAGGTTACAGATTGTGCTGGAATACAATTCTGCTGCTGCTGATGGCCCACAGCGCCTCATGGATGCCCAGTTTTGAGCTGCTGGATCTGTTCTGAATCTATCCCATTTAGCACGGTGGTAGTGCCACACAACACGTTGGATGGTGTCCTCAGTGCGAAGACACCATGTTAAAAGTATTAGTGGTTTATAAGTCACACTCCTTTGTTTTAAAATCTTTAGGTGTAAAGTTGCGCGGGAAGAGGGGACAGAGCTGTGAAACATTATGGGACAGAGCCGCGTGTTTTAGTCAGCTTGAGGTCCCACAAGGCACGTTGGAGTCATCAGTAGATCTGAACAGACACTACCACTTCGAACTTTAAATTGTGTTGCAAGAATGTGGAACTTTGACAGGGATGAGTGTTAAATTTACATTTATTTTGGTAAGTCACTCCCCTCTATTTAAAAGGCTTTAACAGAGGGATCAAATCAAGGCAATTATACCAGATTTAATAGTTTTGGTTCCTCCCCCCCCTTCTTTCGTTTCTGTTGTGGCAACAGTTGAATCGACTTTAGTTTACCATGTTGAACACAAGAAGTGAGCACTGTAATAGGTCATGTAGAACTGTGGTTGAAGGTTTATTTCAGGATTATATTGAAGTTTGAGAGTGTATCTGAGAGCATATATATTACTTAATTAGTATGTAAAACATGAAGATCAGTTGGTAGTGATGAATTGGTTGGTGGCAGTGGCACTTGCTTCAACACTAACTCAAAAACAAACAACTCCATCATTCCCTCACAAGCTGTAGCAACATGTCATATACAAGTGTCACAGGGTCTTCTGTTAAAAACCATCCCTGGCATCAATGAATGGTCTTGCACTCCATCACTGGTGGTGGTTTCAATGGACCTACAGTTCCTGCTAAGCCCTGAAAAGATTCCATACAGTTGAGCAGCACAAAACTTGGTAGGGTAGATCTGGAGCTCTGTGTAGTTGCCAGACCTGATGAAAGTCAGAGGTCATCCTTTTTGGTTGTTTGAGTAACTCAATGAATCTATAAAACCTTTGGATAAACTAAGGTGTTAGAGCTACTTAGCTGGGAGCAAGTGTAGCGAGAAAAAGTTTTGAGGAAGTAAGTGCAACATGGGACACATTAAAGGAGGAGGTTAGCAAAAAAATCCTTCGTTAGAATATGGAATCCTCTTCCATAAAGCGTCATTGATAGAAACATCGTAACAGGAGGAGGCCATTCAGCCCCTTGAGCCTGTTCCGCCATTCAATAAGATCATGGCTGATCCGTATCTCAACTCCGTTTACCCGCCTTGGCTCCATATCCCTTAATACTCTTAACCAACAAAAATCTATCAATCTCAGTTTTGAAATTTTCATTTGGCCCCCAGTTTCAACAGCTTTTTGGGGAAAGTTCCAGATTTCCACTACTATTTGTGTGAAGAAGTGCTTTCTGACATCACCCCTGAACGGCCTAGCTCTAATTTTAAGGTTATGTCCCCTTGTTCTGGACTCCCCCACCAGAGAAAATAGTTTCTCTCCATCTATCCTCTCAAATCCTTTAATCATCTTAAACACCTCAATTAGATCACCCCTTAATCTTCTGTACTCGAGGGAATACAAGCCTAGTCTATGCAACCTGCCCTCATAATTTAACCCTTTTAGTCCCGCTATCATTCTGGTGAATCTGCGCTGCTCCCCCTCCAAGGCCAATCTATCCTTCCTGAGGTGCGGTGCCCAGAACTGAATGCAGTATCTCCAGATGGGGTTTCACCAGAGCTCTGTACAGCTGTAACATAACATCCGCCCCTTTGTATTCCAGCCCTCTTGAGATAAAGGTCAACATTCCTTTAATCTTTTTAATTATTTCTTTGTGATATATTTCAGAAAGAAAGACGTGCACCTATCATAATTTTAGGATGTTGCAAAGCACTTTACAGCCAATTAAGTACTTTTGAAGTGTGTTCGCTGTTGCAATGTAGGAAATGTGGCAGCCAATTTGCACACATCGAGGTCCCACACACACCAATGAGATCAATGACAAGATAATTTTTTTTCGTGATGTTGGTTGAGGGATAAATATTGGCCAGGACACCTAGGGAAAACTCCTTGCTCTTCTTGGAATAGTGCAATGGGATCTTTTACATCCACCTGTGAGGGTAGACGGGGTCTCGGTTTACCATCTCAACTGAAAGACTTCCTCAGTACTGCACTCCAGTGTCAGCCTGGATTATGTGCTCAAGTCTCGAGTGGGTCTTGAACCCACAATATTCGGACTCACTTTTTTTTCAAAAAACATACAATACAGTTGTCATATCACATGCCAAACATACACAATACAGATTATACAATTTGCAGGTTAAATCAAGTACAGTTCAATGAACACATTGTGCATAATTACAGTTCATGACACTCTGGGGTGTTTCATTGCATTGTACTCAATACAGATTATTGATTACAGATTCATTACAGGTATAATATTCTGACTCACAGTGAGAGTGCTACCCACTGAGCCACAGCTGACACAGTAGAAACTAATTTCAGCTGTCCAAGAGGGGGGAAATGCTGTTACTTCTGAACGTAGAGCTGCCAGTTCTCAGGCTCCCTTTAATTTCAAGGCCAAGTTTAATAGCTGTGTCAGCTGGTGTGAGGGAAGTTTGTTTACCATATTGAAGCTGCTTCTTGTAACACTGCAGGACCGTTAACATTTTCCAGAAAACAAAATTATTTCCATTTGTGGGTATTTTGCATTTGTTACCGAATCAAGTTCTTTGCAGAGTTAGATTTCTTCATTTTCTTTCCTCCTTTTGTTTTTTGCCTCTGTGAAGCAGTCCTTCAGTTATATAAAAGGGACAATACATAGCTTGTCTTGGAGCCATCGAATTACTTGGATATTCCAACACTGAAACCGTCAGTTCGGCCCAACCAGTCCGTGTTGGGGTTTATCCTCTACATGAGCAGTAATCTTCAGCCCATGTACTTGCCCTATACCTGTATCCCTTCAACCTCATTTCCTTCAGCCATTGTTTCCCCCCCCCCCAACCTTTATTTTTTTTGTCCTCATTAGGTTTCTTTTGGTCATGCACGCTTTGTTCAAAGGGACTGTTAATTAATTATACAAGGTCACTATTCTTTTCGTCAATGCCACTCTTAGACCAGTTAATGGGCGTCTGTGTGTGCGCATAGTGACTTCCCTTCAGTATCTCCTGAGAAAGCACTTGGCATCTCTTGAGCTTGAGACCGATCCACATGAGAAAATGTAGGTGTGAAATGATGCTGTAACAGTTTTGTGGTAATTGTTGATTTAACCCCTTCCTCTGCTATCTGTTTCCCAACCTAGACAAGAACTGAACTTCCAAACTTCACTCTGACTTTCTCCTCAAGATATCCTCCCTTCTCTCCTCCCGCAGCCTCTCCATTAAGCAACTCCTCATCCTCTTTTTCAATCTCTGTATCCTCTGTCATTTCAATCTCTGTCTGAGCCCCCTTTGCCCCCATCATGAATTCACTGCCCTCCTGACCTCCCCAAGCCCCTCCCCCCATATAACAATCTTACCCATATTCACAGCCACCCCCTCAAACATGCCATCCCTGTGACCTCTCTACTCCCATGGTCTGAATCACTGACAAGGCCATCTCTGACCACGTCCATTTATCCCTCACCACCCACAACACACACCGCCATCCATCCCCACTTCCTTCTGTTTCCATCCCTCGAAGAAACTCGATTTTTAGTCAATCATAACTATAATTTTCAAAATCTGCCTAGATTTTGGCGTATCAATTGCCATGATACTTCAGCAGCTGGTCGATTTGCTCAACCATCCCTCACCTCTAGCTTTGATGCCTTTGCCCCCAACAAAACTGTTGCTGTCTACCATTCTGGTCGCTCCCCCTGGTATTGCCCCAATCTTCATGGGGAGAAGCACAGAGGCTGGGGTGTGACCCTAAGCACCTTTCCACCCTAAATCGCCTGAAGGGTAGGGGGGTGTTGTGAAGCCCAGGCTATTGTGGTGCTACTGACTCGAACATCAATAGTGTAACTTGTATGGAATAAAATGAAGCAATGACATCTATGTCCCAATTGTCAGCACCAAACATTTCTGACACAGCCAGAAATGTACGAAGGACTTGTTTGTTTAGCAGGGTATGGTTTAAAGTATCATCTGGTCGAGAGGATTGTGTGTTTTTGGAGTCGGGTCATCAGCTTTTTCGGAAGATTTCTGGTGCTGCTTAGAATAGCTATTTACATGCTCTGAAATACTTGACCTAGCATTGAGAACAGGTCATTAACCTCCAACCTTGGGATCACCAGATGTAGTAAAATGTCCTCTGCCCAATACTGCTGCATTGGAAGCTTTGAACTCTTGGGCACCATTTATTTCCATCTTTCAGGAATTACATTCCCTCTCCATGCTGCCTAGATACTGTGGACATTGTATGTAGACTTGCTTGGCAGTTGTCAGCTGAAGCCTGATTCATGTTGCTAGCTATTTGCTTCCACTCGCGCTGGCACATAATTGGAGGCACAAAGAACTATTTTGTACAACGATCAGCCGAATTGCAGGACAGATGAGATGTTTGGCCTTATTGACTGATGAATGGCTACACCTATACTCTGTTTGATCTTGGCTAGGTAATATTGGTATGGCTCATTCAGTTTTGTGTGGGACCTACAGGTAGCTTTAGGTATAGTGTTCACATTGTGGTGCAGGGTGGTCTCTACTTCCCTGCTTGAGAATGCATCTAGCTCATGTCAGCTGTGGCTCAGTTGGTAGCACTCTTGCCTCGGAATCAGAAGGTTGTGGGTTCGAGCCCCACTCCAGAGACTTGAGCACAAAATCTAGGCTGACACTCCAGCGCAATATTGAGGGAGCGCTGCACTGTAGGAGGTGCCATCTTTTGAATGAGAAGTTAAACCGAGGCCCCGCCTGCCCTCTCAGGTGGATGTAAAAGATCCAATGGCACCATTTCGAAGAAGAGCTGGGAGTTCTTCCTGGTGTTCCGGCCAATATTTATCCCTCAACCAAGGACACATAAACAGATTATCTGGTCTTTATCACATTGCTATTTGTGGGACCTTGCTGTGCGTAAATTGGCTGCCGCATTTCCTACATTACAACAGTGACTACACGTCCATCGGCTGTAAAGCCTGAGGTCGTGAAAGGCACTATATAAATACAAGTCTGTCTTTCTTTCATTTACATACTCCCATGACATGGTCAAATTTTTATAAAAACTGTTTGTGGGGTCCTTTCAAATGCTTATAGTTGTGCTCAACGCAAAAAGTCAGCCTTCACAGACAGGATCTTCACTCCTGTTAACTGAAATGTGGACTTATAATTGAGATAATATGAGATAGCACGTCTCAGAGTGAACAATGAACCCTTTACACAGAAGGGGTATAGGAAAAAGTATATCCTGCCTACTGTGTCTTCCAGTCTTTTGCAATCAGCAGGAAACTGTGTTCGTAGATCATTGTGTCAACCATTGCTCAGTGGGTAGCATGCTTGCCTCTGAGTCAGAAGGTTGTGGGTTTAAATCCCACTCCAGGGACTTGAGCACATAATCTAGGCTGACACTCCAGTGTAATACTGAGGGAGTGCTGCACTGTCAGAGGTGCGTCTTTCGGTTGAGACGTTGATGTGAGGCCCCGTTTGCCCTCTCAGGTGGACATGAAAGGTCCTATTGCACTATTTTAAAGAGGAGCAGGGGAGTTTTAGCCAATATTTATCCCTGAACCAATAGCACTAAAATGAGATTATCTGGTCATTATCTGGTTGCTGTTTGTGGGACCGTGCTGTTTGGCAAATTGTGCGTTTCCTACACTTCAAACAAAAGTAATTCATTGGCTGTAAAGTGCTTTGGGACGTCCTGAGGTTGTGAAAGGCGCTTTATAAAGCAACTTTTTTATTTAATTCAGGCTAAAAATTGCACAGAAGCAAAAATAATTGCATTATTAACAGTGACCAATTAGTGCTGTTAACCTTTGGTTGAAAATACTGTTTTATCATTGCTGTTTTTATTGGACATACAGTAATTAAATCAAATGCAGAGGTGTCTTTTAACTTCTGCTTGGGATTATATCGAAGGGTTAATTTTACAAATTGAGGATCCAGTGAGGAACTTCATCCACTGGGGATGCACATTGACAGATTTACCCTATACCCTACAGGTGAATTGATGGACAGCATGTGTGGAAGGTGTATTGAATTGAAGTTTGTACAAGTCATTATCATAGTAGAACTAACACAAGAATTTGGAATTCAAGGGCTCTCTATCAAGTGTCTGAGTTTTAGTCATCATGCTTGTGTATTAAAACAAGCTTTCCTTACTGTTCAAAAAGAAAATGACTTCATGAGTGATCGTGTGCTCCCCCCTCCGCACATCATGTAAAATCATGCACTGAAAATGTGAAGTTCTGTCTCAGCTCACTCAGACTTTGGGAGCCTGCCACAGCTGTATTAACACAATTCATGGTCCATCCCAAAGGAAACTGCAAGCTGCAAGTTTGTCTCCATTTCAAGAATATGGAAGTTTGAATGTGAAAAACGTTCTCATGAAGGCTGGGAAACACTACCCTTACCAGACATTAGAAATAAACCCGATGAAATAAATTATGAAAAGGCTTTTTGCCTACTTATATTTGGTTACGATAAAGGAGCTGTACAGTTTACTTATTTAAATATTTTCTCTTTTAAATTTGATTTGGGGGGAGGGGAAACATAGATTTGATCAATTAATCCAGCTGTCTCTGTCTCTGTCTCTGAGATACATTATCGCAAACCTAACTCTAGTTAATCATTGTGCCCTCTGTTGCATTGATCAGACTGTAGTGAGGCAGCAATGCACAGCTGGTCTCTGGGGTTGGACTCGCAGCAGTAGGTAGATATGGTGCTTTCAACTTGCTCCTTTATACTATAACCAACTATAAATGGGCAAAAACCTGACCCTGTCTTTTCATCATCTATTTCTTCGGGTTTATTTCAAATTTCTGGCACGGGTAGTGTTTCTGAGTCTTCGTGAGAACACATCCAGACTTCCATATTCTTGAAATCAAGTCAAACTTCCAGCTAGCCGTTTCCTTTGGGATGGATGATGTTCTGGGGTCAGAATGGTGCATTGCATTCTGGAGTGCTTTGCTAGCTCCATCTGTTAGACAGTTCCAGGCACACCGCTGATTTGCTGCTGAGCGGCCTATTTAAGTTTATCTCTGAGGAAGGAGCAATGGAGTTGGAGTGAGATTCAGTTGCTGTGTCCTGAGATTTTTTTTAATATATGTCACCTTTACGCCGTTGTGGGTTATTTCAGTTTGAACATAAGAATAGTAATTTCATTGTCTGCTGGTCAAGCCCGAAGCAGAGCAGGACTTCAGGACCAGTGGGAATCTAGACCTTTGAGTTTTACTAGACCTTGGCTGGATTGTTGCAGTCGGGGATGCTTTGAACGTACTCATTTCTTTGTCTTTAAAGTTCACTTTATTCCCTACAGAGTAATGTTTTATTTTATGGCTTCAAACAAAAGTAGAAGGGCTTTATGCAACTCTACATTAAAGCTTCAAAGGACTAACACTGTTCAGGGATTTGGGTGGCCATTCACAGCATGGAAAGACTTCAGTCTTAAATGTATTGTTTAAAATAAGTTTTTGTTTGAAACTGAGAACTCTTGACTTTCATAAAATACATCTTTTAATAAATTTAATTTGCCAGCAAGAAAAATACTGTCTTCTATTCCACCACTTTTACATTCTTCATATAAAATTTCACAGTTTCACACTCACTGCATTCCATGCCATCTCAATCGTGTCATCTTTTGATGAACACAGACTCTTTATTAAAGCTTGTAGCGATAAGTGGCACACAGTACGAATATTTATAAATTCTGGCAGAGTGGCATATTTGGCAGAGCGAACATCGATATGTTGTGGAAATAGTTTTAAAAGAATTCTTCCTTCCTCTCAGGACAGTGACCCGTGCTGGGACATTGGTCGTACAGCTACTCCTTACCCTCCAGTACCTCTCCCAGTGGACACACTTTTTGAGCCGACTGACAGGCTAGTCAAATGCAGAAAGCACATCAATGGAATCTGATTCTGTCTTTACCCGAAGTCCCCATACACGGGCAATCGGGAGCAGCAAATGTCGTTCTTTTTCCTTTCCCTAATCCAGCCCGATTATGGGGCTGATATCGGAGCCTGTGAACGGAGCCTGGTCTGTACGACTCCTTTCTATGCTGCCATTGCCACCTGAGTCATCGAGATAATCACAGGAAAAGATATCCGGATTATAAAGTCCAGTTCGCAAAGGAAATATTTTTGTATTAAATGGATTCCCCTAATCTTTGTATGTTATATATTGAATATTTGCAATGTTCATCACATGTATGTGGGAAATATCAAATGTTATAATCAGTAAAATAATTTTGATGTATTTTTGTATTTTGATACCATTTTTGCATGACTGATACGTGCATCACTGTATCTGAGGCAGTTGGTCTGATAAAAAAAACAGAATCGGTTTGTGGTGATGCTAAATGATGAGCCATTCAGCATCAACAAGGGTTTTGAAGGAATTAGGTTTGTTACCAAAATATCCTCCTACTGGGGCTTGTTGAAAGAGATTAATCATTCGTTCCAAGGGTTTGTCAAAAGTCCCAATGCAAACGTGCCCATTCTGACCGGCGGAAGTTGAATAGACTGCACTTTTCCGATCAGGAAATGATTGTCTTGTGGAGAAGAACCAATGTTTGTTGGGCCTTCAGCCAGACTGGTTTAACATGTTTGTTCGGCGGAGCACCGAACAGGCCTGTGGTGTACTGTACCAAATGTACTTGTTTCTTTTTAGTATGTTGTGGGAAATATCCTTTCCTGTGAAAATATTCTTGCCCATAATCCCCCCTGGATCTCTGAGGCATCGTGTAGTGTGTTTGTGTTTATTTTATATACCGTGTTACAGTTTCAGCCACACCACTGTTCCACTGGTGAGTAGATGAGAACCACGCTGAAAAATCTGGCTGTTTTACCTTGTTTCAAAGGGTTACTGATGGTTTAGACGCACTGTGACTTCTTATGTGTCGTTGAGTGAGCTCCTGATTTGCACAGTTTTCCCTGATGGGGTAAATGGGGTGACCCTGGCTACAGACATCTGTGCAAGTGCTTCAATTCTTTTTCCTGATTTACCAGCCAGAAAGTGCAGCTGAGCAGTTTTCCATCCCTCCCCTCAGTCGCCTGACTGAGATGACTGAGTCAGCCCCCAATCAGATCTAAGTGACTAAGTTGATCAAGATTGAAAAAACAGTTTAACTAAATTCACAATGCTATTATTCCTTTTTGAGTATGGTACATGCTACATAGGAAGGAAGTGTATTAACAAAGTTGTCCACAGCAGAATGATTCACGCAACAAAAATGTTAGATCAACTTAGGAGGATAAGGCGGATGAATGGGTGGCTGGAGAGATGGTGCAGGAGGGAGGGCTTTAGATTCCTGGAGCATTGGGACCAGATCTGGGGGAGGTGCGACCTGTACAGGCCGGACAGGTTGCACCTCAACGGAACTGGGACCATGTCCCCGCGGGGAGGGTCACTAGTGCTGTGGGGGGAGGGTTTAAACTAATTTGGCAGGGGGAGGGTTTAAACTAATTTGGCAGGGGGATGGGCACCAGGATGTAACATTGGAAAGGAGAAACAAGGTGCACAAAGGACTGGGAGAGAAAGATAGCACTAGAGTAAGAAATAGTACAGTATTAGGTGGATCAGATTAAGAGAGAGTAAAAGAAAGTTGAAGAAGGGTTTACAGTGCATGTGTGTAAACACACGAAGCATAGTAAACAAGGTTAGTGAGCTGTTGGCGCAAATAGCCACATGGGACTATGATGTTGTGGTGATAACAGAGACCTGGCTCAAAAAAGGGCAGGATTGGGTACTAAATATTCCTGGATATAAGGTGTTCAGGAAAGATAGGGAAGGAAAGAAAGGAGGGGGGCGGGGTGTGGTGGCAGCATTGATTAAGGAGAATATTGCAGTACTGGAGAGAGAGGATGTCCTGGAGGGGTCAAGGACAGAATCTATTTGGTTCGAGTTAAGAAACAATAGAGGTGCAGTTACACTACTGGGTGTATTCTATAGGCCACCAACTAGTGGGAAGGATCTGGAGGAGCAAATTTGCAGGGAAATTAGAGAGGTGCAAAAGACATAGAGTAGTGATAACGGGGGATTTCAACTATCCGAATATAGACTGGGAAAGGAGAGGAATTTTTCAAGTGTTTTGACGAGAACTTTCTTCACCAGTACGTTTCCAGCCCAATGAGGAAGGAGGTATTGCTGGATTTGGTTCTGGGGAATGAGGTGGAGCAAGTGTCAGTGGGGGAACATTTCGGGAACGGCGATCATAGTATCATAAGGTTTAGAATAGCTATGGAAAAGGACACAGACCACTCTAAAGTAAAAATACTCAATTGGAGGAGGGCCAATTTCAGTGGAATAAGAACAGATCTGGTCCGGGTAAATTGGAATCAAAGATTGGCAGGCAAAACTGTAATTGAACAGTGGGCGGCCTTTAAGGAGGAGATGGTTTGGGTACAGTCTAGGCACATTCCCACGAGGGGGAAAGGTAGGGCAACTAAAGACAGAGCTCCCTGGATGACAAAACAGATGAAGAGTAAGCTGAAGCAGAAAAAAGGGGCGTATGACAGATGTCAGGTCGATAACACAAGTGAGAACCAGGCACAATATAAAAAGTTCAGAGGGGAAGTGAAAATGGAAATAGTAGGGGCAAAGAGAGAGTATGAGAATAGACTGGTGGCTAACATAAAAGGGAATCCAAAAGTCTTCTATAGGCATGTAAACGGGTAGTGAGAGGAGTGGTGAGGCCGATTAGGGACCATAAAGGAGATCTACTCATAGAGGTAGGGGTGATGGCTGAGGTACTAAATGAGTACTTTGCATCTGTCTTCACCAAGGAAGATGCTGCTGCCAGAGTCTCAGTAAAGGAAGATGTAGTTGAGATACTGGATGGGCTAAAAATTGATAAAGAGGAGATACTAGAAAGGCTGGCTGTACTTAAAATAGATAAGCCCGGTCCAGATGGGATACACATTAGGTTGCTTGGGGAAGTCAGTGTGGACATTGTGGAGGTACTGGCCATAATCTTCCAAACATCCTGAGATACGGGGGGTGGTACCAGAGGACTGGAGAATTGCAAATGTTACACCCTTATTCAAAAAAGGGTGTAAGGATAAACCCAGCAACTATAGGCCAGTCAGTTTAACCTTGGTGGTGGGGAAACTTTTAGAAACGATAATCTGGGACAGAATTAAGTCAGTTGGACGAGTGTGGATTGATTAGGGAAAGCCAGCACAGATTTGTTAAAGGCAAATCGTGTTTAACTAATCTAATAGAGTTTTTTTGATGAGGTAACAGAGAGGGTAGATGAGGGCAATGCAGTTGATGTGGTGTATATGGACTTTTAAAAGGCGTTTGATAAAGTGCACAATAGGCTTGTCAGCAAAATTGAAGCCAATGGAATAAAAGGGGCAGTAGCAGCATGGATACAGAATTGGCTAAGTAGCTGGAAACAGAGAGTAGTGGTGAACAGTTGTTTTTCGGACTGGAGGGAGGTGCACAGTGGTGTTCCACAGGGGTCGGTACTAGGACCACTGCTTTTCTTGATATTATCAATGGCTTGCACTTGAGAGTACAGGGCACAATTTCCAAATTTACAGATGACACAAAACTTGGAAGTGTAGTGAACAGTGAGGAGGATAGTGATAGACTTCAAGAGGATATAGACAGGCTGGTGGCATGGGCAGACACGTGGCGGATGATATTTAGCACAGAAAAATGCGAGGTAGGAAGAATGAGGAGAGGCAATATAAACTAGAGGGCACAACTCTAAAAGGTGTATAGGAACAGAGCTATCTGGGGTATATGTACACAAATCATTGAAAGTGGCAGGGCAGTTTGAGAAAGTGGTTTAATAAAGCATATGGGATCCTGGGCTTTATAAATAGAGGCATAGAGTACAAAAGCAAGGAAGTTATGATGAACCTTCACAAAACACTGGTTCGGCCACAGTTGGAGTATTGTGTTCAGTTCTGGGCACTGCACTTTAAGAAAGATGTGAAGGCCTAAGCGAGGGTGCAGAAGAGATTTACTAGAATGATTCCAGTGATGAGGGGCTTTAGTTACGTGGATAGACTGGAGAGGCTGGGGTTGTTCTCCTTGGAACAGAGAAGGTTGAGAGGAGATTTGATAGAGGTATTCAAAATCATGAGGGGTCCAGACAGTGGATAGAGAGAAACTGTTCCCATTGGCGGAAGGATCAAGAACCAGAGGACATAAATTTAAGGTGATTGGCAAAAGAACCAAAGGTGACCTGAGGAAAAACATTTTTACATGACGAGTGGTTAGGATCTGGAATGAACTGCTCGAGGGGGTGGTGGAGGCAGATTCAATAATGGCCTTCAAAAAGGAATTGGATCAGTACATGAAAGGAGAAAAGTTGCAGGGCTGCAGGGATAGGACAGGGGAGTGGGACTAGCTGGATTGGTTTTGCATAGAGCTGGCACAGACTCGTTGGGCCGAATGGCCTCCTTCCGTGCTGTAACCTTTCTATGATTCTAACTTCAATAAATGAGGGGGGAAAAGATTCTCAAAGATTTCGAAAATAAATTTCATGATTTATTTTAGACGCAGAGTCACTTTTCCATTGAGAGAAACCCCGGAAGATCTTTGTTGCCTCTCTACATCTTTTGCAGCCCGGGTGGTTCAAGGCTGCGATGGGTGTTTGAGAAAACTAACTGCTTTGGCTGCACCTATTGTTTCCCTGCAGTGTAGATCACGAAAGTAACTAACACTGTGTTCTTAAAGTAACACAAATAACATATGAACATGTTTCATTTTTAGATCGTAGAGTAGAAATAACCCTCCAAGTAAAGTTTAAAATTAAATCTGGGTACCCCCATGCCAAGTTGACAAGTGTGTCAGATTTAAACCACAATATCTTATCAGGACAGCTGTAGTGTAAATAGAGCCAAATTCACCGGCCCTGATCTGGCAAATGGGTAAAAATTTGTTCATGGTCAAGAACATGGGTTTGGATTTTTTTGAATTATTGGGGCAAATGGATGGAAGTCCGATTACTCAATCTCCTAATTGTATAACGAATCTGCCCTCTCAAGTCTCAAAGATAGGTTTTGAAAACTTCTCCAGATGATGCCATTGTCAGTGTGCCCCTTCCCTACCCAGTTTCATCCTTTTTTTACAAATAGACTGTAAAGAAAGCAGTGGAATTTTTCATGCATTAGTCATCCTAATGACTGTGCTGCTACTGATCACAAGATGCTTTTAAAATTTGCATTGCATCACTCTAATACTGTACTGCCTCTGTACAAAACCAAAGAAGTATGGTTTTTATTGAGCTGCAACAATTCTGATTTGCCACAGTACTTTTAAGAAAAGTGTTAGTAACAGTACTAGTGCTGTTACAGCTATTGGTATCTTGCTGCTGACACATGAATGCTGGAGCGAGTGCAGGCAATGGCTGTAATTTATTGTCCCTGATTAGGGCTGGCTTCTATAATGTATTACCGCCTGGCATTTACAGCACAAAGCCTCTTGGTTTGACCCCACGTGAATGCTTCTGTGTCCTTATTATTTGACCCTTGTGTCTGCTGCTGTGAGTGACTCTCGACACAAGTGCCTCTTTCACTGAACTACACAACTGCTGTGTCAGTTGTTGCTGGGCTTCCCACAGCACACTCCACGAGTGAGAAAGATACTTGGCGGTCACAGTGCAAAAGGATTTGCATGTCAGCTGATCACTTTCACATTCACTGAGTCTCTGCTGGGCAAGAGTGCAGCTCCAACAGCACTCAAGAAGCTCGACAACACCCAGGACAAAACAGCCCGCTTGATTGGCACCCCATCCTCCACCCAAAACATTCACTTCCTTCACCACCGGCGCACTGTGGCTGCAGTGTGTACCATCCACAGGATGCACAGCAGCAACTCGCCAAGGCTTCTTCGACAGCCACTCCCAAACCCGCGACCTCTACCACCAAGAAGGACAAAGACAGCAGATACATGGGAACAACACCACCTGCACGTTCCCCTCCAAATTACACACCATCCCGACTTGGAAATATATCGCCGTTCCTTCATCGTCGCTGGGTCAAAATTCTGGAACTCCCTACCTAACAGCACTGTGGGAGAACCTTCACCACATGGACTGCAGCGGTTCAAGAAGGCGGCTCACCACCACCTTCTCAAGGGCAATTAAGGATGGACAACAAATGCTGGCCTCGCCAGCGACGTCCACATCCCATGAACGAATAAGAAAAAAAAGTGTGCCTCTTGTTAGCCCTTTTGAACATTGTGTTGTTGGCTAACCATTTGAATAACTCTAGTGAACCAAGCGAGGGCCATTCATTGCATTGCGGAGTTCTAAAAAAATTTAAATTTTATAAGAACAGCCCCTCTCACCTGTTCTGCCATTCAGTTAGATCATGGCTGATCTGTATCTTAACTCTACTTACCCGCCTTGGTTCAGTAACCCTTAATACTCTTACTAACAAATATCTATCAATCTGAGTTTTCAAATTTTCAATTGACCCCCAGCCTCAACAACTTTTTGGGGGAGAGAGTTCCAGATTTCCATGACATTTTGTGTGAAGAAGTGTTTCCTGACATTGCCTTTGAGTGGCCAACTCCAATTTTAAGGTTATGTCCCCTTGTTCCGGACTCCCCCCACCAGAGGAAATAGTTTCTATCTATCTACCCTATCAAAACCTTCAGTCGTCTTAAACACCTCAATTAGATCACCCCTTAATCTTCTATATCCAGGGAGTACAAGCCTAGTCTATGCAACCTACCCTCATAATTTAACCCGTTTAGCCCTGGAATCATTCTGGTGAATCTGCACAGCACCCCTTCCAAGGCCAGTATATTCTTCCTGAGGTGAGGTGTCTAGAACTGAATGCTGTATTCTAAATGGGGTCGAACAAGAGCTTTATATAACTGGAACATAACTTCCACCCCTTTACATTCCAGCCCCCTTGAGCTTTGACTTAAGCACTTCGAACCTGTTCTGCCATTCAATGAGATCATAGCTGATCTGTATCTTAACTCTATTTACCCGCCTTGGTTCCTTGTTCTCCTTTATAATTCTGAAGCGAGAAATGGCTGTTGATGATAAAAGCAGATGTTTATTTGATTCGATAGGTTTCTTCCAAAAAATAACTGGGATCTAGTATCTGAGTAATTTGAGTCATGACATGTGCTAAGTGTAACATGCTTTGGAGAAACAAGTGACTTTAGACCTGTGGTTTCCAAAGCTCTCCACCACTGGGTTTTCCTCGCCTCATGCCTGGGTCTGTTGTGGACTCATTGATAGAGATTGATTACTCTGAATAGTGAACCACTCCATTATTGTATGCTACGATGACCAGGATGACAGAAGGTAAACTTAGATGGACCTTGGTCTTTTTTCATCCAGCAATTCCTATGTTCCTGTGGTTCTATTCCTCTGTGTGCTATTTTAAGAGGTGTTGGTCTGTTTATTTTAAACAAGCCTTCATTAAAATAATGGACAGTGGAAAGTCCAACCAATGTATTAAGTGTTTGTCTGCCATTCTCGCCAAAGGTAATTTTATTTTTGCTATTGGTGTTAAGCATTAGGTCAGTGATCACTAGCCAGAATTAATTTCTTAGAAAAAATTAACCAAAGAAGAATTGCGTATAGCATACTACATTATGTGGAGGATCCCTGCCCAAAGGTTGAGAGTTCAATTCAAAAGTGAAAAGCATTAATCAAAGCATTCTACAAGTGAGTCCTGATAGCCTTTTGTTGGTGGGAGAGTAGGAAAAACACCAGGAGCTCTTAGTCACTGGTGAAATACTCTGGATACTCAGCAGCTCCTGGTAGGACTGTAAGCATCTGGGAGAACCGTAAGCATCTCAAGTTCTGGAGAACCAGGTTGAGCAACAAGTTGAGGCACACTACTGAACACATCTATCATAGAATCATACAATAATACATCACAGGAGGAGGCGATTCGGCCCATTGTGCATGTGCCAGCTCTTTGAAAGAGCTATCCAATTCATCCGACTCACCTGCTCTTTCCCCATAGCCCTCTAAATTTTTCCCTTCGAGTATTTATCCAATTCCCTTTTGTAAGTTATTATTGAATCTGCTTCCATCACCCTTTCAGGCAGTGCATTCCAGATCATTACAACTCTGCGCAAAATTTTTTTTTCCCTCATGTCACTTCTGTTGTTTTGCCAATTACCAGACTGTCCTCTGGTTAACGACCCTTCTGCCACTGGAAACAGTTTCTCCTTATTTACTCTATCAAAAACATTCATGATTTCGAATAACTCTATCAAATCTCCCCTGAACTTTCTCTGCTCTAAGGAGAAGCTCGAGGGTGTGGTGCCTAGAATTGAACACAATACTCCAGCTGGAGCCTAACCAGTGTTTTATAAAGATTTAGCGTAATTGCCTTGCTTTTGCACTGTATGCCTCTTCATAAAGCCAAGGATCCCATATTCCTTTTTAACAGCTTTCTCAACTTGTCCTGCCACCTTCAAAGACTTGTGTACATATACCCATCTTGGTCTCTGTTCCTACCCTCCCCTTTAAATTCTACCATTTAGTTTATATTGCCTCCTTATTCTTCCTACAAAATGAAACATTTCACATTTCTCTGTGTTAAATTTCATCTGCCATGTATCTGCCCATTTCACCAGTCTGTTACTGTCCTCCTCACTGTTTACTACATTTCTGAGTTTCGTGTCATCTGCAAACTTGGAAATTAAGCCCTGTATGCCCAGGTCCAGGTTATTAATATATATCAAAAATGGCAGTGGTCCTAATATCGACCCCTGAGGGACACCAATCTATACTTCCCTCCAGTCTGAAAAACCACTCGTCTCTGCTTTCGGTCCCTTAGCCAATTTTGTATCCATGCTGCCACTTTCCTTTAATCCCATGGGCTTTAATTTTGCTGACAAGTCTATTATGTGGTATTTTATCAAATGCCTTTTGAAAGTCCATATACAGAACATCAACCCCACTACCCTCATCAACCTTCTCCGTCACTTCGTCAAAGAATCCAATCAAGTTAGTCAAACACGATTTGCTTTTAACAAATCTGTGCTGACTTTAATTTATTAGCCCATACTTTTCCAAATGCCAATTAATTTTGTCCTGGGTTATTGTGTCTCAAAGTTCCCCCACCACCGACGTTCGGCTGACTGGCCTATAATTGCCTGGTTTATCCCTCTCCCCTTTTTTGAACAGGGGTCTAAAATTTGCAATCCTCCAGTCCTCTGGCACCACTCCCATATCTGAGGAGGATTGGAAGATTGTGGCCAGAGCCTCCGCAATTTCCACCCTTCCCTCAGTAACCGAGGATGCATCCCATCTGGACCGGGTGACTTTTCTACTTAGAGCACTGCCAACCATTTTAGTAGCACCTCTTTTGTCTATTTTTATCCAATCCAATTTCTCTACTACCTCCTCCTGTACTGTGACAATGGCAGCATCCTCTTCTTTAGTGAAGACAGATGCAAAGTACTCATTTCGTACTTCAGCCATGTCCTCTGCCTCCACAAGACGATCTCCTTTTTTGTCCCGAATGGACACCCACTCTTCCTTTGACTACCCTCTTACTATTCATCTCTTTATAAAAGGCTTTTGGGCTCCCTTTTATGTTAACCTCGATTCTATTCTCATACTCTCTCTTTGCCCCTCATTTCCTTTTTCAGTTCTCCCCTGCTTTCTGTATTCAGCTTGGTTTTCTACTGAATTGTGAACCCCACATTTATCATAAACCTTTTTCTGTTTCATTTTAATCTATATATTTTTATTCATCCAGGGAGCTCTAGTTTTTGATGCCCTTCCTTTCCCTCCCATAGGAATGTGTCTACTCTATACCTGATCTATCTCCTCTTTGAAGGCTTCCCATTTGCTCAATTACTGTTTTCCATGCCAATCTTTGATTTCAACCCACCTGGGCCAGATCTCTTTTCAACTCACTGAAATTAGCCCTCCTCCAGTTGAGTATTTTCACATTTGATTGTTCCTTGTCCTTTTCCATGACGACTCGAAACCTAATATTGTGATCGCTGTTTCCCAAATGCTCCCCCACTGATGCATGCTCCACTTGACCCACTTCATTCCCCAGAACTAGATCCAGCAAAGCTTCCTTCCACGTTGGGCTGGAAACATACTGATCAAGAAAGTTCTTTTGTACACAGTTCAGGAATTCCTCCCCCTCTTTGCCCTTTATACTGTTACTGTTCCAGTCTATATTGGGATAATTTAAGTTCCCCATTATCACGACTCGAAAGTACTTGCATCTTTGTGTAATTTGCCTGTACATGTGCTCCCCTAGCTCCATTCCATTATTGGTGGCCTATTGTATCCACCCAGCAGTGTAATAGCTCCTCTATTCTATCATTCTAACCCAATAGATTCTGTCTTTGAATCCTCAAGTACATTATTCCTTTGTGGTGCTGTAACTCTATCTTTGACCAACATTGTCACACCTCTCCCTCCTTTTTTTCCTTCCCTATTTTTCCTGAAAACATTGTAGCCAGAAATATTAAGTGCCCATTCATCCCCTTCTTTGAGCCAGGTCTCCGTTATTGCCACTATATCATAATCCCATCTGGCTACTTGTGCCTGCAGCTCACCAACCTTATTTACCACACTCCGTGCGTTTACGCACATGCACTCCAAACCCATCTTAGTCAGCCTCCTATTTCTGAGCTACTTTTTATTCTAACGCTGTTTGTCTCTACCAGTCCTCTGTGACCTTGTATCTCCTCTCTGATGCTTCATCCTGGTGCCCCTCCCTTTGCCATATTAGTTTCGAGAGAAGGAGAGAGCTTTCAGTACATCTATCGTAATTGACCTGGAAATACTCGATGCTGACATTGGTAGGACTAAGAAAAAGGTTCTGCTGAGAGAGTTTGAGCAGCAAGGGACTAAATTAAAAAGCAGAACCACAAAGGTAATAATCTCTGGATTACCTGAGCCACGAGCAAATTGGCATAAGGGTCAATAGGATCAGGGAGATGAATGCGTGGCTCAAAGATTAGTGTGGGAGAAGTGGGTTTCGATTCGTGGGGCACTGGCACCAGTACTGGGGAAAGAGAGAGCTGTTCCATTGGGATGGACTACACCTGAACCGTGCTGGGACCAGAGTACTAGCGAATCAAATGACTAGGGAGGTAGATAGGGCTTTAAACTAAATAAGTGGGGGGAGGGTCCCAGTGGAGAGAAATCTAGAATGCTAAAGAGAAAAGACAAGGCAGCAGTGCAGGAAAGTGATTGGGGTAAGGATAACCAGATTGGGTCAGGAAGGGACAGAGCGTACAAACAAAAGACAACAAATAGGGTCCGGGTAAGAAAAAATGGTAATAAGACAAATAGGGCCATAGTACAAAAAAATGTTAAAATGTCTAAAAATGTTAAAAAGACAAATCTAAAGGCACTGTATCTGAATGCACAAAGCATTCGTAATAAGGTAGATGAATTAATAGCTCAAATAGATGTAAACGGATATGATATAATTGCGATTACAGAGCCATGGCTGCAGGGTGACCAAGGCTGGGAGCTGAATATTTGAGGGTATTCAATATTTAGGAAGGACAGGCAAAAAGGAAAAGGAGATGGGGTGGCATTGTTAGTAAAGGATGAAGTCAGAGCAATAGTGAGAAAGGATATTGGCTCAGAAAATCAAGATGTAGAATCAGTCTGGGTGGAGTTAAGAAGCACCAAGGGGCAGAAAACACTGGTGTGAGTTGTCTATAAGCCTCCAAACAGTAGTGGTAATGTAGGGGACGGCATCAAACAGGAAATTAGAGAAGCTTGTAACAAGGGTACTACAGTAATCATGGGTGACTTCAATCTACTTATAGACTGGCCAAACCAAATTAGCAATAATACTGTGGAGGACGAATTCCTGGTGTGTGTACGAGATGGTTTTTTAGATCAGTACGTTGAGGAGCCAACGAGGGAATAGACTATCCTAGATTTCATATTGTGCAATGAGAAGGGGTTAATTAATAATCTTGTTGTGCGGGATCCTTTAGGGAAGAGTGACCATAACATGATTGAATTTTTCGTTCAGATGGAAAGTGAAGTAGTCCAATCTGAAACTAGGGTCCTAAATCTAAACAAAGGCAACTATGAAGGTATGAGGAGTGAGTTGGCTATGGTAGGTTGGGGAGCTTCATTCAAAGGCATGACGGTGGCTAGGCAATGGCTAACATTTAAGGAATAAATGCATGAATTGCAACAATTATACATTCCTTTCTGACGCAAAAATACAAAAGGAAAAGCGGCCCAACCATAGCTAACAAAAGAAATTAAGGATAGTATTAGATCCAAAAAGGATTCATGTAAAGTTGCCAGAAAAAGTAGCAAGCATTCTAAAAGGACCAAAAGATTGATTAAGAGGGGAAAATAGAGTATGAGAGTAAACTTGCAAGGAACATAAAAGTAGACTGTAAAAGCTTCTACAAGTATGTAAAAAGAAAAAGATTAGTGAAGACAAATGTAGGTCCCTGACAGTCAGAAAGGGGAGAATTTATAATGGGGATCAGGGAAATGACAGAGCAATAGAACCATAGAAAAGTTACAGCATAGAAGCAGGCCATTCGGCCCATCGTGTCCGCGCCGGCTCAAAGAACAACCAGGTGCCCATTCTAATCCCACCTTCCAGCACCCGGTCCGTAGCCTTGCAGCTTACAGCACTTCAGGTGCAGATCCAGGTACTTTTTAAAAAGAGTTGAGTGTCCCTTCCTCTACCACCAATTCAGGCAGCAAATTCCATACACCCATCACCCTCTGGGTAAAAAAGAGTTTCCTCATGTCCCCTCTAATCCTTCCGCCAATCAGCTTGAACAAATAACAATAAACAAATTAAACAAATACTTCGGTTCTGTCTTCACGGAAGAGGATACAAATAATTTCCCAAAAATGGTAGGGAACCAAGGGTCTAGTGAGAAGGAGGAATTAAAGGAAATTAATATTTGTAAAAAAAGTAGTGCTGGAGAAATTAATGGGACTGAAAGCCGATAAATCCCCAGGGTCTGATAATCTGCATCCCAGAGTACTAAAAGAGGTAGCCATGGAAATAGTGGATGCATTGGTTGTCATCTTCCAAAATTGTATATATTATGGAACAGTTCCTGCAGATTAGAGGGTGGCAAATGTAACCCCACTATTTAAAAAAGGAGGGAGAGAGAAAACAGGGAACGACAGATCGGTTAGCCTAACATCAGTAGTAGGGAAAATGCTGGAGTCTATTATAAAGGATGTGATAACAGAATACTTAGAAAATATCAACGGGATTAGACAAAGTCAACATGAATTTATGAAAGGGAAATCGTGTTTGACAAACCTACTGAGTTTTTTGAGGATGTAACTGGTAGAATAGATAAGGGAGAGCCAGTGGATGTGGTGTATTTGGATTTTCAGAGGCCTTTGATAAAGTCCCACATAAGAGGTTAGTGCGCAAAATTAAAGCACGTGGGATTGGGGGTAATATACTGGCATGGATTGAAAATTGGTTAACAGACAGGAAACAGAGAGTAGGAATAAATGGATCTTTTTCGGGGTGGCAGGCAGTGACTCGTGGGGTACTGCAGGAATCAGTGATTGGGCCCCAGCTATTCACAATATATATCAATGATTTGGACGAGGGAACCAAATGTAATATTTCCAAGTTTGCTGACCACACAAAACTAGGTGGGATCGTGAGTTGTGAGGAGGATGCAAAGAGGCTTCAAGGCGATTTAGACAAGTTGAGTGAGTGGGCAAATACATGGCAGATGCAGTATAACGTGGATAAATGTGAAGTTATCCACTTCAGAAGGAAAAACAGAAAGGCAGAGTATTATTTAAATAGTGATAGATTGGGGAATGTTGATGTATAAAGGCTCCTGGGTGTCCTTGTACACGAGCCACTGAAAGCAAACATGCAGGTGCAGCAAGCAGTTAGGAAGGCAAATGGTATGTTGGCCTGCATTGCAAGAGGATTTGAGTACAGAGCAAGGATGTCTTACTGCAGTTATACAGGGCCTTGGTGAGACCACACCCAGAGTATTGTGTGCAGTTTTGGTCTCCTTACCGAAGAAAGGATATTCTTGCCATAGAGAGAGTGCAGCGAAGGTTCACCAGACTGATTCCTGGGATGGCAGGACTGTGGTATGAGGAAAGATTGGTTCGACTAGGTCTGTATTCACTAGAGTTTAGATGAGTGAGAGGGGATTTCATTGAAACATATAAAATTCTGACAGGGCTAGACAGACTGGATGCAGGGAGGATGTTTCCCCCGGCTGGGGTTCCAGAACGAGGGGTCTCAGTCTCAGGATACGGGGTAGGACATTTAGGACTGAGATGAGGAGCAATTTCTTCACTCAGAGGGTGGTGAACCTGTGGAATTCTCTACCACAGAAGGCAGTGGAGGCCAATTCACTGAATATATTTAAGAAGGAGCTTGATAGATTTCTAGACACAAAAGGCATCAAGGGGCATGAGGAGAGAGCGGGAATATGATATTGAGAAAGAGGATCAGCCATGATCATATTGAATGGTGGAGCATGCTCGAAGGGCCAAATGGCCTACTGCTGCTTCTATTTTCTATGTTCCTATGTCCCTGAGCTGATTCTGTTTCGAAGAACTAACGACCTTGTTGAATTCATAACATCCCCCCGCGAAAAAAAATCAGATGTAACAATTTACGGACGACACAGGAGGAATGCGTCAAACTGCAGTAAGACATTAATAAACTTGCTTAATGCGCATGTAATTGGCAAATGAATTTCAGTATAGATAAATGTGAGGTGCTGCATTTTGGTGGGAAGAATAAGGAGGCTACATACTGCTTGGATAATAAGAGTGTCAATGAAATAGAGGAGCAAAGGGTTCTGAGGATACATTCACACAAATCATAACGTAGCGACTCAGGTTAATAAGGCCATAAAAAAGACAAATCAAGCACTGGGGTTCATTGCTGGAGGGGTAAAATAGAAAAGCAGAGAAATTATGTTGAACTTGTATGGGATCTTGGTTAGATCACAGTTGGAGTACTGTGCACAGTTCAGGTTTCCATACTATAGAAAGGATATCGAGGCAAGGGAGAAGGTGCAAAAGAGATTCACAAGGATGATTCCAGAACTGAGGATATTTTTATCAGGAAAGGCTGAACAGGCTGGGGCTTTTTTCTCTTGAAAAAGAGTAGGCTGAGGGGTGACCTGATCGAGGTCTTTAAGATTATGAAAGGGTTTGATAGGGTAGATGTAGAGAAAATATTTCCACTTGTCGGGGAGTCGAAAACTGGAGGTTATAAATATAAGATAGTCACTAATAAATCCAATCGGGGATTCAGGAGAAACTTCTTTACCCAAAGAGTGATAAGAATGTGGAACGAGTTACCACAAGGAATAGTTGAGGCAAATAGATGGATACATTTAAGGGGAAACGAGATCAGCACCTGAGGGAGAAAGGAATTGAAGGATATGCTGATCGGGTTAGATGAAGTAGGGAGGGAGGAGGCTCATGTGGAGCAGAAAGTTGGGCCGAATGGCCTGTTTCTGTGCTGCAGTTTCGATGTAACAGACCATAAACCATAACCGAGTGACACTCTGCAAGTTTCTGTGGAATAATAGTCCAATCGAAGTGTTAACCTACAAATGAAATTTTATTATTTACTGCTTATATTTTTCTGTTCCCCAACTGTTGTTATCGTCCAAATTGTGTGCTGCTCAGCACAGACTTTGTTCCTAACTGTGCGTTAATCTTCACCTACTTCACTCCCTACTTTATTCCTTGATGGTTGTAGAATATTGCTGCCATAAAATGGCAGCCAACCTACCAAGACTTGCTTCAATAATCGAAAGAAAGAATTTGCCCCTTTCAGGTCGTCCCAAAGCGCTTTACAGCCATTGAAGTACTTTTTGAAGTGTAGTCACTGTTGTAATGTAGGAAACGCAGCAGCCAATTTGCATACAACAAGATCCCACAAACAGCAATGAGATAATGACCAGATAATCTGTTTTGGTGATGTTGGTTGAGGGATAAATATTGGCCAGGACACCGGGGAGAACTCCCCGGCTCTTCTTCGAAATAGTGCCATGGGATCTTTTATATCCACCTGAGAGGACAGGTTTCATGTCTCGTCGGAAAGGCGGCACCTCCGACAGTGCAGCACTCCCTCAGTATTGCACTGGGAGTGTCAGCCTGGATTATGTGCTCAAGTCTCTGGAGTGGGACTTGAACGCACAACCTTCTGACTCAGAGACGAGAGTGCTACCAAATGAGCCACATATTCACAATAATAATTAATAATGGCCCTGGATATCTGTTTGATAAAGAGCAGTACACAACAGTCAGCATTTGAAAGAGAAATGATTATTTAACGCTTGGGATGGGGACCCTGGATCAGAACAACCTCAAAATGCGATCATGTCTTTTCTCTCACATACTGAAAGGCCTGCTGCGTATTTCCTGCATTTATTTGTTGTTTTTAATTTCAGATTTCTAACATTTTCTATTTGTCTACAAAGAGGAGACTGGGAGAGATTCATTTAATCGAGGGAGTTCTGATGATTGCAACCGATCGAGTTTCCTTCTGATTGCTAATTATATCATTCCAACCCTTCAATTTAATGACTATCATTCTTCCCTGCTCGTCATTCCAAATGTGTTGACACCACATCTGCCATCTAACAAAGGCATGTTTTGTGCCTTAAAGTATTAGAGGTTTTACAAAATGATTGGCTGTGCCTTTGAATCTCTTCGTTTCTGTGACACTGTCTACATTGAATACACAATTCTCCAGCTCACTAATACTGTTTATACTCTGTGTTTGCAGGTGTACCAGGATCTTGGCACATCAGTCCTGTCGGGAGCCATCGAGGGTTACAATGTCTGTCTGTTTGCCTATGGACAGACGGGCTCAGGCAAAACGTACACTATGATGGGGACACCAGTGAGTATTCACTTCATGCTTTTTACATTTGTTCCAACCCCACGCTCAGATTCACACAAGTAAGACAGGAAACCAGAGTACAGTACCGTATTATTTTGTTAGTTTTATTCATGCACCCTTTATTCCTCTTACACTAAGTTATTCACTTCAGTTATGAAAGACACGAGCTACATCCCATGTCCATTCTACACAGCTGTCAGACTATAGTGAGAATAATGCCAAATGGAGTCTTCAGCAGTGAATAGCTTAACTTAGAGTTTCTACGTTTTCTGGCTTAACCTTCTTTTCTGACTGACATAGCGATGAACTACAAGTCAATCAGAGGAAGCACTGTCTTTGAGTGGCGTTTGCACTGAGTCATTTTGATTTGAGCTTCCGATATTTCCTTGTAAAGATTCATCCAAAATCAGAACCAGTACCAGTCATGACTTTAAGGGAGCTATTGGCTGCATTACAACAGTGACGACACTTCAAAAGTACTTCATTGGTTGTCAAGTGCTATGGGACGTCCTGAGGTCATGAAAGGCACTATATCAATACAAGTCTTTATTTTTTTTAGAGGTAATAGTGAGAACAAAAGTATAGAAGTTATAATGAACCTTTATAAAACACTGGTTCGGCCACAACTGGAGTATTGTGTCCCGTTCTGGGCACTGCATTTAGGAAAGATGTGAAGGCCTTGGAGAGGGTGCAAAAGAGATTTACTGGAATGATTCCAGGGATGAGGGACTTCAGTTACGAGAATAGACTGGAGAAGCTGGGGTTGTTCTCCTTGGAACAGAGACGGTTGAGAGGAGATTTGATAGAGGTATTCAAAATCATGAAGGGTCCAGACAGAGTAGGTAGAGAGAAACTGTTCCCATTGGCGGAAGGGTCAAGAACCAGAGACATAGATTTAAGGTGATTGGCAAAAGAACCAAAGGTGACATGAGGAAAAACTTTTTTACACAGCGAGTGGTTAGGATCTGGAATGCACTGCCGAGAGGGTGGTGGAGGTAGATTTTTTTTTATTAGTTCATGGGATGTGGGCGTTGCTGGCAATGCCGGCATTTATTGCCCATCTCTAATTCCCTTGAGAAGGTGGTGGTGAGGCACCACCTTGAATCGCTGCAGTCTGTTTGGTGAAGGTTCTCCCACAGTGCTGTTAGGTAGGGAGTTCCAGGATTTTGACCCAGCAACGATGAAGGAACGGCGATATATTTCCAAGTCAGGATGGTGTGTGACTTGGAGGGGAACATGCAAGTGGTGTTGTTCCCATGTGCCTGCTGCCCTTGTCCTTCTAGGTGGCAGAGGTCGTGAGTTTGGGAGGTGTTGTCGAAGAAGCTCAAGACCCTCAGGATGTTGATGGTGGGGGATTTGATGGCGCCTCCAGCCAAGCTGTTCCAGTACAGCTAAACACTGGCATCTACCCGACAATGTGGAAAACTGCCCAGGTATGTCCTGTCCACAAAAAGCAGAACAAATCCAATCCGGCCAATTACCGCCCCATCAGTCTACTCTCAATCATCAGCAAAGTGATGGAAGGTGTCGTTGACAGTGCTATCAAGCGGCACTTACTCACCAATAACCTGCTCACCGATGCTCAGTTTGGGTTCCGCCAAGACCACTCTGCTCCAGACCACATTACAGCCTTGGTCCAAACATGGACAAAAGAGCTGAATTCCAGAGGTGAGGTGAGAGTGACTGCCCTTGACATCAAGGCAGCATTTGACCGAGTGTGGCACCAAGGAGCCCTAGTAAAATTGAAGTCAATGGGAATCAGGGGTAAAACTCTCCAGTGGCTGGAGTCATACCTAGCACAAAGGAAGATGGTAGTGGTCGTTGGAGGCCAATCATCTCAGCCCCAGGACATTGCTGCAGGAGTTCCTCAGGGCAGTGTCCTAGGCCCAACCATCTTCAGCTGCTTCATCAATGACCTTCCCTCCATCATAAGGTCAGAAATGGGGATGTTCACTGATGACTGCACAGTGTTCAGTTCCATTTGCAACCCCTCAGATAATGAAGCAGTCCGAGCCCGCATGCAGCAAGACCTGGACAACATCCAGGCTTGGGCTGATAAGTGGCAAGTAACATTCGCGCCAGATAAGTGCCAGGCAATGACCATCTCCAACAAGAGAGAGTCTAACCACCTCCCCTTGACATTCAACGGCATTACCATCGCCGAATCCCCCACCATCAACATCCTGGGGGTCACCATTGACCAGAAACTTAACTGGACCAGCCATATAAATACTGTGGCTACAAGAGCAGGTCAGAGGCTGGGTATTCTGCGGCGAGTGACTCACCTCCTGACTCCCCAAAGCCTTTCCACCATCTACAAGGCACAAGTCAGGAGTGTGATGGAATACTCTCCACTTGCCTGGATGAGTGCAGCTCCAACAACACTCAAGAAGCTCGACACCATCCAAGATAAAGCAGTCCGCTTGATTGGCACCCCATCCACCACCCAAAACATTCACTCCCTTCACCACCGGCGCACTGTGGCTGCAGTGTGTACCATCCACAGGATGCACTGCAGCAACTCGCCAAGGCTTCTTCGACAGCACCTCCCAAACCCGCGACCTCTCCCACCTGGAAGGACAAGAGCAGCAGGCACATGGGAACAACACCACCTGCACGTTTCCCTCCAAATCACACACCATCCCGATTTGGAAATATATCGCAGTTCCTTCATTGTCGCTGGGTCAAAATCCTGGAACTCCCTTCCTAACAGCACTGTGGGAGAATCGTCACCACACGGACTGCAGTGGTTCAAGATGGCGGCTCACCACCACCTTCTCGAGGGCAATTAGGGATGGGCAATAAATGCTTGCCTCGCCAGCGACGCCCACATCCCGTGAACGAATAAAAATTTTTTTTTTAATTTGGCGATGGTAATGCCATTGAATGTCAAGGGGAGGTGGTTTGACTCTCTCTTGTTGGAGATGGTCATTGCCTGGCACTTGTCTGGCGCAAATGTTACTTACCACTTATCAGCCCAAGCCTGGATGTTGTCCAGGTCTTGCTGCATGCGGGCATGGAGTGCTTCATTATCTGAGGGGTTGTGAATGGAACTGAACACTGTGCAATCATCAGCAAACATCCCCATTTCTAACCTTATGCTGGAGGGAAGGTCATTGATGAAACAGCTGAAGATGGTTTGGCCGAGGACACTGACCTGAGGAACTCCTGCAGCAATGTCTTGGGGCTGAGATGATTGGCCTCCAACAACCACTGCCATCTTCCTTTTTGCTCGGTATGACTCCAGCCACTGGAGAGTTTTCCCCCTGATTCCCATTAACTTCAATTTTACTGGGGCTCCTTGGTGCCACACTCGGTCAAATGCTGCCTTGATGTCAAGGGCAATCACTCTCACCTCACCCCTGGAATTCAGCTCTTTTGACCATGTTTGGACCAAGGCTGTAATGAGGTCTGGAGCCGAGTGGTCCTGGCGGAACCCAAACTGAGCATCGGTGAGCGGGTTATTGGTGAGTAAGTGCCACTTGATCGCACTGTCGACGACACCTTCCATCACTTTGCTGATGATTGAGAGTGGACTGATGGGGTGGTAATTGTCCGGATTGGATTTGTCCTGCTTTTTGCGGACACCAGGTTGCCACCCTGGGCAATTTTTCACATTGTCGGGTAGATGCCAGTGTTGTAGCTGTTCTGGAACAGTTTGGCTGGAGGCGCAGCTAGTTCTGGAGCACAGCACAGTCTTCAGCACTACAGCCAGGATGTTGTCGGGGCCCATTGCCTTTGTTGTATCCAGTGCACTGAGCCGTTTCTTGATATCATGTGGAGTGAATCGAATTGGCTGAAGACTGGCTTCTGTGATGGTGGGAATATCGGGAGGAGGCAGAGATGGATCATCTGCTCGGCACTTCTGGCTGAATTTGGTTGCAAATGCTTCAGCCTTGTCTGTTGCACTCGCATGCTGGACTCTGCCATCGTTGAGGATTGGGATGTTTGCAGAGCCTCCTCCTCCCATTAGTTGTTTAATTGTCCACCACCATTCACGACTGGATGTGGCAGGACTGCAGAGCTTTGATCTGATCCGTTGGTTGTGGAATCGCTTAGCTCTGTCTATAGCATATTGCTTCCGCTGTTTAGCATGCATGTCGTCCTGTGTTGTAGCTTCACCAGGTTGGCACCTGGTACGCCTGGTGCTGCTCCTGGCATGCTCTTCTATACTCATCATTGAACCAGGGTTGATCCCCTGGCTTATTGGTAATGGTAGAGTGAGGAATATGCCGGGCCATGAGGTTACAGATTGTGCTGGAATACAATTCTGCTGCTGCTGATGGCCCACAGTGCCTCATGGATGCCCAGTTTTGAGCTGCTAGATCTGTTCTGAATCTATCCCATTTAGCACGGTGGTAGTGCCACACAACACGTTGGATGGTGTCCTCAGTGTGAAGACGGGACTTAGTCTCCACAAGGACTGTGCAGTGGTCACTCCTACCAGTACTGTCATGGACAGATGCATCTGTGACAGGTAGATTGGCGAGGACGAGGTCAAGTCGGCTTTTCCCTTGTGTTGGTTCGCTCACCACCTGCCGCAGGCCCAGTCTGGCAGCTATGTCTTTCAGGACTCGGCCAGCTCGGTCAGTAGTGCTGCTGCCGAGCCACTCTTGGTGATGGACATTGAAGTCCCCCATCCAGAGTCTGTTCTGTGCCCTTGCTACCATCAGTGCTTCCTCCAAGTGGTGCTCAACATGGAGGAGGACTGATTCATCAGCTGAGGGAGGACAGTTGGTGGTAATCAGCAGGAGGTTTCCTTGCCCATGTTTGACCTGATGCCATGAGATTTCATGGGGCCCGGAATCCCAAAAGCTAACCAGTGATACTGCTTGTAAATGCCGATGTTTGGGGCCAGCGTAGAAGGCTGAAATAGCCTGCCATCAATGCCTGTCTCGGTTTACACATGAAGCATGTCCTGTTTACCATGAAACCATACAACAGCTCATAGAATCATGGAAAATTTATGGCACAGAAGGAGGCCATTCGGCATATCATGTCCGCGCCAGCTGAGAAATGAGCCACCCAGCCTAGTCCCACTTTCCCGCATTTGGTCCGTTGCCCTGCAGGTCATGGCTCTTCAGGTGCACATCCAGGTATTTTTTAAATGAGTTGAGGGTTTCTGCCTCTATCACCCTCTCAGGCAGTGAGTTCCAGACACCCACCACCTTGTGAATGAAAAAATATTTCCTCATTTCCGCTCTAATCCTTCTACCAATCACTTTAAATCTATGCCCCTGGTTATTGACCCTTCCGCAAAGAGAAATAGGTCCTTCCTATCCACTCTATCTGGGCCCCTCATAATTTTGTACACCTCAATTAAATCACCCCTCAGCTTCTTCTGTTCCAAGGAAAACAACCCCAGCCAATCCAATCTTTCCTCATAGCTAAAATTCTTCAGTCCTGGCAACATCCTTGTAAATCTCCTCTGTACCCTCTCTAGTGCAATTACATCCTCCTTGTAATGTGGTGACCAGAACTGTCCACAGTGCTCAAGCTGTGGCCTAACCAGTGTTTTGTACAGTTTCAGCATAACCTCCCTGCTCTTATATTCTATGCCTCGGCTAATAAAGGAAAGTATTCTAAATGCCTTCTTAACCACCTTATCTACCTGTCCTGCTACCTTCAGGGATCTGTGGACATGCACTCCAAGGTCCCTCATTTCCTCTACCCCTCTCAGTATCCTCCCATTTATTGTGTATTCCCTTGCCTTGTTTGCTCTCCCCAAATGCATTACCTCACACTTCTCCGGATTGAATTCCATTTGCCACTTTTCTGCCCATCTGACCAGTCCATTGATACCTTCCTGCAGTCTGCAGCTTTCCTCCTCACTATCAACCACACGGCCTTATCTTTGTGTCATCCACAAATTTCGTAATCATGCCCCCTACATTTAAGTCCAAATCATTAATGTATACCAAAAAAAGCAAACGACCTAGTACTGAGCCCTCCGGCACCCCACTGGAAACAGCCTTCCAGTCTCAAAAACACCCGTTGACCATTACCCTTTGCTTTCTCCCGTTGAGCCAATTTTGGATCCAATTTGCCGCATTCCCTCGGATTCCATGGGCCTTTACTTTTTTGACCAATCTACCATGTGGGACCTTGTCAAAGCCTTGTTAAAATCCATGTAGACTACATCAATTGCGCTACCCTCATTGATCCACCTTGTCCCCTCCTCGAAAAATTCAGACACGATCTCCCCTTAACGAATCCGTGCTGACTGTCCTTGATTAGTCTGTGCCTTTCTAAGTGACAGTTTATCCTGTCCCTCAGAATTGATTCCAATAATTTGCCCACCACCGAGGTTCGGCTGACTGGCCTGTAATTACTCAGTCTATCCTTCGCTCCCTTTTTAAACAATGGTACAACTTTTGCAGTCCTCCAATCCTCCGAGTACTACGCCTGTATCCAGTGAAGTTTGGAAAATGATTGTTGAAGTCTCCCTGGTTTCTTGTAACAGCCTAGGATAAATTTCATCCGGCCCTGGTGATTTATCCACTTTCAAAGATGCAAATCCCCTTAATACTTCCACTCTCACTCTGTTTATCCCATCCAATATTTCACACTCCTCCTCCTTAAATTCAATCCCTACATCATCCCTCTCCTTTGTGAAGACAGATGCAAAGTATTCATTAAGAACCATACCCACATCTTTTGCCTCCACACATAGTTTACCTTTTTGGTCTCTAATAGGCCCTACTCTTTCCTTAGTTATCCTCTTGCTCTTAATGTATTTATAAAACATCTTTGGGTTTTCTTTGCTTTTACCTGCTAATATTTTTTCATGCCCTCTCTTTGCTTTCCTAATTTCCTTTTTAACTTCACCCCTGCACTTTGTCTACTCCTCTAAGCTTTCTGTAGTATTGAGTTCCCGGTGTCTATCACAGGCTTTCTTTTTCTGCCTTATCTTACCCTGAATGCTTCTTGATGTCCAGGGGGCTGTAGAATTGGCAGCCCCTCCCTTTTTCTTTGTGGGAACATGTTTACCCTGAACCCCTTGAATCTCCCCTTTGAATGTCTCCCACTGCTCTGACACTGATTTACCTTCAAGTAGCTGTTTCCAGTTTACTTCTGCTAAATCACTTCTTAGTTCAGTAAAAATGGCCTTGCCCCAATTGAAAACTTGAACTCTTGCTCTGTCTTTGTCCTTTTCCATAACTATGTTAAAACTAACTGTATTATGATCACTACCACCAAAATGCTCATCACTTCAGAAGAGGAGGAGTGGAGAATGTTAGCACAAAGGAAAAATAAAGTACAGGAACATAATTATCCCATTTTACAGTGGTTAGATCTCATCAATTAGCCATGCCACTGAAAATGTCCTTCCAAAGAAAGCTTACTAAGACATGTAGCTCAGCTCGAGTGGTTTAACCTCAGTGCTTCCACCCATGTAACTTTTTTTTAGGAGGGAACCAGGAATAATTGGAAATGGATTACAACTGTTAAAACTCACCACATAAGAACAGTTGAATTCAGATTTAATATTATGAAGGTCTAATTTGATGGCTGATTAGTGCTACGTTTGAAAGTTCTGTCCTGAAGAACGCAGCACAAATTAAAAAACAAAGTTATTTATAAACAGGGATGGGGTTGTTTCAAGAATCAAGTGGGTTTAGTGTCTTTTGTTTGAATATGCTTAGAGCAATTTATCACAGCATTACTTTGAAAGTAGTTTATAACAAACGGTTTCCAGTGAACCATTTGTGTGTCTGTCACTTTGTCTGTACGTGCGCATTTATTTTGTGAATGATCTTAAATAGATTTCTGAAACCTGCCCATTACAAAATGATTTGATTCAACCTATTCAACCCTCACGTGATTGAGTGCACTGACATTTATATAGGACTGATAGGACTAGCTATTGTGTTACGGTCATACTGAATGAGCAATCAACAATGCAAAGATAATAGAGTGGTAATTAATTCATGTGCAAAATTACCTACAGTTTTGGATAGGAGAGAGAATCCTCAATGGACAACTATTTTGTCATGTTATCACACTCTGCTGGGGTGAAGATCCTTTTCTTTTGATTAAATTGTGGTACATTTATGTAAAACCAAAATTTGTTGCGTTAGCAAGAAATAAAGGACTTCAATTATGTGGAGAGACTAGAGAAGCTGGGATTGTTCTCTTTTTAGCGCAGAGAATGTTAAAGGGGGATTTAATTGAGGTGTTCAAAATTATGAAGGGTTTTGATAGAGTAAATTTGGAAAAACTGTTTCCACTCGCAGGAGGGTCGGTCACCAGAGGACACAGATTTAAGGTAATTGGCAAAAGAATTGTCTGGTGGTGGGATGGGGTTGGGGGGGGGGGCGGGGAAGATGAGAATGTATTTTATGCAGCAAGTTGTTATGATCTGGAATGCACTGCCTGAAAGGGTGGTGGAAGCCGATTCAGTAACAACTTTCAAAAGGGAATTTGATACATACCAGAAAAGGAAACATTTACAGGGCTATGGGGAAAGAGCAGGGAGTGGGACAAATTGGATAGCTCTTTGAAAGAGCTGGCACAGGCACAATGGGCCAAATGGCCACCTTCTGTGCTTTATGATTCTATCATTAGCACTTTTGTTGTTGGATTGGTTTAGTTCTTGGGAGGATATATCTGTTTTGATACAATGCAATGAAACCAGATGTTGCTCCTTTAGCATTCAGCCCAGACCAAATTGAGGTTATTTTTTTCTTGTGAGCAGGGTCAGGTGTTGCTTTTATTATTTTTCCCTCTGATTTTGCAAGTTATTGTCACTCATTTCAAAGTTCCCAGGCACTACACAGAGTTTGGTAACTGAGACTGAAAGCTGCCAGCAACCTCCTGCCAGGTTATTAATCCTCTTGAACCGGTCACTAAAGGGTAGATTGGAACACCGGGGAATTACTTGCCCTCTATTTTTTCCTTTCTTTCCCTGCCGAGTTCTAACTATAACTCGGCACGTGGACAACCTGTTACGTATCACAGCTTGATAGTGAACCCAGAGGAGGCTTCACCTTTGCTGAAAAATGTTTTTTGCAAAACGAACGTTTCAATTCAGACCTCCTCACTGTACGATGCATAAAGTAGTTAGGATTACTAAAAGTGATAACATCAATTTATTTTGCAGACACCAGCTGCAGCTAATGTCCCAAGGAGCAGGTTTATTTTTAGTGATTTCTCGAAGTGCACAGTTCTATTTTCCTAGTTTTTGTTCAAATCAGCTGCATGATTTTTTTTTGCCGTCAAAATTATTCTTTAATGACTTTGTCACCCATTTTCTTGGTTGAATGATGGTGAGTGGCTCAGGGTGGTGATAGCTGCTTTTCAATATCCTCAGCTGTGTGTGTGTGTGTGTGTGTGTGTGTGTGTTCCTGACAATTATTAGATCATTTGAGAATTGCTACCAAACTGCGATGTCGTTATGAATATTTATCATTTTTTTCAAGGCAGGTGCTGAATTGAAGTTAGGGACTTTAAGGTTGAGACTCAATGTATGTCACATCAAGACCTCTTAAAAGAAAGTGTCAAAGATCCATCAATGCTCACCCTGTCTGTTGGACAAGTGCACTGCCCTGTCCAATCACTAGTGTTGCTAACTCCTGTGCAAAAACAAGGAATCGTTGATCTTCCCACATTGAGATTATGTACTTTTTTAACTTTGTATTTTGTCCTGTGTGCCCTTTATAGTGAAAATGCAGTTTTAAAAAAAAGTACAGGACCAATTTTTACCTTTGCCAAACAGTTTTTTAAAAGTGCATCATTTGTAACTGGTTGAGACTTGGCATATGTTACTGGACACATGTGCTATTTCCACAGTGGGTATCATGTATCATAATTGCTGGTGTGCCAACAAAGGATGGGCATATTCTGTCTATTGTGTCAGCCGTTGGTAGCACTCTCACCTCTGAGTCAGAAGGTCATGGGTTCAAGCCCCATTTCAGCAATTGGCGCACAAAATCCAGGCTGACATTTCAGAATTGAGAGTGTGCTACATTGTCGGAGGTGATGTCTTTTGGATGAGACATGAAACCAAAGCCCCTTTTTGCCTGTTCGGGTGGATGTAATTGAACACATCGCAGTATTTGAAGAAGAGTAAGAGTTCTGCTGGTGTCCTGGCCAACAATTTCCCTCAACCAACAGCACCAAAACAGATCAACTGGTTATTTATCTCATTGCTGTTTGTGGGACCTTGCTGTGTACAAATTGGCTGACATGTTTGCTTCAATAACAGTGATTACACTTCAAAAATAATTATCTGTGAAGCACATCCGAAGTACATGAAAGGTGCTATCTAAATGCAACTTTTTATTGTATGTCACACACCCTGTATTGTACTCGTTTTGAACTCACTGGAATTTGTTAAAATTTATCTCTATAAATGCACAGTAGGTCAGCCTCCTTCTGAAAGAGTAAGATAGAACTATTTAGACTGACACTCTCAATCATAGAACCATAGAAGTTTACAACATGGAAACAGGCCCTTCGGCCCAACATGTCCATGTCGCCCAGTTTATACCACTAAGCTAGTCCCAATTGCCTGCACTTGGCCCATATCCCTCTATCCCCATCTTACCCATGTAACTGTCCAAATGCTTTTTAAAAGACAAAATTGTACCCGCCTCTACTACTGCTTCTGGCAGCTCGTTCCAGACACTCACCACCCTTTGAGTGAAAAAATTGCCCCTCTGGACCCTTTTGTATCTCTCCCCTCTCACCTTAAATCTATGTCCCCTCGTTATAGACTCCCCTACCTTTGGGAAAAGATTTTGACTATCTACCTTATCTATGCCCCTCATTATTTTATAGACTTCTATAAGATTACCCCTCAACCTCCTACTCTCCAGGGGAAAAAGTCCCAGTCTATCTAACCTCTCCCTATAAGTCAAACCATCAAGTCCCGGCAGCATCCTAGTAAATCTTTTCTGCACTCTTTCTAGTTTAATAATATCCTTTCTATAATAGGGTGACCAGAACTGTACACAGTATTCCAAGTGTGGCCTAACTAATGTCTTGTACAACTTCAACAAGACATCCCAACTCCTGTATTCAATGTTCTGACCAATGAAACCAAGCAAGCTGAATGCCTTCTTCACCACCCGATCCACCTGTGACTCCACTTTCAAGGAGCTATGAACCTGTACTCCTAGATCTCTTTGTTCTATAACTCTCCCCAACGCTCTACCATTAATGGAGTAGGTCCTGGCCCGATTCGATCTCCCAAAATGCATCACCTCACATTTATCTAAATTAAACTCCATTTGCCATTCATCGGCCCACTGGCCCAATTTATCAAGATCCCGTTGCAATCCTAGATAACCTTCTTCACTGTCCACGATGCCACCAATCTTGGTGTCATCTGCAAACTTACTAACCATGCCTCCTAAATTCTCATCCAAATCATTAATATAAATAACAAATAACAGCGGACCCAGCACCGATCCCTGAGGCACACCGCTGGTCACAGGCCTCCAATTTGAAAAACAACCCTCTACACCCACCCTCTGTCTTCTGTCGTCAAGCCAATGTTGTATCCAATTGGCTACCTCACCTTGGATCCCGTGAGATTTAACCTTCTGTAACAACCTACCATGCGGTACCTTGTCAAAGGCTTTGCTAAAGTCCATGTAGACCACGTCTACTGCACAGCCCTCATCTATCTTCTTGGTTACCCCTTCAAAAAACTCAATCAAATTCGTGAGACATGATTTTCCTCTCACAAAACCATGCTGACTGTTCCTAATCAGTCCCTGCCTCTCCAAATGCCCGTAGATCCTGTCTCTCAGAATACCCTCTAACAACTTACCCACTACAGATGTCAGGCTCACCGGTCTGTCATTCCCAGGCTTTTCCCTGCCGCCCTTCTTAAACAAAGGCACAACATTTGCTACCCTCCAATCTTCAGGCACCTCACCTGTAGCGGTGGATGATTCAAATATCTCTGCTAGGGGACCCGCAATTTCCTCCCTAACCTCCCATAACGTCCTGGGATACATTTCATCAGGTCCCGGAGATTTATCCACCTTGATGCGCGTTAAGACTTCCAGCACCTCCCTCTCTGTAATATGTACACTCCTCAAGACATCACTATTTATTTCCCCAAGTTCCCTAACATCCATGCCTTTCTCAACCGTAAATACCGATGCGAAATATTCATTTAGGATCTCACCCATCTCTTGTGGTTCCGCACATAGATGACCTTGATGATCCTTCAGAGGCCCTACTTTCTCCCTAGTTACTCTTTTGCCCTTTATGTATTTGTAGAAGCTCTTTGGATTCACCTTTGCCTTATCTGCCAAAGCAATCTCATATCCCCTTTTTGCCCTCCTGATTTCTCTCTTAACTCTACTCTGGCAATCTCTATACTCTTCAAGGGATCCACTTGATCCCAGCTGCCTATGCATGTCATATGCCTCCTTCTTCTTTCTGACTTGGGCCTCAATCTCCCGAGTCATCCAAGGTTCCCTACTTCTACCAGCCTTGCCCTTCACTTTATAAGGAATGTGCTTACCCTGAACCCTGGTTAACACATTTTTGAAGGACTCCCACTTACCAGACGTCCCTTTGCCTGCCAACAGACTCTCCCAATCAACTTCTGAAAGTTCCTGTCTAATACCATCAAAATTGGCCTTTTCCCTAATTTAGAATTTTAACTTTTGGGCCAGACCTATCCTTCTCCATAGCTATCTTAAAACTAATGGAATTATGATCACTGGTCCCAAAGTGATCCCTCACTAACACTTCTGTCACCTGCCCTTCCTTATTTCCCAAGAGGAGGTCAAGTTTTGCCCCCTCTCTAGTCGGGCCATCCATATACTGAATGAGAAATTCCTCCTAAATACACTCAACAAATTTCTCTCCATCCAAGCCCCTAATGCTATGGCTGTCCCAGTCAATGTTGGGAAAGTTAAAGTCCCCGACTATTATCACCCTATTTTTCTTGCAGCTGTCTGTAATCTCCTTACATATTTGCTCCTCAATTTCCCGTTGACTATTTGGGGGTCTGTAGTACAATCCTATCAACGTGATCTCTCCCTTCTTATTTTTCAGTTCTACCCATATCGACTCCGTGGGCGAACCCTCGGATATATCCCCTCTCACTACTGCCGTGATGTTCTCCCTAATCAAGAACGCAACGCAACTCCCCCTCCTCTCTTACCTCCTGCTCTATCTTTCCAATAGCATCTGTACCCTGGAACATTGAGCTGCCAGTCCTGCCCCTCCCTTAGCCATGTTTCAGTAATAGCTATAACATCCCAGTCCCATGTACCCATCCATGCCCTGAGTTCATCTGCCTTGCCCATCAGACTTCTTGCATTGAAATAAATGCAGTTTAATCTAGACTTCCCTTGGTCTTTGCCGTGCTTTCTCAGATCATTTGTCCGGTCATGTTTTGTACACTCTCCCTTACTGCCTTTTGTTTCTGTCACCACTTTACTTCCCACTGACTTCCTGCATCGATTCCCATCCCCCTGCCACTTTAGTTTAAACCCTCCCCAACAGCACTGGCAAACACTCCCCCTAGGACATTGGTTCCAGTCCTGCCCAGATGCAGACCGTCCAATTTGTACTGGTCCCACCTCCCCCAGAACCGGTTCCAATGTCCCAGGAATTTGAATCCCTCCCTCTTGCACCATCTCTCAAGCCACGTATTCATCCTAGCTATCCTGTCATTCCTACTCTGACTAGCCCATGCTACTGGTAGCAATCCTGAGATTACTACCTTTGAGATCCTACTTTTTCGTTTAACTCCTAACTCCCTAAATTCAGCTTGTAGGACCTCATCCCGTTTTTTACCTATATCGTTGGTACCTATATGCACCACGACAACTGGCTGTTCACCCTCCCCCTCCAGAATGTTCTGCAGCCGCTCCGAGACATCCCTGACCCTTGCACCAGGGAGGCAACATACCATCCTGGAGTCTCGGTTGCGTCCGCAGAAACGCCTGTCTATTCCCCTTACAATCGAGTCCCCTATCACTATAGCTCTGCCACTCTTTTTCCTGCCCTCCTGTGCAGCAGAGCCAGCCACGGTGCCATGAACCTGGCCGCTGCCACCTTCCCCTGGTGAGCCATCTCCCACAACAGTGTCCAAAACGGTATACCTGTTTGAGAGGGGGATGGCCACAGGGGACCCCTGCACTACCTGCCTGCACCTCTTACTCTTCCTGGTGGTCACCCATTCACTTCCTGCCTGTACTGCCTTTACCTGCGGTGTGACCAACTCGCTCAACGTGCTATCCACGAGTTTCTCTGCATCGCGGATGCTCCACAGTGAGTCCACCCGCAGCTCCAGCTCCGAGATGCGATCGGTCAGTAGCTGCAGGTGGACACACTTCCTGCACACATGGTCGGCAGGGACACTGGTAGTGTCCATGACTTCCCACATCTTGCAGGAGGGGCAAATCACGGGTGCGAGGTCTGCTGCCATGATTTGCCTTAGCTTAGTTACCCCTTTTAAATTACGTTGAAATTTGAAAATGTTAACTATACCAGGGACCTAGGTTCACTAAAAAAAAAAACGACCTGCTATAAAAGCTGCTTAGTTTCCCAGCTCTTAGTTTAAACCAATGCCTAATTTAGAGTAGAAAAAAAACAGTAATACTCACCAACCAATCACTTACCTGCTGTCCTGTGACGTCACTCCTTGGTTTTCTGTTGTTGTTTTTGATCCGATCAGGTCCCCCACCGCTCTGGTCTCGGGCCTCGGGCCGCCGCTCTTTTATCCCCGCTCTCGGTCTCTCTCCTCTGCTCCCGCTCAGGTCCGCCGCCGCTCTGGTCTTGGGACTGGGGCCGCCGCTCTTTTATCCCCGCTCTCGGTCTCTCTCCTCTGCTCCCGATCAGGTCCGCCGCCGCTCTGGTCTCGGGCCTCGGGCCGCCGCTCTTTTATCCCCGCTCTCGGTCTCTCTCCTCTGCTCCCGATCAGGTCCGCCGCCGCTCTGGTCTCAGGCCTTGGTCCGCCGCTCTTTTATCCCCGCTCTCGGTCTCTCTCCTCTGCTCCCGCTCAGGTCCACCGCCGCTCTGGTCTCGGGCCTCGGTCCGCCGCTCTTTTATCCCCGCTCTCGGTCTCTCTCCTCTGCTCCCGATCAGGTCCGCCGCCGCTCTGGTCTCGGGCCTCGGGCCGCCGCTCTTTTATCCCCGCTCTCGGTCTCTCTCCTCTGCTCCCAATCAGGTCCCCCACCGCTCTGGTCTCGGGCCTCGGTCCGCCGCTCTTTTATCCCCGCTCTCGGTCTCTCTCCTCTGCTCCCGCTCAGGTCCGCCGCCGCTCTGGTCTCGGGCCTCGGTCCGCCGCTCTTTTATCCCCGCTCTCGGTCTCTCTCCTCTGCTCCCGCTCAGGTCCGCCGCCGCTCTGGTTGGATGAAGGGACCCCACCCTAAATATTAACCTATCATTTCCCAGAGGCTGACTGACTTGCTGTGTATTTCCAATATTTTCTGTTTTTATTTGAGATCTCGAATTTGTGATTTTTTTTTTAAATCTCTATCTTACTCTACCTCAATCCACAAACTTTATTTCATTTTCTTCTGTACCTATTCTGTTTCCTGTAAAATACAGACACTGCCAAAGATAATGGAAACATCTAAATTGGTGTAATATTTTCTCCTGAATTGAAGATTGAAAAGTTGATGGATTTGGAGCACATGAAGCATCAGCTGAATGACTTGATCTTGGGTTCAGGTCAAGAGACTGACTCCTGTTTTGAAAGACAAGTTACAGCCGATTCCAGCACATAGCAAAGTGTCTTTTCTATTCACTTGAACAATGCGAGTCCCAGAGGCTCTACCACTTTAGGAAGTGCTGTTTCTTCCGACTGATTTGAGTGATGAACGTCTGGTTAATGTCATACTTTTTTTGGATATTTACGGTCGTGATGATAATCCTGAAAACCTATCATTTCCCAGAGGCATTGGCACTGAATAATGGCGTTTCTGGAATGGATCACAAACGGATGTGCAAACCACTGTGAGCCATGCAAGACATCTGTGCTTCATTTCACTGACAGCCTGCTGTCTGTGATGTATACAGCAATAGATTATTTTAGTTATAAACTCAGCCCTGGCTCAGTGGAAGCACTCTTGCCTCTGAATCAGAAGGTCGTGAGTTCAAGCCCCACTCCAGAACAGTACTGAATAGGCTGAGGGAGTGCTGCATTGTCGGAGGTGCCAGCTTTCAGATGAGGCGCCGTCTGCACTCTGAGGTGGAGGTAGTCATAGAGTCATAGAGTTATACAGCACGGATAGAGTCCCTTCGGCCCATCGTGTCCGCGCCGGCCATCAGCCCTGTCTACTCTAATCCCATATTCCAGCATTTGGTCCGTAGCCTTGTATGCTATGGCATTTCAAGCGCTCATCCAAATGCTTCTTGAATGTTGTGAGGGTTCCTGCCTCCACAACCCTTTCAGGCAGTGAGTTCCAGACTCCAACCACCCTCTGGGTGAAAAAGTTCTTTCTCAAATCCCCTCTAAACCTCCCGCCTTTTACCTTGAATCTATGTCCCCTTGTTATAGAACCCTCAACGAAGGGAAAAAGCTCCTTAGTATCCATCCTATCTGTGCCCCTCATAATTTTGTACACCTCAATCATGTCCCCCCTCAGCCTCCTCTGCTCCAAGGAAAACAAACCCAATCTTCCCAGTCTCTCTTCATAGCTGAAGTGCTCCAGCCCTGGTAACATCCTGGTGAATCTCCTCTGCACCCTCTCCAAAGCGATCACATCCTTCCTGTAGTGCGGCGACCAGAACTGCACACAGTACTCCAGCTGTGGCCTAACCAGTGTTTTATACAGCTCCATCATAACCTCCTTGCTCTTATATTCTATGCCTCGGCTAATAAAGGCAAGTATCCCATATGCCTTCTTTACCACCTTATCTACCTGTTCCGCCGCCTTCAGGGATCTGTGAACTTGCACACCAAGATCCCTCTGACCCTCTGTCTTGCCTAGGGTCCTCCCATTCATTGTGTATTCCCTTGCCTTGTTAGTCCCTCCAAAGTGCATCACCTCGCACTTTTCCGGGTTAAATTCCATTTGCTACTGTTCCGCCCATCTGACCAACCCATCTATATCGTCCTGCAGACTGAGGCTATCCTCCTCGCTATTTACCACCCTACCAATCTTTGTATCATCAGCGAACTTACTGATCATACCTTTTACATTCATATCCAAGTCGTTAATGTAGACCACAAACAGCAAGGGACCCAGCACCGATCCCAGTGGTACCCCACTGGCCACAGGCTTCCAGTCACAAAAACAACCTTCGACCATCACCCTCTGCCTTCTGCCACTAAGCCAGTTTTGTATCCAAAGTGCCAAGGCACCCTGGATTCCATGGGCTCGTACCTTCTTGACCAGTCTCCTGTGGGGGACTTTATCGAAGGCCTTACTGAAATCCATGTATACCACATCCACTGCGTTACCCTCATCCACATGCCTAGTCACCCCCTCAAAAAATTCAATCAAATTAGTCAGACATGATCTTCCCTTGACAAAGCCATGTTGACTATCCCTGATTAATCCTTGCTTCTCCAAGTGGAGACTAATTTTGTCCTTCAGAATTTTTTTCAATAATTTTCCTACCACTGATGTTAGGCTCACTGGCCTGTAGTTCCCCGGTTTTTCCCTACTCCCCTTCTTGAATAATGGTATTACGTTAGCGGTTCTCCAGTCCTCTAGCACATCCCCTGTGGCCAGAGAGGTTCTGAATATATGTGTCAGAGCCCCCGCAATCTCCTCCTTTGCCTCACACAGTAGCCTGGGATACATTTCGTCCGGGCCTGGGGATTTATCCATTTTTAGGCCTGCTAAAACCGCCAATACCTCCTCCCGCTCGATGTTAATATGTTCGAGTCTATCACAGTCCCCCTGCCGTATTTCTATGTCTAGGTAATGGAACTATTCGAAGATGAATAGTGTCCTGTGTCCTGGTCAATATTTATCCCTCCACCAACATGACTAAACACAGACTATCTGGTCATTTATCACATTGCTGTTTGTGGGACCTTGCTGTGTGAAAATTAGCTGCTGCATTTCCTACATTACAACAGTGACAACACTTCAAAAGTTCTTCATGGGCTGTGAAGCGCTTTGGGATATCCTGAGGTTCTGAAAGCTACAGAAATGCAAGTCCTTTATGTCAGGTTGAGTGATTGTTAAGGTGAAGAGCAAGAGGTGTATCACAACAAACATCATTGGAGGTGGAAAAATATAAGAGGAAAACATTTTCAATTGTGCAGATTATATATGTAACAGTGAGAAGAACATTTCATGGTCGGGAGGGTCAGAGAACGGAAGCTGTGAGAGTAAAACTCAATTTGTTTAATTCAGTATATAAGTAATGACTTTATCAGATGGTTTTTGAGTAAGGAAACTCGTGAAGTATGAATGTCACATGACTCATTATTCCTCTGTGTCCCATAGGCATCGATTGGGCTGACACCAAGGATATGCAAGGTAATTGCTTTCCCGATAATTTCAATGATATTCACCTCACATTTAGTCATTTGATTCATATCCAGTGTTTCATATTTTTTTAAATTTTTACAGGGACTTTTTTCCAGGGTGGATGACTACCAAGAGAAGCTCGCATCGTGCAGAATAGAAGTTAGGTGAGAATTAACACTAGTATTGCTTTTTAAAATCTCAGCCCTGAATTGATAGCACTTACAGTTGGTCGATATAGCTACCTATCTTCCTTTCTTTGCCTGTCGCTCGCTCTGTGTCTCCCCCTCCCTCCCCCCCATCCCCCCCCCCCCCTCCCCCCCATCCCCCCCCTCCCCTCACCCTTCATGAATTAGCACTGCTGGAAATACTATGAGAACAAATTAGTTTGGAGATGACAGCAAGTACCTCCTCTGCACTTGACCTACTCCTGTACCACTGTGAGGCCAGCTTATGTAGATGACGTTGTTATAAATTGTTCCCTAAGCTGGGAATGTTGTGAAGAGCATAATTCAGGTTTGGAGCTTGAATGTAATAGTGCAACACTGCTCCCAAACTTGTAATACAATGGCATTCCCTGTCCATCTGCCTCTTTGATTTTCCCATCTATTCTGTGCGTCAGATTTACTTTGTCTAGGAATTGTGTAAGAAATATGACCATCACGGCATCCTTAACACAAGTGAAAATAGTTTATTCCCTTCAGTGGCACTGAGGATGCTTGGATGACACTTTGTATTGTTGCAATTGTGAGAACAGTGGGGGTGATTGTAAAGACGGAGAGAAAGGAATGGTTCAAGTTAGATTCTGCAATCAACATGCAAGAGATTGATTGGTGTTGGGAAGGTAAATTGAAGCACCATGGCATAGAATTATATAGAATTTTTTTTATTCGTTCATGGGATGTGGGCGTTGTTGGCAAGGCCAGCATTTATTGCCCATCCCCAATTGCCCTTGAGAAGGTGGTGGTGGTGAGTCGCCTTCTAGAACCGCTTCAGTCCGTGTGGTGAAGGTTCTCCCACAGTGTTGTTAGGAAGGGAGTTCCAGGATTTTGACCCAGAGACGATGAAGGAACGGCGATATATTTCCAAGTCGGGATGGTGTGTGACTTGGAGGGGAAAGTGCAGGTGGCGTTGTCCATGCATGTTGAACGTGCATGTGCCTGCTGCACTTGTCCTTCTTGGTGGTAGAGGTCGCAGGTCTGGGAGGTGCTGTCAAAGAAGCCTTGGCAAGTTGCTGCAGTGCATTCTGTGGATGGTACACACTGCAGCCACGGTGCGCTGGTGGTGAAGGGAGTGAATGTTTAGGGTGGTGGATGGGATGCCAATCAAGCGGGCTGCTTTGTCCTGGATGGTGATTAGCTTCTTGAGTGTTGTTGGAGCTGCACTCATCCAGGCAAGTGGAGATTATTCTATCACACTCCTGACTTGTGCCTTGGAAAGGATTTGGGGAGTCAGGAGGTGAGTCACTCACTGCAGAATGCCCAGTTTCTGACCTACTCTTGTTGCCACAGTATTTATGTGGCTGGTCCAGTTAAGTTTCTGGTCAATGGTGACCCTCAGGATGTTGATGGTGGGGGATTCGGCAATGGTAATGCCATTGAATATCAAGGGGAGGTGGTTGGACTCTCTCTTGTTGGAGATGGTCATTGCCTGGTACTTGTCTGGCACGAATGTAACTTGCCACTTATCAGCCCAAGCCTGGATGTTGTCCAGGTCTTGCTGCATGCGGGCATGGACTGCTTCATTATCTGAGGGGTTGCGAATGGAACTGAACACTGTGCAATTATCAGCGAACATCCCCATTTATGACCTTATGATGGAGGGAAGGTCATTGCTAACGCAGCTGAAGATGGTTGGGCCGAGGACACTGCCCTGAGGAACTCCTGCAGCAATGTCCTGGGGCTGAGATGATTGGCCTCCAACAATCACTATCATCTTCCTTTATGCTAGGTATGACTCCAGCCACTGGAGAGTTTTCCCCCTGATTCCCATTGACTTCAATTTTCCTCGGGCTCCTTGGTGCCACACTTGGTCAAATGCTGCCTTGATGTCAAGGGCAATCACCCTCACCTCACCTCTGGAATTCAGCTCTTTTGTCCATGTTTGGACCAAGGCCGTAATGAGGTCTGGAGCTGAGTGGTCCTGGCGGAACCCAAACTAAGCATCAGTGAGCAGGTTATTAGTGAGCAAGTGCCGCTGGATAGCACTGTTGACGGCACCTTCCATCACTTTGCTGATGATTATAACACAGAGACAGGCCATTTGCCTCAACTAGACCAAAGGAGCAGTGGTCCTAAATCCCATAATCTGTTCCCATACCCCTTTGTTCCCCTTTGTTCCCCTTTGTTCCCCTTTGTTCCCCTTTCCTTCAACCACTGATCAAACCCATTCTTAAATGTTAACATCGTCTCTGCTTCAGTCACTAACTCTGGTCGTGCAATCCACAAGCTTAGAAACCTCGATGTAAAAAAAAAGTTTCTCCTGCTCTTTATCCTAAATCTCTTTCATAGCAACCAGCACAAAGGATCCATATAGGTTGTAACCACCATATCAAAAATATTGCTTTCTACTCTAATTTACTAATATAGTGCACAGGGCTTTATCGTTGGTATAAATGTTGTTCTAGTGATTCCTACAACTCATATCTCATGAGACACTGAAGTTCTTAGCAATGCACCATAGTAATAGTTTTCATTAGATCTACCTGGACTCTGCTGGCATCATTTCAGTTCAGCGGAAGTGAGTTCCAGACTGTGTTGTATTAATAATTACATAAAAAACTCAATTATACAATCAAGATATTGACATTTCTTTGCCCTTCCATTATTTAAAATTGGGTGTATATTGATTGATATATATTTATACATTGAATAGACTTGATGTTGAAATGTTTGACTTGTGTTAAGTGGTAGGGTCAACCTGTATAAATAGGATACTACAGGAAACCTATTTAACACAGTCTTGGCTATTGATTATTTACTGCTGTAACAGAAAACATCCAACATAACAAGAACAATGTAAAATTAAAAATTGAGTTCAGGAGAAACTTCTTTACACAGTGTGGTGAGAATGTGGAACTCGCTGCCACAAGGAGTAGTTGGGACGAATAGCGTAGATGCATTTAAGGGAAAGCTAGTTAAGGGAGAAAGGAGTAAAAGAATATGTCGATAGAGTGACATGAAGGAGGAGGATCGTGTGGAGCATCAACATCGGCATAGACCAGTTGGGCCGAATGGCCTGTTTCTATGCTGTAAATCCTCTGTAATTAAATGTAAAAGCAGAAGATTTTGGAACTCTCAAACCCCAGGGTTTTAAAGGAAGTAGTTGAAGAAACTGCAGATGCTTTAGCCATAATCTTCCAAAACTCTCTCGATTCAGGAATTGTCCCTTTAGATTTGAAAATTACAAATGTAACTCCATTATTTAAGAAAGGTGCGAGAGAAACCAGGAAATTCTATACCTGTTAATCTAACATCTGTTGTGGGGAAGTTATTGGAATCTATAAGGACAAAATGACTGAGCACTTGGAGAAATTTGTGCTGATTAGAGAGAGCCAACATGAATTTGTGAAGGGTAGGTCATGTCTAAACCTCATTGAATTTTTTGAGGAAGTAACTAAAGTCATAGACAGGGGAAGTCTATGGATGTAGTTTATATGGACTTCCAGAAAGCATTTGATAAGGTTCCACGTAAGAGACTTAGCTCAAATTAAAGCTCATGGAATTGAAGGCAAATTATTGATCTGGTTCGGAGATTGATTAGGCGATGGAAGACAGAAAGTAGGGATAATGGATATGTACTCGAGTTGGAAGGAAGTGACTAGTGATGTCCCACAAGGATCTATGCTGGGGCCTCAACTATTCACTATATTTATTAATAGCTTAAGAATAAGATATATGGCTTAAGATATATAGCTCTCTATTGTGAGCCATATATCCACGTTTGCCAATGACACAGATTGGTGGCATAGTAAGTAGTGTAGATGGGAGCATTAGATTACAGAAACATTGATAGATTAAGTGAGTGGGCAAAACTGTGGCAGATGGATTTCAGCGCAGGTAAATGTGAAGTCATCAATTTTGGACCAAAAAAGGATAGATCTGAGTATTTTTTTAAATGGTGTAAAGCTAGGAACAGTGGCGATCCGAAGAGGTTTAGGGGTCCATTTACACAGATCACTAAAATGTCGTAGTCAGTTTGAAAAAATAATCAAAAAGGCTAATGGAATGTTAGCCTTTATGACTAGAGGGCTAGAATATAAAGGGGAGGAAGTTTTGCTACAGCTGTACAACTGGTTAGACCACATCTGGAGTATTGCATACAGTTCTGGGCACCGCACCTTAGAAATGATATATTGGTATTGGAAAGAGTGCAGCGCAGATTCACCAGAATGTTACCAGGGTTCCTAAGGGTTAAATTATGAGGAGAGATTACATAAACTAAGATTGTATTCCCTGGAATATAGAAGGTAAAGGGGTGATTTGATTGAGGTTTTTAGGATTTTGAAAGAAATTAATAGGGTAGATAGAGAGAATCTTTTTCTGCTGGTGGGGGGAGTCTCGGACAAGAGGGCATAACCTTAAAAATCAGAGCCAGGCCATTCAGGAGAGAAGTTAGGAAACACTTCTTCACACAAAGGGTGGTAGAAGTGTGGAACACTCTCCCACAAAAAGCAGTAGATGCAACTCAATTAATAATTTTAAATCTGAGATTGATAGATTTTTGCTTGCCAAGACTGTTAACGGATATGGTCCTAAGGCAGGTAAATGGAATTTGGATAGAGATCAGCCATGACCTCATTGACTGGTTCGAGAGGCTGAATGGCCTTCTCCTGTTCCTATGTTCCTATCAGTCGGAAGAAGGGACCCACTCTATGAATGAACCCATCTTTCTCTCTCAGATGCTGACTGACATGGCATGCAATCCCAGCATTTTCGAATTTTACTTTAGATTTCCAACCTTCATCGTGTTTTGTAAATTTGCTGTTTGTTCACTGTACACTAATAGGAGCCTGTTCCTTTGCAGCTTTCTGGAAATTTATAATGAGCGTGTTCGAGATCTTCTGAAGCGCTGCGATGGAAACAAACCCTACACCCTTCGTGTGCGTGAACACCCCGATAAAGGTCCCTATGTGGAAGGTAATCTCACACTTTGTTTATAAAATTAGATCATTTTCTGACTTTGACAGCTTTAATCGCAGATTGTGTATAATTCTGCCGGTTTTCAACATGCTGAACTTGCCACTGCACCCAAATGACAGGGTGAATGACCAGGTGAGGGTTGCCATTTTGCGAACAGACCACTTTTGTACTTTTGGCACACAGTTTCAGCCTGCAGCACTCCCAGGTCTGGTGTGGCACAAGGATTAAACTGGTGTGTACCCCAGGGTCAGTGCTCGGGCTGTTTTTCCTTCTCAGAATATGTATGAATATGTGACGTGGACTTGGGTAGAGTGGAGGGCACATGATTCAAATTTATAGATGATGCAAAAACAGGGAACATGATTCACTGTGAAAAGGACTGTAAGCTGTTATGCTTATAGTCTGTACAGACTGTTATGGAAAAGGACAAAGAAAGAACAGGAGTAAAAGTTCTCAATTGGGCAAAGGCCAGTTTTACTCAGCTAAGAAGTGATTTCGCAGAAGTGGACTGGAAACAGCTACTTGAAGGTAAATCAGTGTCAGAGCAGTGGGAGACATTCAAGAGGAAGATTCAAGGGGTTCACAGTAAACATGTTCCCACAAAGAAAAAGGGTGGCACTGCCAAATCTAGAGCCCCCGGATGTCAAGGAGCATACATGGTAAGATAAGGTAAAAAAGGGACTCTTATGTCAGATACCAAGAGCTCAATACTACAGAAAGCCGAGAGGAGTATGAAAAGTGCAGGAGTGAAATTAAAAAGGAAATTAGGAAAGCAAAGAGAGGGCATGAAAAAATATTGGCAAGGAAAACCCAAAGATGTTTTATAAATACATTAAGAGCAAGAGGATAACGAAGGAAAGAGTAGGGCCTATTAGAGATCAAAAAGGTAACCTTTGTGTGGAGGCAGAAGATGAGAGGAGCCGAGCCGAGCGGAGGGAGCGTCCGATAAAAGGCGGGATTTCAGAGCGCTGAGTACAGCTGAGAGGAGCCGAGCCGAGCGGAGGGAGCGTCCGATAAAAGGCGGGATTTCAGAGCGCTGAGAACAGCTGAGAGGAGCCGAACCGAGCGGAGGGAGCGTCCGATAAAAGGCGGGATTTCAGAGCGCTGAGTACAGCTGAGAGGAGCCGAGCGGAGGGAGCGTCCGATAAAAGGCGGGATTTCAGAGCGCTGAGAACAGCTGAGAGGAGCCAAGCCGAGCGGAGGGAGCGTCCGATAAAAGGCGGGATTTCAGAGCGCTGAGTACAGCTGAGGAGCCGAGCCGAGCGGAGGGAGCGTCCGATAAAAGGCGGGATTTCAGAGCGCTGAGAACAGCTGAGAGGAGCCGAGCGGAGCGGAGGGAGCGTCCGATAAAAGGCGGGATTTCAGAGCGCTGAGTACAGCTGAGAGGAGCCGAGCCGAGCGGAGGGAGCGTCCAATAAAAGGCGGGATTTCAGAGCGCTGAGAACAGCTGAGAGGAGCCGAGCCGAGCGGAGCCGCGACCGAGTTCGAAGTGACGTCAGGAATCAGATCGGGACGCGACACAGGGGAGGCACCTGATTGGTGAGTAGGTTCAGGTGAGTATTTCTACTTATCTACAGTAACTAAAGTAAAAGGAAAGGGAAGGTCTGCAGGTCTTATAGGAAGTAGCGTTTATTTTTTAGTGAATCAAGGTCCCTAGTGTAGTTAACATTCTCTAAATTGCGAACAATTTAAAGGAGTAAACTCCTTAAAGGGAGTGGTAAGTAGTTTTTCTTTCCTTTTTTTTTCTCTTGACATTGTAGTTGTTCTTAAGCTAATTTAAGGGTTAAGTCATGGCAGGAGATCCCAGGGCCGTGTCATGTTCCTCTTGTGGGATGTGGGAATTCAGGGCTCCTTCCTGTATCCCTGATTCCTTCACCTGCGGGAAGTGTGTCCAGCTGCAGCTATTGTTTGACCGCTTGACGGCTCTGGAGCTGCGGATGGACTCACTTTGGAGCATCCGCGATGCTGAGAAAGTCGTGGATAGCACGTTCAGTGAGTTGGTCACACCGCAGATAAAAATTACTGAGGGAGATAGTGAATGGGTGACCAACAGACAGAGGAAGAGTAGGAAGGCAGTGCAGGGCTCCCCTGCGGTCATCTCCCTCCAAAACAGGTATACCGTTTTGGATACTGTTGGGGGAGATGGCTCACCAGGGGAAGGTGGCAGTGGCCAGGTTCATGGCACCGTGGCTGGCTCTGCTGCACAGGAGGGCAGGAAAAAGAGTGGCAGAGCTATAGTGATAGGGGACTCGATTGTAAGCGGAATAGACAGGCGTTTCTGCGGACGCAACCGAGACTCCAGGATGGTATGTTGCCTCCCTGGTGCAAGGGTCAAGGATGTCTCGGAGCGGCTGCAGGACATTCTGGAGGGGGAGGGTGAACAGCCAGTTGTCGTGGTGCATATCGGCACCAACGATATAGGTAAAAAACAGGATGAGGTCCTACAAGCTGAATTTAGGGAGTTAGGAGTTAAACTAAAGAGTAGGACCTCAAAGGTAGTAATCTCAGGATTGCTACCAGTGCCACGGGTAGTCAGAGTAGGAATGACAGGATAGCTAAGATGAATACGTGGCTTGAGAGATGGTGCAAGAGGGAGGGATTCAAATTCCTGGGCCATTGGAACCGGTTCTGGGGGAGGTGGGACCAGTACAAATTGGACGGTCTGCATCTGGGCAGGACTGGAACCAATGTCCTAGGGGGAGTGTTTGCCAGTGCTGTTGGGGAGGGTTTAAACTAATTTGGCAGGGGGATGGGAACCGATGCAGGAAGTCAGTGGGAAATAAAGTGGTGACAGAAACAAAAGGCAGTAAGGGAGAGTGTACAAAACATGACCGGACAGATGGTCTGAGAAAGCAGGGCAAAGACCAAGGGAAGTCTAGATTAAACTGCATTTATTTCAATGCAAGAAGTCTGATGGGCAAGGCAGATGAACTCAGGGCATGGATGGGTACATGGGACTGGGATGTTATAGCTATTACTGAAACATGGCTAAGGGAGGGGCAGGACTGGCAGCTCAATGTTCCAGGGTACAGATGCTATAGGAAAGATAGAGCAGGAGGTAAGAGAGGAGGGGGAGTTGCGTTCTTGATTAGGGAGAACATCACGGCAGTAGTGAGAGGGGATATATCCGAGGGTTCGCCCACTGAGTCTATATGGGTAGAACTGAAAAATAAGAAGGGAGAGATCACTTTGATAGGATTGTACTACAGACCCCCAAATAGTCAACGGGAAATTGAGGAGCAAATATGTAAGGAGATTACAGACAGCTGCAAGAAAAATAGGGTGGTAATAGTAGGGAACTTTAACTTTCCCAACATTGACTGGGACAGCCATAGCATTAGGGGCTTGGATGGAGAGAAATTTGTTGAGTGTATTTAGGAGGAATTTCTCATTCAGTATGTGGATGGCCCGACTAGAGAGGGGGCAAAACTTGACCTCCTCTTGGGAAATAAGGAAGGGCAGGTGACAGAAGTGTTAGTGAGGGATCACTTTGTCCATTAGTTTTAAGATAGCTATGGAGAAGGATAGGTCTGGCCCAAAAGTTAAAATTCTAAATTGGGGAAAGGCCAATTTTGATGGTATTAGACAGGAACTTTCAGAAGTTGATTGGGAGAGTCTGTTGGCAGGCAAAGGGACGTCTGGTAAGTGGGAGGCTTTCCAAAGTGCGTTAACCAGGGTTCAGGGTAAGCACATTCCTTATAAAGTGAAGGGCAAGGCTGGTAGAAGTAGGGAACCTTGGATGACTCGGGAGATTGAGGCACTAGTCAAAAAGAAGAAGGAGGCATATGACATGCATAGGCAGCTGGGATCAAGTGGATCCCTTGAAGAGTATAGAGATTGCCGGAGTAGAGTTAAGAGAGAAATCAGGAGGGCAAAAAGGGGACATGAGATTGCTTTGGCAGATAAGGCGAAGGAGAATCCAAAGAGCTACATGTACATAAAGGGCAAAAGAGTAACTAGGGAGAGAGTAGGGCCTCTTAAGGATCAACAAGGTCATCTATGTGAGGAACCACAAGAGATGGGTGAGATCCTGAATGAATATTTCACATCGGTATTTACGGTTGAGAAAGGCATGGATGTTAGGGAACTTGGGGAAATAAATAGTGATGTCTTGAGGAGTGTACATATTACAGAGAGGGAGGTGCTGGAAGTCTTAACGCGCATCAAGGTAGATAAATCTCCGGGACCTGATGAAATGTATCCCAGGACGTTATGGGAGGTTAGGGAGGAAATTGCGGGTCCCCAAGCAGAGATATTTGAATCATCGACAGCTACAAGTGAGGTGCCTGAAGATTGGAGGGTAGCAAATGTTGTGCCTTTGTTTAAGAAGGGCGGCAGGGAAAAGCCTGGGAACTACAGACCGGTGAGCCTGACATCTGTAGTGGGTAAGTTGTTAGAGGGTATTCTGAGAGACAGGATCGACAGGCATTTGGAGAGGCAGGGACTGATTAGGAACAGTCAGCATGGTTTTGTGAGAGGAAAATCATGTCTCACGAATTTGATTGAGTTTTTTGAAGGGGTAACCAAGAAGATAGATGAGGGCTGTGCAGTAGACGTGGTCTACATGGACTTCAGCAAAGCATTTGACAAGGTACCGCATGGTAGGTTGTTACATAAGGTTAAATCTCATGGGATCCAAGGTGAGGTAGCCAATTGGATACAAAATTGGCTTGACGACAGAAGACAGAGGGTGGTTGTAGAGGGTTGTTTTTCAAACTGGATGCCTGTGTCCAGCGGTGTGCCTCAGGGATCGGTGCTGGGTCCGCTGTTATTTGTTATTTATATTAATGATTTGGATGAGAATTTAGGAGGCATGGTTAGTAAGTTTGCAGATGACACCAAGATTGGTGGCATTGTGGACAGTGAAGAAGGTTATCTGGGATTGCAACGGGATCTTGATCAATTGGGCCAGTGGGCCGATGAATGGCAGATGGAGTTTAATTTAGATAAATGTGAGGTGATGCATTTTGGTAGATCGAATCGGGCCAGGACCTACTCCGTTAATGGTAGGGCGTTGGGGAGAGTTATAGAACAAAGAGATCTAGGAGTACAGATTCATAGCTCCTTGAAAGTGGAGTCACAGGTGGATAGGGTGGTGAAGAAGGCATTCGGCATGCTTGGTTTCATTGGTCAGAACATTGAATGCAGGAGTTGGGATGTCTTGTTGAAGTTGTACAGGGCATTGGTGAGGCCACACTTGGAGTACTGTGTACAGTTCTGGTCACCCTATTATAGAAAGGATATTATTAAACTAGAAAGAGTGCAGAAAAGATTTACTAGGATGCTACCGGGACTTGATGGTTTGACTTACAGGGAGAGGTTAGACAGACTGGGACTTTATTCCCTGGAGAGTAGGAGGTTAAGGGGTGATCTTATAGAAGTCTATAAAATAATGAGGGGCATAGATAAGGTCGATATTCAAAATCTTTTCCCAAAGGTAGGGGAGTCTATAACGAGGGGGCACAGATTTAAGGTGAGAGGGGAGAGATACAAAAGGGTCCAGAGGGGCAATTTTTTCACTCAAAGGGTGGTGAGTGTCTGGAACGAGCTGCCAGAGGCAGTAGTAGAGGCGGGTACAATTTTGTCTTTTAAAAAGCATTTGGACAGTTACATGGGTAAGATGGGTATAGAGGGATATGGGCCAAGTGCAGGCAATTGGGACTAGCTTAGTGGTATAAACTGGGCGACATGGACATGTTGGGCCGAAGGGCCTGTTTCCATGTTGTAACTTCTATGATTCTATGTGGGTATTGTTCTTAATGAATACTTTGCATCTGTCTTCACAAAAGAGAGGGACGATGCAGAGATTGTAGTTAAGGAGGAGGAGTCTGAAATATTGGATGGGATAAACTCAGTGAGCGAGGAAGTATTAAAGGGATTAGCATCTTTAAAAGTAGATAAATCACCAGGCCTGTGTGAAATGTATCCCATGCTGTTAAAAGAAACCAGGGAGGAAATAGCAGAGGCTCTGACCACCATTTTCCAAACTTCACTGGACACAGGCAGGGTGCCGGAGGATTGGAGGACTGCTAATGTTGTACCGTTGTTTAAAAAGGGAGCGAGGGATAGACCGAGTAATTACAGGCCAGTCAGTCTAACCTTGGTGGTGGGTAAATTATTGGAATCAATTCTGAGGGACAGGATAAAACGTCACTTAGAAAGGCACGGATAATCAAGGATAGTCAGCACGGATTTGTTATGGGAAGATTGTGTCTGACTAACTTGATTGAATTTTTTGAGGAGATAACAAGGAGGGTCTATGGGGGTCGAGTATTTGATGTAGTGTACATGGATTTTAGCAAGGCTTTTGACAAGGTTGCACATGGCAGACTGGTCAAAAAAGGACAAACCCAAGGGAAAGTGGCAAGTTGGATCCAAAATTGGCTCAGTGGCAGGAAGCCAAGGTTGACGGATGTTTTTGTGACTGGAAGGCTGTTTCCAGTGGGGTTCCGCAGGGCTCAGTACTCGGTCCCTTGCTCTTTGTGATATATATTAATGATTTAGACTAAAATGTAGGGGGCATGATTCAGAAGTTTGCAGATGATACAAAAATTGACCGTGTGGTTGATAGTGAGGGGGAAAGCTGTCGACTGCAGGAAGATATCAATGGACTGGTCAGGTGGGCAGAAAAGTAGCAAATGGAATTCAATCCAGAGAAGTGTGAGGTAATGCATTTGGGGAGGGCAAACAAGGCAAGGGAATACACAATAAATGGGAGGATACTGAGAGGTGTAGAGGACATGAGGGACCTTGGAGTGCATGTCCACAGATCCCTGAAGGTAGCAGGACAGGGAGATGAGGTGGTTAAGAAGGCATTTAGAATACTTTCCTTTATTAGCCGAGGCATAGAATATAAGAGCAGGGAGGGTATGTTGGAACTGTATAAAACACTAGTTAGGCCACAGCTTGAGTACTGTGTACAGTTCTGGTCACCACATTACAGGAAGGATGTAATTGCACTAGAGAGTGTACAGAGGAGATTTATGAGGATGTTGCCAGGACTCGAGAATTTTAGCTATGAGGAAAGATTGGATAGGCTGGGATTGTTTTCCTTGGAACAGAGGAGGCTGAGGGGTGATTTGATTGAGGTGTACAAAATTATGAGGGTCCTAGATAGAGTGGATAGGAAGGACCTATTTCCCTTAGAAGGGAATAACCAGGGGGCATAGATTTAAAGTGATTGGCAAACGGTTTAGAGGGGAGCTGAGGAAAAGTTTTTTCACCCAAAGGGTGGTGGGGGTCTGGAACACTCTGCCTGAAAGGGTGGTAGAGGCAGAAACCCTCAACTCATTTAAAGAGTACTTGGATGTGCACCTGAAATGCCGTGACCTACAAGGCTACGGACCAAGTGCTGGAAAGTGGGATTAGGCTGGGTGGCTCATTTTCGGCCGGCGCGGACACGATGGGCCAAATGGCCTCCTCCTGTGCCGTAAATTTTCTATGATTCTAAGGGACTTCAGGAAGACATAGGTTAATAGATTGGGCAGACAGATGTTAGATGAAACTTAATTTGGAGAAATACAATTATAGCACATGAGTATAAAATGATTGTTAAAAATGAAGTAAGGGGAAGAATTATTGAAAACAAATTAAATTGCCTGTACAGCAATGTGCAAAGCATCCAAAACAAAACGGGGGAACTGGATAATTCGTAGTGTGGAGTCGGTTGTAGTAGGGACATCTGAAACGTGGCTACATAAAGAATAGGACTGCTGGTTAAATATTGCAGGACATAACGTATTTAGAAAGGATAGGGAAGGAAGAAAGTGGGGTGGAGTAGAGACAACATAAGATTAAGATAGATACAGAATCCATGTGGATTGAGACAAGATAAGGAGGTTTCGATCGCATTAATAGGGATATTCTACAGACCATCTAATAGTGGAAGGGAAGTGGAGCATGAAATATGTAGGAAAATCTGTAAAATGAGTAAAAGACATCGAATAATTGAGATTTCAACTACCCCCAAATAAACTGGAAATAGGAGGTAGGGAATGGGGGAAAAGGAATGGCATTTTTACAGTATGTTCATGACTCTCAGTACATAGACAATAAAGGAGAGGACGACAAAAGGGAATAGGAAGAGGTTAGGAAAGAAGTTTAAAAAAACAATTAGGAAAACAAAGAGGAACTAAGAAATTAAATTATCAAGCAATATAAAAAGAAATAGTGAAGTATTCTACAGACACATAAATAACAAAAGAAAAAGTATCGGGATAGGGATAGGGCCACTCATGGATGTACAAGATAAACTCACAGGTAGTGACAGTGAAATGGCAGAAATATTGAATACTTATTTTGCCTCAGTATTTATCAAGGAGACTAACATGGCAGACATGACACAAGAGGAAGAGAACAAAAATGATAAGAAGACATTTCAGATAGAAAGGGGGGAGATAATTGATAAACTAATCAAATTTAGAGAGGATAAAACCCCTGGTCCGGATGGATCGTATCCGTGAATAGATAGGGTAGAGATAGCAGAGGCACTATTAGAAAGATATAAAAATTCATTAGAAAAGGCAATCGTGCCAGAGGACTGGCGGACAGCTAATGTGATTCCTATATTTAAAAAGGGAGATAGAGTAAGTCCAGGGAACTATAGACCAATTAGCTTAACGTCGGTGGTAGGAAAGATAATGGAATCGTTATTCAAAGATGTAATAGAAAGACATCTAGAGAACAAAAATATAATACACTAGTCAGCACGGATTTCAATGGGGAAAGTCATGCTTGATAAACTTTATTATCATAGAATCATAGAAGTTACAACATGGAAACAGGCCCTTCGGCCCAACATGTCCATGTCGCCCAGTTTATACCACTAAGCTAGTCCCAATTGCCTGCACTTGGCCCATATCCCTCTATACCCATCTTACCCATGTAACTGTCCAAATGCTTTTTAAAAGACAAAATTGTACCCGCCTCTACTACTGCCTCTGGCAGCTCGTTCCAGACACTCACCACCCTTTGAGTGAAAAAATTGCCCCTCTGGACCCTTTTGTATCTCTCCCCTCTCACCTTAAATCTATGCCCCCTCGTTATAGACTCCCCTACCTTTGGGAAAAGATTTTGAATATCGACCTTATCTATGCCCCTCATTATTTTATAGACTTCTATAAGATCACCCCTTAACCTCCTACTCTCCAGGGGAAAAAGTCCCAGTCTATCTAACCTCTCCCTATAAGTCAAACCATCAAGTCCCGGCAGCATCCTAGTAAATCTTTTCTGCACTCTTTCTAGTTTAATAATATCCTTTCTATAATAGGGTGACCAGAACTGTACACAGTATTCCAAGTGTGGCCTCACCAATGCCCTGTACAACTTCAACAAGACATCCCAACTCCTGTATTCAATGTTCTGACCAATGAAACCAAGCATGCCGAATGCCTTCTTCACCACCCTATCCACCTGTGACTCCACTTTCAAGGAGCTATGAACTTGTACTCCTAGATCTCTTTGTTCTATAACTCTCCCCAACGCCCTACCATTAACGGAGTAGGTCCTGGCCCGATTTGATCTTTGAAGAAATAACAAAAAGAGTGGACAAGGGTAATGCAGTAGATGTAATATATTTGGATTTTCAAAAGGCCTTCGATAATGGAACGCATAGTAGACTCATGACTAAGGTCAGAGCATGTGGCGTATGGGGACAGGTAGCAGAATGGATAGCAAGCTGGCTACAATACAGAAAGCAGAGTAGGGTTTAAGGGTAGTTACTCAGACTGGCAAAAGGTGGGACGTGGTGTTCCACAGGGATCGGTGCTGGGACCACTGTTGTTCACATTTTACATCAACGATTTGGAATCAGGAATTAGAAGTACAGTTTCAAAATTTGCGGATGACACCAAATTGGGGGGCATGGTTAATACAAAGGAAGAATGAGTTAAAATGCAAGACAACATTTATAAACTTGCAGAATGGGCGTGTAATTGGCAAATGAATTTCAATATAGTTAAGTGTGAGGTGGTGCACTTTCGTTGGAAGAATAAAGAGGCCACATATTGCTTGGATAGTAAGAGTCTAAATGGGGTTGAGGAGCTAAGGGATCGGGGGATACAGATACACAAATCACTAAAAGTAGTGACACAGGTTAATAAGGCCATTTTAAAAAAGCAAACAAAGCACTGGGGTTCATTTCTAGAGGGATAGAATTGAAAAAAAAAGTTATGTTAAACTTGTATAGAACCTTGGTTCGACCACATGGAGTACTGCGCACAGATCTAGTCTCCATATTATAGAAAGGATATAGAGGCATTGGAGAGGGTGCAAAAAAGATTGACAAGGATGATATCAAAACTGAGAGGATATTCTTATCAGGAAAGGCTGAACAGGCTGGGGCTCATTTCTCTGGAAAAGAGAAGGCAGAGGGGTGACCTGATAGAGGCCTTTGAAGTTAACGAGAGGGTTTGCGAGACATCGAGAAAATGTTTCCATTTGTGGGTGTGTCCAAAACTAGGGGCCATAAATATTTAAGATAGTCACTAATAAATCCAATAGGGAATTCAGGAGAAACTTCTTCACCCAAAGAGTGGTTCGAACATAAGAATGTGGAACGCCCTACCACAATGAGCAGTTGAGGCAAATAGCATTTAAGGGGAAGCTCGATAAGCACATGAGGGAGAAAAGAATAGAAGGATATGCTGATAGGGTTAGATGAAGAGGGGTGGGAGAAGGCTCATGTGGGGCATAAACACAGGCATAGACCAGTTGGGCCGAATGGCCTGTTTCTGTGCTGTAGACTCGATGTAACTTGATGTGAGGTGATACCTTTTGGGAGGAAGAATAAGGAGAGGGCATAACCACCAAATCGTCAAACTTTAAAAGGAGTAGATGAACAGAGAGACTATGTCTTTACATGTCTTTAACAGCTGTTATTTTTTTTAAAAAGCATATGGGATCTGAGGTTTTATCATTTGGTGTCGAGTGCAAAAGCCAAGAGATAATGCTGAACCTATACAGATCATTGGTTAGGCTGCAGTTAGAATATTGTGTTCAGTTCTGAGTACCTTACCTTTTGAATGATGTTAAGGCCATGGAGAGGATGCAGAAGAGATTAATCATGATCCCAGGGATGAGCACCTTTAGTTATGAAGAACAACTCGAGAATTGGGGCTCTTTTCATTAGAACAAAGAAAGTTGTGTGCAGATCTGATAGACTTGTTCAAAGTTGAGGGGTTTTGACGAGATACATAGGGAAAAATGACTTCCACTGCTCGGTGAGTTGGAAATGAAGGGAGAGGATAGGAGAAATTTTTCTTATGCTGAGTGTTAGAACCTGTAATGTCCTACCAGAAACAACGGTGGAAGCAGAATCCATAATAGCTTTTAAAGGGAAAGTGGATAGGAATTTGTAGAAGAAAAACTGAGAAGGATTGGGAAACAGGGAGGGGAATGAGATTAAGTGGGAAGCTCATTCAGAGGGCAGGCACGATGGACTGAATGGCCTCCTTCTGTGTTGTAAAATTCTATGATTGAACGATTGCCCTCTTTCCAGCAAGCAGTGAATTTGAATTTGTTGCCACAAGTATCCAAAATGCATACTGTATTAAAATTATGTGCCAGTATGTAATATATGGACCTTTCTTACTGTCTGACTATGTGTTGACTACAACACCAGCAGGTTACTGTACCAGTAGATAACTTGGCAGAGACTTGAGACTCAGAAAGGCTGTGAGATAAGGGACAGAATAAGTCTGGCCTGATATAGGCCATAGTCACCTATTGCTGCTGGCCTCGTTTGTCTAACTCTTGAGTAAAGTCTGTCCTAATGCTCATCCCATAGGTGGATAAATTCTAAATTCATCAATGGGATCAGTGCCAAGAACAAACGTTTCAAACGCTCAGCTCAGTCAATTCAAACAGCAGGATAAAAACAGAATCTCTCTCTCTCTTGCTTTCTGTCCGATCTTCTGATTTAACATCAAAGACAGCCCAACGGAATCATTCCAGGGAGAAAGATTTTAAACTCCGCACCAGGAACACAGACTGGAGGCAGAAGGGAGAGTTGATATTTAAAGATTACTCAACAGGAGGATTGGAGTGCACGTAACTTGTAATTTTACACGACACATGCAGGGCAGTCGGTATGCCCTGGCTTTAAATGCCTACAAGGAAAAAAAATTCTCTACTGTCTACAATTGTGGAATGTTTTATTTAAATGTGCTGTCCACTGAGCCAAACAGTCCACGTTTTTAGCTCACTGGATCATTGGCTGGTTTACAAAGTATTTTTACTGTTTCATAGCAGTTTAATACTGAATATAACCCTCGCAGTGGGAACCCCTCATATCCTGTTTAAATCCTACTCAGAGAAGCCTGATGTTGCAGCAAGACACAGTGTAGCCCTTCCCAAGCATTCTTTTACTTTAACCATGTGTTTTGATTTTAGAAGCAGCCAGTCCAGCTGTTACCAGTGGGTCAGAGGATAACTATGTGCTGTGCATTTTTGTATGCACAAGTGTTACAGTTTATCAGAAGTAGTGCTAGCATTTAATACTTTATATGCCTTTTGGATTATTGCAGGTAATGATTATTACCTGCAGTTTTACTGTTGTGAACATTCTATTAACAGTCTCTCACATACCCTATGCAAACCGCATCCTCCGAATGTTAGAATCCCCTGTTCCTTTTTTTAATGTAGTTTGTAACAGGCTGGCTTTTCAAATCTGAAACTTCAAAGGAAATATGTTTCATTGCATGTGACATAGGCCTGTGGCAGTTGGAGAGTGATCTCATCCACGATGCTTAAATTGATGCAGTTCTGCGAGGGCTGGGCATTTTATTAGACCAGTCCGCTTGAATCAAAATTCCATTTCAGCATGAGTTTACTTTCTTCAAAATCCGACAGCATGCTCTCTGCTTCACGGCCCATTTCTGTTGATAGTGTTAGCACCTTCTTGTGCAAGAGTTCTAATAATTACGAGCCCTCCGTATACAGTTCTCAGCTTGTGATAACTGCCACAGTTATCTGCTTCATATTTTCACTCACCTCTGAGTCTGAAGATTGTGGGTTCAAGTTCCACTCCAGAGTACTTGGGCACATAATCTAGGCTGACACTCCCAGTGCAGTAGTGAGGGAGTGCTGCACTGTCTGAGGTACCGTCTTTTGGATGAGATATTAAGCCGAGGCCCCATCTGCCCTCAGGTGGATGTAAATGATCCCATGGTACAATTTGAAAAAGAAAAGGAGAGTTCTCCCCGGTGTCCTGGCCAAAACTTATCCCTCAATCAACATTACTAAAACACGTTACCTGGTCATTTATCGCAGTGATGTTTGTGGGAGCTCACTGTGTGCAGATTGACATGCTCTTTTCTTCCTTTAGAGCTATATTTTCAGTAGAAAGATTAAACTAGTTTTAATCACTATTAGCTAGTTTAATTGTTTTTAACTTTGATTTATTCTCAAGTACTCACTAGGATTGAGAAATAACAGCTGTTCCTTTAAACCAGATACAATGCATCAGGGACGGGTTCCATCCAAATTCTGCACTCTGAGATATCGTTTTTGCTGTGTAGATATTATAGAGTTTTCTTCCTTGTTTCCATGATGAAGCAGGAATATTCTCCTTAAGTATTAGAGGACTCCTTTTCTCCCCCCCCGAACTTCTCTGCTGCCTCCTTGCTGGGGACCAACTCTGTGGATGCAGCAAGCTGTGCAGTGCCTCAGGCAGGTGGCTGTTCTTCCTGTGTGAGCCAATACACTCAGGCGTTTGGGTCAAGGGGGAGCAACACAACTGAGCCTGGTCCTGGCCTTACTTCAGATCCACACGTGCACACAGTCCAGCGAGGGTCATTGTGTACTGATCAAGAGCTTTCTTTGTGCTGTGGTTAGTTACAGCAAACCCATCACCACCCTGTCAGAGATCTACAAACCAGTGATTGGCTCGATACTGCACACACGTGAATGCATTCATTAGCTGAGTGATGAGGGAGCTTAGAGACTTTGAACAGAGTAATTGCAAATCTATAATCTAATCAAGGGCATCGTGGCATAAAGCGAGTAAAATTTAACTGGTTTATAACTGGCATCTGACCCCCAGGATTAATGTCTTATAATTACTGAACAAATCGGTTTATTTTAACTGATGTATACTGTGAAGGTGGTATTATGGTGCACACCTGTTGCCAGGTTGTACCAGGGACATGGCCCAGAGACTTAATGCTATCACTTCCCAGAAAGTTTGAGCCCCTGGTTTTGAGGGGGTTGGCCTTTTGCCTTGGAGAGGGAAAACCACATTGAACCTCCTTCACCAGCATCTCCCAAACATCTGGCCTGATGTCGTCTCCATGGCCATCTTCTGAACAATTGAAACCAATGAGCTGCAGCTTGAAACTCCTCAGGACTATATCTCCCTTTTCAGAGCCAGCTGCAGCCCTTTACGAGAAATGATTTCCAATTTTCCTATTGGCAGCAAACCAGTAGCGAGGCCTCATATCCATTGCATGTTTAGATTGTGAAGTCCAGCCAGGTCAGCTGTTTTTTTTGCCGTACATGCACGTGCACTGAGGCACGCACGTGCACACTGTGGCACACGCACACATCGCGGCACATGTGCACAGGCAGCCATACTCACTGGCGCGCGGGCGCACTTTGGCACGCATGCGCACAGGCAGCCACACGCAGACTGGCACACGCGCGCACAGGCAGGCAGGCACCCTCGCTCTGGCGTACGCATGTGCGCGCACACACTTTACTCAGATTTGGAAAATTGGGGCTCCAGTGTCCAAATCCCAGATGTGGTACGGTGCAATTTAGATGTTGAGTAAAGCACCCCTTCTTTTGCCCCAACTTTGTGTATCAACCACAACCTCCGAAGCTCCCCTTTCTAAGCCAGTGTAACGTTTCTCAGCACCATGCACATAATGAGCAGGATGCTCTTGACTTGAAGCAATAAACGTGTCTCCCCTAAGGGAACCTACAGTGAGAAGGTGTGACAGAGACCGGGGGTTTACCCAAACTATTGTTAAAGCCAAATGTGGTAAAAGTTTCCATGCTTACGTTCCAACTCTGAAGCCTTATTGCTTTTAAATGCTTTTTTTGTATGGTCTAATGGAATTTCATCCAACGGGCTGATGCAATCCCACAGACACAGTGACTGGACTCCAGCCAGCTATTATCAACAAAGAGGAGACTGGTTCCTGGGAACAGGCCACATCTGACATCTGTACACGAATGTTAATTCATCCAGTTGATGTCAGGAAGTAGCTAATTGATCCACTCCTCCAGAAATATGACTTCCAATAATTTTGAGCTGATATATTTTGTACAGATTTTAACATTTCTCTGATATTTTTAAGTGTACAATCGTATAATAATTCCATCTTTCAGCTTTATGACAAAGCTATGAATCTTGCATTTTTTTTAAGTTTGGGAGTGTTGTCTTTTGACATTTGTATGAAGTAGCATTTCAAAAAAAGCTTAGAAGTGGCAGTGCAGCTTCAGTTGGACACCATCGGCCTTGTGCCAAGGCCTTAAAATCTGAGACCATCTAATAACCTGAATCTGCCAGCTCCATTTGTGATGGTTTTTTGTTGGTGTTTAACTGAGATACTACAGTGCTTGTTTAGCAAAACATCTCACATAGACCAGAAGGTGGAAATAAAGATTGTTCGAGAATGTTTCTCTTACTGCAGTAAGTGTAGACAGCCGTAAGACATCAGTCATGCAGATGTATGCAGCTGTTTCACCCTCCCTTCTAGCTCCAGGAAACTGCAAACCTTAGAGGAGACCACAAACTACAAAGAAAAAACCGGATTACCCCGAGAGGATCTATTAATTAATCAGGCCGTCGTCATGATCACCACCCACTGTTTAGTTGGAAACATTTTTTTTATTCATTCATGGGATGTGGGCGTCGCTGGCAGGGCCAACATTTATTGCCCATCCCTAATTGCCCTTGAGAAGGTGGTGGTGAGCCGCCGCCTTGAATCGCTGCAGTCCGCTACAGTGCTGTTAGGAAGAGAGTTCCAGGATTTTGACCCAGTGACGATGAAGGAACGGTGATATATTTCCAAGTCGGGATGGTGTGTGACTTGGAGGGTAACGTGCAGGTGGTGGTGTTCCTATGCGCCTGCTGCCCTTGTCCTTTTAGGGGTCTCGATTACAGCGGCGGGGTGGTTTCCGAGGACCCCGATTTGCATATTGATGGGGGTCTACCGCCTGAAACTTCAGACTAGGCCCCTTTCAAAATGGCACTGTCCTGCGGTTGGGATTAACAGGGCGGTGAGGCTGCCCACCCCATTCTGAGGCCGTTAACACCAGGGCACAAGTTTTATGATAATTGGCAAAAGAACCAAAGGGGAGATGAGGAGACATTTTTTTCCTCAGCGAGTTGTAATGATCTGGAATACACTGCCTGAAAGGGTGATGGAAGCAGATTCAATAATAACTTTCAAAAGAGAATTGGATAAATACTTGAAAAGAAAAAATTGCTGGGCTATGGGGAAAGAGCGGGAGAGTGGGACTAATTGGATAGCTCTTTCAAAGAGCCGGCACAGGCACGATGGGCCGAATGTGCTATAAGATTCTGTGATTCTAAGTTTAAAATCCACCCCTTTGAGTGTTGCTGGTTGGACTCCATCTTGAAGAAGGAAACTCAATGCAATTTTTAGTGTGTTTATATTCAGTTTTTTTTCCATACATTGTGAACCTGCATCACTAGCAGCTGGATTGAGTCTGGCTGAACCCCACTCCTGTTCTCAGCCAAGATGTGACACAGTGGCAATCTGAACATTGAATCAGTCTGCCTAATTGACACAAGGGTGGAGGAAAGCTGACTGGCTTAGGGATGTGCCAGCAAAATATTTTTAAAAAGTGGTATCTTGCATCTTTTTGAACATTTTCAGGCATTTTCTCCTTTTCCTCTTGTTTGCCTCTCAACCCATTATTCCTAACCAAGAATGGGATGAAAATCTGCTTCAGTGCTGCTCTGACACTGGCCACCTCAAGACTGAGAGCAACTGGAATGATGCTCCCTTTGGTTTCCTCTTTCTCATTCCCGATGATGAAGTCCATCTATTGCTTGGTGCAAGGCTGGAATCAGGGACTAAGGCTGTTGGCTTAACCTTGCGTCCCACCACTTTACGACACAGAATGTTAGGATGCTGCCCTTCACTTTGCATTTGTTTAATTTTAATAAATCAACATGAAAACTTGCTTAGTATCTCCATTCCCACAAAATCTTAATTCAAGGCGGCACAGTAAATACATTAGAATTTGATCAGCACGAAGTAGTGGTATAAGCGCAGATATATTGTGAAAGTTGATGGTTCAGTTCTTTTGAGGTGTAAAACAGAACAGCAGCTACGTAACAGAAACGTAGTGTTCCAGAAGTTGCCCCGATTTAACGATGATTTCATACTTGTGTCACTTTCACTGTGCTTTGCTATTCTCAGATTAATTGTATGTGGTGGTGTTTGTGAATTTCCACAGGATTATCTCAGCACTTGGTTTCAGACTACAAGCAACTTGTCGAACTTTTGGAGGAAGGGATTGCAAATAGGTATTGATCATCACATGGATTTTTCCTCTGGCTTAGTGTTTGTTGCAAATTTGCTGTAAACAATTGGTTTGTAGTATTTTTTAAATTTCAACCCGGTGTTCTATTTAGTATTTAATTCACTGGAAACAGGAATGAATTTGTTACTGATATTTGTTCTGAATGAGAAATTCCACAGCAACATTTGATCATAGAATCATACAGCATAGAAGAAGGCCATTCGGCCCATCGTGCCTGTGCCGGTTCTTTGAAAGAACTATCCAATTAGTCTCACTCCCCCGTTCTTTCCCCAAAGCCCTGCTAATTTTCCCCTTCAAGTATTTATCCAATTCCCTTTTGAAAGTTATTGTTGAATCTACTTCCACCGCCCTTTCAGGCCATGCATTCTGGATCATAACAACTCGCTGCATTAAAAAGAAATTCTCATCATATCGCCTCTGGTTCTATTGCTATTTACCTTAAATCCATGTCCTCTGGTTACCTGCCAGTGAGAACAGTTTCTCCCTTTTTTCTACTCTATCAAAACCCGATATAATTTTGAGCACCTCTATTAAATCTCTCTCTAACCTTCTATGCTCGAAGGAGAACAATCTGAGCTTCTCTAGTCTCTCCACATAACTGAATTTAAAATCATTTGAAACTTCAATCATCTTAAACTGAAACCGAATTGTAGGTGTATGTCAAACAACAGTGACCTTGATGGTAGATTCCTCTTCTTTCACTTCCTAACTCCCAGGAAACTGAAGGTTCTCTTCTGTTGATGTGGGATTGCTGGTCGATCAGGGTTGAAGTGAAGATCCGTATCGTCGTTGAGTGCTTTTTTTTTCTTTCGCGGTATCCCGTTGGGTCTGATGGAGGTCCACATTCTGCTCTTGCCTCCAATGGCCATTCAGTGAGGCCAAGCAAATCAAGTCCTGAACGTCATCAGAGAAAGGGAGCATGCCCCCTTTATATTGCCATGTGCCCAGGCCACTGATTGCTGATCTTCATGAACTAATGGATGGAATTGCAGAATATCATCCCCAAAACATTGGTAAAACTCCCAGAAAAACCTGTAACCCTACAAAATAAAAACAGAATTTTGACTTATTCAGTCGTCACGGATAAAACCATGTCATAAAAACAGAATTTACTTTAGTCACTGTCAGTGGCCCTGATAATGTGCCACTGATGCCAGGAATACATGTGTTTCTACATTGATGGTACATTATAGAGCATTATAACAGCACTGTTAGTCCTACATCATAAAACCTCCCCCAGTACTTGAGTAACAGGTGCCAGTTCTCTGCTCATTGGAAAAGTCAGAAAGGTCGAATGTTGGTTAATCATCTCAGTGCAGTAGTGGGAAGCCATTTTGAAGATGTTAACTTGATAGTGCTCTGTGTTGTGCTTGGCCTGTTCCAAGTCTAACCTGAAGGATGCTTCACGCCAAGAGGGAAGTGGAGGGGGAAGGAAGGTAAAAGATATGTTCTCACATCTCATTTCTTGCTACCATTGAGCCACAGCTCCCACTATACTGTCCATATATTATTCCTGGCTGAAGGGGTGAACAGCCTCTCTGGGTTCAGAGGACATATTCCATGGTGCAGTGCTCCGGAGCTCCAGCAAGTTGTGCCACTGGACTGCCCATCAGGCTGGGACGCTGGACTCAATTAAGAAACAGATAGTTGCTATAATAGGAGGACGTTAGGGTTGATATCAAATTGCCTAACGGCCTTCTTAATCCAAGCCTGCCTTGTGATTTCATAAAATGTGGTTTTTCTCCTTCCTCTTCTAAAGACCCTTGCTGGGGAATGGTAGTGGAGGTGTCAGCGGCCCTCCAATCTCTGGCCCGCCCAAGAACTTGCTCTTCACATGTGAGCGATGGCAGGCTATTTTGACAAGCTGAACCGAGCCTGATCCTATCCAATCCCAACACCCAAGTGTGCACAATCCAACGGTCACTCGATAGTAATCGGGAGTGGAAACCTTGTCTGATTCGCTGTCTCCAGCTCGGGCCCTGATACCAGTTACAGCAGACTCTGCCCCCACCCTGTCTGAGGTCAGACATCTCGGCACAGACCAGGGATCAAACCTATGACTTGCCTGGTCCGTGTGATTCAGTACCACGTCATATTGTGTATTCACTCACTGAATCATTTGGGACTCCTTTAAACTGTCCTCAAGCTTCCTTTTTTTGGTTCAGTATCATACTGAAATCTATGGCAATCTCACATCACAAACATGCCAAATGAATAAAATACTTACTGATGTTGCACATTGTTTTCTAATATACAGGAAGTGTTTTTTTACATGTCAGGGACTTAGAGAGGGTGCAGAGGAGATTTATTAGTGTGGTGCCAGGGATGAGGGACTTCAGTTATGTGGAAAGATTGGAGAAGCTGGGGTTGTTCTCCTTATAGCGGAGAAGGTTAAGGGGAGGTTTAATAGAGGTTCAAAATCATGAAGGGTTTTGATAAAGTAGATGGGGAGAAACTGTTTCAAGTGGCAGAAGGGTCGGTAACCAGCGACACAGTTTAAAATAATTGGCAGAAGAACCAGAGGGGAGAGGAGAATTTTTTTTACGCTGTGAGTTGTTCTGATCTGGAATGTGTTCCCTGAAGGGGTGGTGGAAGCAGATTCAGTAGTAACTTTCAAAAGGGAATTGGATAAATACTTGAAGGGAAAAAATTTGCTGGTCGTTGGGGAAGAGCAAGGGAGTGGGACTAATTGGATAGCTCTTTCAAAGAGCCGGCACAGGCACGATGGGCCAAGTGGCCGCCTCCTGTGCTGTTTGATTCTATGCTTCTATGAAATGGTCTTGCATGTCCTTTGGAATTTATTTTAAATGATCTAAGATTCAAAACAAATTCCTATTAGAAGCCAGAAAAGGTTGATATCTAATGTTGCTTTTATTTTAAATTAAATTAAGTTCCTTTTCATCCATTTGTTGTGTGCTTCTGTTTTAGAATCACTGCTGCTACCCACATTCATGATGCCAGCAGCCGTTCCCATGCTATCTTTACCATCCGTTATACTCAGGTTCGCAAAATGTTCTATTTATTGTGTTTCAATCTGTCTGCTTTAATTTATTCTCTCAGCAGTTTACGTAACAAACTGATTCAAAAGCAAGTACGGCTGCTCAAATATTATCCCTTCAGCAACTATTGTTACCTTGTTCTTG